>NC_054415.1:15615599-15944649 GCF_017976425.1 Toxotes jaculatrix | reverse complement strand
TCTGTGTGAAGCTCTGTAGAAGAAGAAGCATGATTTTTTTTTTTTTTTTTCCCCCAGTGAACAGCATAAACCTGCACGGACTCATTTTTCAGATCCGCCGTGCTGCTGCGTGCTATGGAAGCTGCAGGTTCTTGCACTTTGTCACTGAGGTTGTCCTTGTTAAAAGATAATTTATACAAGGTGACAGAAATCATTTATTCCCAGCAGCAGGGGGAGAGCTGGGAAGCTGGGTGGGGGTGGGGGGTGGGCAGAGGAGCTCGCTCTCCATTGTAAATCAGCCTGGGAGTGTGTGTGAACACAGTTAATCTGTGCAGAGGTGATATATGACAGGATTTGAAATGATCTGTCACACAGATTATGAATGGATTAGTGTGTCTTACATGTGAAATGGTGAATATTATGGCAAGAAGCGCGATGGGCATCACTTCCCTCCGCAGTCTGCACAGAGCGGAGTTACCAGCTGTGCTGTCTACAGGATGACTTTACCTCATCTGAATGACGTTACCTTCTTCCATCAGGAACACACAATAAAACACATTTTGTTTGTGTGTGTGTGTGTGTGTGTGTGTACTACCAAACTATCAATTACATCTAATTAAATCAATTTAACTTGACTGAATGATTACCTGCTCGTGCATGGTGGTGTTATTTTGGTGTCTGTGTGTATGTGTGCACTGCAGGTGAATGTATGGCAATCAACCTGACAGCAGCACCTAAATATTTTAACAGCATGCTGCTCTGTCTGCTGGTGCGTTGCGTGTTTGGACTACACTATGACCTGCTGCTTGTTTACCTATTCAGTTTATAACAAACCATAAATGTTACATGAGGCGCGAACGCAAATATAAATACAGCTGGTGATTTTTATCATAGAAGAAGAAACACGATAAATACGCGGTGATGTCAGTATACCTGCCCGTGAAGGTGACCTTTCACCTGGATTTTCAGGGTTCAAGCATCTGAGTAAGCTAATCAGCCATGAGCAAAAAGCAGGATTACAATTCCCATCGTGAACACTGAACGTCTCCTGTTATATCTTATTCCTCTGAGCCACAGAGCGCCATTATCGTCCAAAACCTATTAAAAACACATCAGCGATCCACACTGTTGCACTGAGTGACATGTTCCTTCATCCCCACAAACATACACACACACACACACACACACACTGCAGTTTATTATGACTCAATCCCACACACTCCATTTGGCTGCCAAAAATACTCACAGAGCACCAAATTTGCATTAGCCCACAGCTGAAAGTCTCTAATTAAAAAAAAAAAAAAAAAAAAAAAAAACAGTGTCCAGCTGTTTAAAAATGAAACTATGTATCTATGAAGACAGATTTTACATCCACCTTCTCCTTTAAGATGCTTTCAGAATGGTTAACGCTGCACCTGCTGCCCAGAGACACGGATGTTCTGTATTTTGATTGGCCTGCAGCAGGGTACGACTACTAGCTACTGCAGCTTCGGCTACATCTGATCCTGCTAAACAAACCTGTGCTATACACTACAGGCTGCTGCTGCTGTCCACCCACTCGTATCTCTTCTCTACGGCTGAATCAAGTGGGACGCCGCTCAAAAGAAAGGACATCATTAACAATATGACATCACTTCTACAGTGAACCAGACCGCATGGACATTTTTGTTAATTTATGGGGTTTGTTCACAACGGGTGAAGAGCCTTTCTGGCGACAGAACCCGGGGAGCGGATCGGTCAGCTGTGCGGAGATAAGATCAGGTTTTCGCTCTTCACGCTACCCGTGTGAACAGGTGAGCTGCGGTTGAGGTGTTGAGTGTGACCGCCTTCACAGGTGAAGCCATTTGGAACAGCTCTAAACACTTTTTTTTTGCTTTTACGTTTTACATGACATGAACTTATGCTGGACTGCTCAGATTACCTCAGAGCAAATCAAAACACTTCCTCCAAAAGCGCAGCTGTGCGTGTTTCTGTCCACAGAAAACAAGCTCTCCGGGCCAAAACATGACTAATGTGACTCACACCCTTACCCCCTTGTCTTCAACTCCCTCTCCCACTCCTTTTTTTTTTTTTTTTTTTTCAATCTGTCATGTCACTCTGTTCCACGTCCTGTCTGACCAATAAAGCAGAAACGGCATTAGCATTAAACAGTGAATGCGGAGCAGCGGGGGGATATCTGTGTTCATGCCCACGTCCACACAGTTAGACCAGTATCTGCTGAGCCCAGAGGGAGAGGAGCCGCCCAACACCGCACCGCTAAACTTCATCCGATTTATGGCTTTATTCTGCAGCAGGGGAACGCTCTGCAGCGAGGAACACAATGCTCCATAACACTAGCTCCACATCATCCACTTAGGGTGTGTGTGTGTGTGTGTGTGTGTCTGATGGGAGAGCTTTGTAGTGTGCATGCTCATATCCAGAAAGACAAACTGGAAGCCAGAGGAAAAAAAAAAACTTTGCCTTTGTGACTATGAAGCTGTCTGTTACACACTGACCAGTACAGTTGCATTTCTAAAGTCACACACACACACACACACACACACACACAACCAAAACAACCAACTTTTGGATTTCCACAAGCCTGTTCGTGCTGCCATCTCCTGCTTTTTAAATTCCTAATCATCAAAACCAAGCGTAAGCCCTCCTATTGACTCCAGAGCAGCAGGCTCACCTCCAACATCCTATTCGTGTTATCCATTTGTTTGTTTTTTCCCATACACGCAAACATATGAAAACACACAGTAACACACAGCAAAGGGGGGGGGGGGGGGGGGGGTATGCTTGAGCTCGGCTCTTCAAACCCAGATTGAGAACATTAGCGTGGCGAGAAAGGCCTGGCAGCTGCCAGTGTGGATTGAGGGAATTTCATAAGCCTGGCACAGAACAGCTCCGATCCCCTCCACCATGGCTGTAATCCTGGCCAGTAGTCTCAGTAGTAGATTACCTATTCATCCTGCCCGCAGCCTGATGGGAGATGAGCCTGATGGAGGGGGAAGACAGAGGGCAGCACGCCATCTCTCATGCGCAGGGCAGATCTGGATTAGCCTAGAAGGCCAACTGCTGCAGGACTGTGGCTCGAAACTTAGAGAGTAAAAATGCTCTAAAAGGTTACATAATATATTTTATGCTATGAATATATCATGTGAATGTTATAACACATTGTCCATATATGCAGTTCAGTTGAGGTTCAGTATAATGATTACTGCTCTTAATATTATGACTGCTTGGTCACATTACAGCTTTATTATTTAATATTATGAATCTGTCTGAAAGAAGAAAATTGTCTCATTAAACTGTGATAGTATATTGTATATTATATTGTGTGAAATGACAACTTTGTTCTCAAAATATTTTACATATTTAATATTGTGCAGTTATGACAGTCTCATAAATACCTTCATATTTACAGGATTCAAACTTTAGCTCAAAAAATGATTATTTTTTTTCATAAAATTGCCATATATTCATAATTTATTTTCATTAACTCATGAATATATATGAAAATATTATAACTTTATAACATTATAACTTTATTCTGATATGACTTTTTCATACAATTATATATGAACTATTTTACAGTATTGTGACTATGCAAAATTCTATTGACTTTCTTAGAAATTTGGGAACAATTTTATCTGTTATATTTTAACATGATGACTTTAGTGTCACACCAGGTGGCTATGATTTAAAACTAGGACCGTTTTCATGATGATTCCTGTTTTATAAATAACAGCTAACATTCGTTATATTACGACTTTTTTCCTCATAAAATTACAACTTTTCCTCGAAACATTGTGACTTTATTCTCCAAATCTTGTCTCTTTTGTATAAATGGACCTGCAGGTGTGAGCTGTAGCCTGAACTCCTCTCTGCTCCCCGGGCGTAGAGTTTGTCTTAATCCCTCTGACACAAGCAAAGCGCCGCCAGCACACGTTTTTTTTTTTTTTTTTAATTCCTTTCTTTCACTCCCTCCATCTATCTGAGCGAGGAAAGTGGAGAGGGGGAGCGCGAAGCAGATGGCCCGAGAAAGCACAGCCGCAGCCAACGCAGCACAAAAAGTCCACCCTTCTCGGCAGCCAGCGGGCATTAATCACACTTTGCCTCGCACCAACTTGTACCGCTACCAATCAGCCTCTGTGTGAGAGCATAGCAGCACACTGTAACACACTGCAGGGTGCTAACACAGGCACGGAGGCTGGAGGGGTAGGGGGGCCCAGATGGGACATTTGGGGAATTACTACAAGCAACTTTGAAAGAGTTTGCTCAGGAATATGTGTGTGTGTGTGTGTGTGTGTGTTGAGGAGAGGTGTTTGACACACTTGACAGCTCGCCAACTTCATGAACTTTGTCATCCGCTGGTATTTGGCTCCAGCAAAAAAAAACACATGCAGCTCTGAATGTGTGTGTTGTGAAATGTGATACTGCTTGTTACAGACTGCTTCGTTTTCTCAACAATAAAAACATCGGCAGAGGTCTTCTGTCTTGGCGTGTAACATTCTGCTGAACTCAAACGACAAAGAAACACAAGCGGTAACATTATGGTGTGACTAACTTCTATGGTGAAACCCACTTTTGTCAAGCTGTAAACAGACGGAGCTACTTTTGAAGCTGTGTTGGCGCAAAGATGCTGAAGAGTTTCGCTGCTGCAACTCTATAATGTGTTTTATCAGGTTTCTACTTCCTGCCACCGCTCACACACGCAACAGAATTTTTAAGCTCTGTGACTGGATGCTTCTTACTGAAATGCACCCTGGGAGTTGTCGTTGACGTTTGTATCTTTGAACGAATTTTCCGCAGTTCCAGATACCATCTCTTGTACTGACTGACTCAGCCAGGCTGGTCGCCAGGGGGGGGAAATACTGATGTAAAACAAGTTCAGATTTGCAGCTAAATGTATCTTATGTCAACATGTATATATTAACATAAATATCCATAAATGCATGAGAAGTATCCAGGACACGCACCAACACATACCACTGTGTTTCTGACCTGTCCAAACAGGGACAACACAACTCTTGGAATAAGTCCTCTGAGCAGTTAAAGCAGCCAGTTGGTTGAATGGTTAATGTTACGTCAGGGCTCAGGACACAAGCTGTTGTCACACTGGCTGGTTCACACAATCAGGCCTGATGACACACGACTGTGACCACATCAGTAATGACACAGAAAAGACTGCTGACTCTGCATCATACACACACACACACACACACACACACAGACACACACATAGACATACATTTATTATAAGCCAAAAGCTGTTATTACTGCCAGAGTGAATATAGTGTTTCTGATATCTGGGAGCAAACGTGTGTGTGTGTGTGTGTTTGTCCGTTGGCAGGTTAACTAAGCCATTAGCTGTGCGCCTGCAGGTATGCGCTAGTCTTTGCAGGTCTGCACTTCAGACTGTGACACACAACGCACAAAGCGCGAGAACCTGCAAAATCTGAACCACCTACAAAATATGTTAATTTACGACTAAACCGTTTTTTTAAAAATACAGTCTGGAGGTAAAATTCATGTTCGAATACAGTATGGGGAAAATTCCAGGTGCCTGATTGGTCTAAAATCACCAGACGTCGATAGCAGAGACAGGGATTTGTGTCAGTTATTACGACCCATCCCGTGGAGAACATGAATAACTCCATTAAATGTCACTGCGGTTTATGCCGTAGCGTCACGATTCGTCTCCGGCCTCTCTCTTCTTCCCTCCTGCCTCGTTTCCCTCTGGTGCAGTCACCTGACTTTCCCTGCCCGTCTGCACACCTGTTCTCACTCTGCTAATCCCCCAGCCCTGACTGCCACACCCACCCCACCTGTCTGTCCTCAGCGAGTCAGCCATGAACCACTGAAACAATTTCACTCTGAACCAAAAATATTCACCTCACAGTGGCACTGAAAGGAAAGTCTGAGGGCCACAGATGTCAGGAGGATTTCACATAAATGCCTGTACAAAATTTAATGGTAATCCATCAATATATTTGTAAAATCTTTACGAAAGCGGTGAACCAAGCAGGCAACCAAAACACTTTGCCACCCCAGCAATGCTGCTAATAGGTCTGAAATTATTCATCATCTTAACTCCCTCTGGAGGAGCATGAATTACATGGCAATCTGTCCGTTAGATCTTGATAGTTCTTGTGTACAGGCAGATTTTTTTTTTTTTTTTTTTAACTTTTTCTGTGATGTTGTCATTCCTCCAGAGGACACATAGGGAGTTACTATAATTATTGGAAACCACTCTCTTAAGATCATGAAAATCTGCAGCAAATTTCACTGAAATCCAGCCAGTAGCTATCCAAATGTTCTGCATCAGAAACAGGCTCAACTACGGGTGGGAAAATGGGGAAAAGACCTCCAGTGAAGTAGATGTTGTAAAAGCTTTTTCACACTTTTAAGGGTGTGCAGGAATTCTGCTGTAACATCTGCTGCTCGGTAAATACAGATCCAGCACCGCCTGTGCTCCCTGACAGTCTGTTCCAACCCACTTGCACAGATCACATGCACGTTCAGAGTGTTAGGCCTGACTTTTGGTGAACGTGTCCCCCCCCACCAGGCCGCGTCACCTGAATCTGCTGGTGTTTCTGAGAATGTCACAAAGGCATCGTGCTCCACGAACTGATTCATATGTCGCACGAGCTTCCCGGGTTTGATTCTCCTCCTGGATGGCAGAAAGAGGCTACAACAACGCTACATATACTAACTATTTTTCTTTCCGGCGCTGGCTTCCCCACCCCCCCACAAACACTGTTTGGGTAAATGTGTCAACCCCGTTTGGCTCGTCTGCGGCCTCATAGAAGCAGACAAGCCCAAAGACTCATTCCCTCACTAACACGCTGCATCGCAGACGCGCTGTCAGAGCCTAACCGCCTGAATACACACTTACTTCACACAAGGTGTTGGCGCATGCATCAGAATGATTACAATAATCCTTTTTCAGAGGTGAGAATTTGTTTTGAGCTCCTGGAGTTATTTTTAGCACACTGTTTGAACATCTCTCAGACGTAAATCCACATTATGCACTGATGTGCACATGGACCAATTAACTTATTAAGGAGGCCTTCTGCTGTTAAGCCCCTACACTCTGATCTGCCCATTAGCCTGGCACATTTGGTGCGAGAGAAATATTCATCCTCTGAAGACCACCAAGATCCACAACAAATTTCGCGTAAGGCTGGCCATCAGTAAATATCTCATCTGCAAACTCGTTCTGAGAGTGGAACTAGAGGAAAGCTCAGTGGCAAAAAAAAAAAAAAAATCTAAGTGGTTCACCCTCTGGGGAGCATGAATACTCAGGAAATGTTACAACAGTTTGACCCTTTGATCTGGATATTTCTTGTATGCAAGGAAAACTTTGGACATGACTGTGGTAAGGTAAGGTCAGGTGGTCACCAGAGGTACTGGGCTTCATCCTCTGGAGACCATGATTAAATTGATGAAATTTAAGATCAGTTTGCCCAGAAGTTGTCAAGATGGAAGGCCTTTCTCAATAAAGAGTACAATAACTCCCACAGAGTATGTTTGAACTCAGGAGTTCAACATTACAAAAAAATGACATTTTTCCCATTGATTTTTTTTTCTTTATAATTATTTATAGGAATTTTATCTGATTCTTCAAATCCTACAGACAAGATAAGATTGTTCTCATGACCATGAATGTTTCCTGTCCTCACATCTCTGAAGTTATCAGAGCAAGTTTCCAAATAGGCATTTTTTTTTTTTTTTTTTTTTTTTTGGATAATCAACACACATATTCATTTTCTTGCCTTGTTATGGGTTGGCGTATGTCCCCTGCTATCACTGAGGGTTGTTGCAAAATGCATGCTGGGATCCAATACTGCTCTAATATCTGTGCCAAGTTGACACAATTCAGCTCACAAGCAGAACAAGAACACTTCCGGGCATCTGCACCACCGCTGTGGGCTTTGAATAGGTGCAGTCCTTTGGCCATGACTGAAGATTATTACTACAAGTCTACGAAAACACAAATAGAGACAAGATCACAGGTTGAGAACGTCCTAGACAACACATTAAAGCGTCAGGCACAGACACAGACACATCAGTGTGACCAGATCTGTGTGCAGATTTGACACATTCATTAACACCAGTCGGTCACAAGTGTATCTTTGGCTCATTCAAGTTCATTACAACACATGGACTTGACGACGCATCCAAGTCACACTGTTAATTCCTCAACCCAACTGGTTGCTATGCCAACACGCCTGATAACCAGGGAGCTCACTGGTGATCTGTTCTGCTTTCTATCTTTTATATTTTTTTTTTTAACAATCTCATGCTGGGTTGTCTGCCACTTGTGGGAAAAAAAAAATAATGCCAATGTAATTTCTTAAGCGTTGGTAAAGCCAAAAACACCACCACAGGAATATATTAGGACCAAGTGCGGTGAGTTATCTTCAGATAAGCACAGTGGATATGTGTGTTCAGCTTCTGGGTTCTGTTAGGAACACTGGATAATGTGTAAGAGGAAGTTTGGAATCAGAAAGTCAGGGGGAAAACTTTGGTGAGGACACAGTGTCACCCACTGCACCCGGCATGCCAAGGTCAAAGGCTACAGCCACACATACATTCAGAGTGTGTGTGTATGTGTGAGTGTGTGTGAGTGTGTGTGCGAGTGTGTTTTTGGACAGCAAGCGCAACTGCTGTGTCCTGACCTGAATGGACATACAGGGGGTAGGACAGACTTACAGATGAAAACAAGCAGGTGGGGGGCATTCCACACAGGAAACAGATGAGTGTGTTTCCTCTCCACTTTCTGACCTCACTTCCTGAAGATCAATTAGAAGTGGCTGTAAATCTTTAAGACATTCAGCATAAAACTACAGACAGGGGGACAAGTTAAAGGACAAACCAATATGAAGTGTCTTAGTAAGGGAGCCTGAAAACCTGGTCCCAGAGTGAACAAATCTCAAAATGTCACCCTAGTAAAATTTTAAAGGGAACATGAAGGTTTAAGAGTATTAACAGTAAGAAAATTGATTGTTTGTTTTCCTACATGAGTCACATTTTGCAAAACTGTGCAACAGCAAAGAGCAAACAGGTCAAATCCATGCTGAGTGTTCACTGTCATCAATCAGGTTTGAGTGGAGGACACAGAGCAGCACCAGAATGAGAGATGGAGCTCTGAAGTTCTGCACAGACCTCCTCTCCTCTCCTCTCCTCTCCTCTCCTGTGCTGGTCCGGGTCTGCTGCATTTTAAAAATCCATCTCCCCCAGGAAGTTCTTATCAGTCAACAGAGAAAAAAAAAATATATCCAGTGACTGGGGCAAAGAGTGCGGATAAGAAAATATTATATCAGCATTTCGATCTTTCAGCTTTTTCATTCGCTTCATCTTTTCGCCTCTGTCTGGCGCAGAGCAGAGGCCACAAGCACACCAAAATAATCACACACCACACACAAGCGCTGCGCCCGGAAACAATGGAGGTTCCCGTGAGACGTCATCCAAAGCCATCTCCCTCCATCAGCACTGATTCAGGCTGCTTCAGCTGGGATTATTCCTCTCTGTCCGCTGAGCGTCTATTTATTAACACTGAGATTAAATGAATCAGCTATCTTTAACATTTCCACGTTGCTTTGTAGCAGCACAGAGGTCAAGTTGTCTGTCCTGATGTTCCCCTGCTGATAAAGAGGGATGAAGGCTTTCAAACACCAGCTTTCACAGAATGAAGGATAATTATTTGTATTAGTTTTACAGTGAGCCACACTCAGTACTTGGTTTATCAGCTGAAAAGGAAAGTGTATAACATCTGCAGCTAATAATGATTAGAAATGACTTGACCTGTCATTTCCACCTAATAAATGACTTATAAACAATGACTCAATTATTAAAATTGCCTCCATTTTTTCTGTCATTTGACCAATCGACTGATCGACTAATTGTTTCAGCTTGAGCAGTGAAAAATCCTCAGAAGCATGCTTTTTCCAGAAACAGTGTTGCCGGCAGATCACAGACACAGGAAATCGCGGACTTTACTGCTAGCACTGTTCACTGGCTCTAATCCCTGCTGGAGAAATAGTCCCTCGTAAAATCAGTGCCAGTTTTCCATGGAGTCATCCCCGTCGAGAGCAACAGGGAAAGGCTTACCCCTTAAAACAGCTCTTAATTAATGAGAACCCAGGGCATTTCTAAGGTTAGAACCCAGGGAGCAGAATGGAAAATATGGTCAGATCGGGCAGCAGAGCAAATTCTTAGGAACAAGCTGACTGTATGTAGCATGACTAGCCAGGCATCTTTAAATTTCTATGCTCCGCATTTGTTTTCCACTTGTTTTAAATGGAAAAGAACTGATATGAGCATTGCTAATGTACCACCAGACCAATACAGAGGTATAATCATCAGTAGTAGCACTGATAGAATCCTGATAACATGCTGCCGTCACATTTTTAATATATCATTTTTCTATGCTGCGAGCACCACTGACTAAATGCCATTGACCCTCACTGTGCATCAACTGCGTGTCATTTCATACTAATGAGCTTTAAAGCCGCTCTGATGAGGAGACACAAGCTAAAGGCGTCAGGCGTTACATGCATAACATTTGCATTCAAATGTGTGAAACTGCAAAGCTGAATCAATGATAAAGTCACTGTTTATTTATTTATTTATTTATTTTTACATCTTTGTGTTTTCTTCTCTTCTGACAATGTGATTAACAGCAAAATCTCCTCCTTTGGAGAACTTCTCTTGAATAACAACACTCTTAGAAAAAAAACAGAATCTCAAGTCTGCCCTCCTGCACCGGCGAGAGGCTGAGGCAGAGAGGTCAGAGCGACCTGTGCGAGTCCTTCTTATCGCTCCACCTGGAATTATACTGTTATACTGCAGTAAATGGCTGTGGGAGGATGGCATATGTGACGGTGTGGGGAAAAACCACTTATTTCAGAGAAAAACAAAGAAAAAAAAAAAAGGGTTTACAGCTCAGGATTTTTTAAGATAATTGTATACATATTCACTCTCGTTTTTAAAGATTTTATGAGACTTTAGACATTATAGTTTGAAGGGATCACTAAGTAGGATTGTGATGTTGTGGAGGCTCATCGGTGCGGTAATGTGAAACTTTCACAATGTGATTTAGTAGCTCTGGAAACTTTTGATCTCGATGCAGCGCTGAGTGTTGCTGCAGGCCGTGCTTTCAGCGATTTAACTGAGTAGCCCGTGTGATTGTGGGAGTCAGGTGAAGCGGCGTACCCTCTGGCTAACGCTCAGAAGGAAACCGGAAGCACTTAAAAGCTTCATCCTTAATCCAAAACGTCTACGGAGTCAGCCTGGGTAAGACACTCGAAAACACGTAACCTGAGACCGAATTCCTTTGTCAAAAGGCACGAGAGCTCGGGACGAGTCTCAGACATACACAACTGTAATCCTGTGATAACTACGTCTCAGTGTGTTTGTTCATGGCTGAGAAGCAGACACAGGCTCAGTTCAATCAGTCCGGGGCCTCCTCACTTCAACAGCCTTGAAGTCTGGTCAGAAAACATTCCTGTAAACCATCAATAAACACTCTTTATTGTTCAGTCTCACTTGGTGAGAAGAGCTAACTACTGTTGGCAGAACGGATGCAAATGCATCACCACTGGCAGTTACACCGGAATAAATTAAAGCACTAATACAGCCCATTAAGCTAATATGAAAGGAGCCATACTGTTGGTCTGTATCTATTTTCACCTGGCAAAGAAAAGCTACAAATACACACAACAAAGGCAGCTAGTTTAGGCTGGTGTGACGACAAGGTTGCACTACAGCTGTTTGTCCTGTTCTACTGACAATGTGTGAATGCAGCATAAGATCTTGGCAGAATCACCAACGATAACCTCTGCTTCTCTTTATCACTTCCCGCCATTGTTGTTGTGGTTTGGTTAAAGTTTGCGTTTGACCTTACATTCGCTTCTGAGGACATGTCCAAACCTAGTCTGAAGGACATGCATGTAGAGGACATGTACCACATGCATGCAAACACAGGTAAATGCATGTATATTAGCGTACTAAGGCTCAGTTGGAGGTTGATGATGCTATTTTTACAGCATGGATTAGAAAAGAGTTCAATGAGCCACGGGGATTGCACAACTTTCTCAACCATGTGATTTATTTAGGATCCGGGTCCTAAATGGTGGTGGCTGGTGGTGTTTTTGCCCCGATTCCAGTCCGACTCAGAGTGTACTGTCAGAGTGTGGATTCGCTCAGCAGTCAAACCCCTCAGGGTATCAGCGGCCTACATGCGCATATCTGGATGCCTCCAACCAACTGAGCTGGAATAAGGGGAAAGTCATTTTCAGAGCGCCTTGGGTTAAATGGGGTCAGATGCGTCTTTTGGGGTTTCCGCGGCTCGAGACCATTCCCAGTTTCAAGGTCGGAAGTTTGATTGGGTGTCAGACTGTCAGCAGAGACAGCGAAAAGAGGGAGAGGCGTCCAGAGTCACCCACACATGCAACAAAGAGTGGAACAAAGAGTGGGCTGCTAAACGGCTCCCTGACATTTTCAGAGGTTTTCATTTTGAAATGAGAAAACCACATAAAACAAACAAACAAAAAAAAAAGCAATGCCCGCTTGCAAAACAAGAAGCGCAAAACCCCAGCTACCGCTCCACAATTCTCCAATTTACCATTCCACCCGAATGCATCATTACTATGGCTTCAATTTGAAGTTGAATTGATTTCTCGACTTTGCAAACATCCCCTTAGGAATTAGAATCAAGCCTCTATCTCCATTAGTTTCACAGTTATGGCTGCGATCAATAATTGTTTAATGGTGGAACTCCCACATCTGGATCTCTACCAAAATCTAATTGACTTTTTTTTTCTTTTCTTTTTTTTTTTTGGCTTGAGGCCAATCAGTCCAATTTATTGGTAATGCACTTTTTGAGATGCCCTGCTGTTGGACACACAGACAAACTAAGTAACTGATGTTAAAACTCTTAAACTTTATCGTCCTCAGCGAAAGAAATTCATGAAAAAAATATCTGTATTTAAGAAAATGTTTTATTTATAAGTACTAATGGCCACAAAACTTTTCAGCTTGTTAACACAACACAATCCTTCTTGCTTTAATAAATAGAGTATTTTATTAATCCCTATGGGAAATTTGCAACATGTCTTAGTCTGACAAATTAGCATTATTTAGCTTAAATCATTAGAAATCAAATGACAGGCTGCAAAAAATGTAAAAATATCCCATTACAAGTAAAAGTCATTTAAAAGACTGAAAGTTTGACTACACCAGCAGCGTCTAATGCAAATCAAAACTGTTCTGTGTGTATGATCACACACACAGTTGCATGCACAAGTCTCAATGCTTTAATTGACTCATTAAGATTTGTAAGGCAGGTCAACAACTGCCATGAGGTCTTGACGGCTGATGACAGTTTGAGAGCTTGATAAATTGTCTGACTTCTCAAACTTTGTGATGACAGTCAAACACCAGGGGCTCCACTATACAGCTGACTGAGGATCTGAGAATGAAGCTGACTGATGCTGCCAAGCAGGGAGAGGCTATAAAAAGATATCAACTGTCTGAAATGTCATTAAGAAATGGCAGCGAAGGGAAACAGTGGAAGGTCTTTGAAGACTTGGAAGAAAACGTTCAGATAAACCTGCAGGTCTGCAGGAGTAAAAGTAAAACCTTCATGTGACCGCGGGAAGGTTTAGCTGAAACAGGAGTGGTGGTGCAGCGCTGATGCACAAACGGGGTCTACATGGAAGAGTCATCAGCAGGAAACCTTACCCTCGTCACAAAAGTCAACGTCTGAAGCCTGCAAAGCAACATCTGGATAAGCCAGAGTGGTTTTGGAAACAAGAGCTGTGGGCAGATAAAGTTCAAACTGAGCTCTTTGGCCACAACCACCAAGGGGAGGAGCAGCATCTGATGAAAAGAGCACCTTGCCAACGGTTAAGCACGGGGGTGGAAATATTCTGCCTTGGCGTAGTGTGGCAGCCCGTGGCACAGGAAACGCAGCACAGATAGAGCGAAGGCCGGATTCCTCTAAACATCAGCACATTCTGGATGCAGAAGTCCAGCAGTCAGTCAGTCAGTCAGGCAGGCAGGAAAGTGAGAGTGAAAAGAGGCTGGCTTCTGCAACAGGACCACGATCCAAAGCAAACCTCCAAATCCTCCAAGAACTCCTTAAAGAAACACAAACTGAAGCTTTTGGAGTGGATCTCACAGCCCCCTGACCTGAACGTCAATGAAATTCGGAGTGGGGGAAGATCTTGAATATGCTCGACGAGTTACCTCCCTCCTTCCAGCTCGGCGTTACAGGACCTTTGTGAGACCTTCTTACTGGAGAAAAGTCTCCGCACTGAAAAACTCAAACTCTGAACCACCTGTGCTGATTTGTGTGATCTGTCGAGATTCTAAAAAAACACACCGACCACGGCTTTCACTAAGAGGGCCTCACAGATGTCCTATAACCCTAAGTAAGAGGGGGAGTCACTCCTCGAGGGTCTCCTCTTACAATCCAGACCCTCGTAGATGTGTTTCTCAGCCCACCAGCTCTGCAGACGGGTTTTACAGAAGCTGTGGCTACATGACAGGAGAGCAGGGTCTTTGAAGAGAGGACACAAGAGGTGTCTCTCAGGGGGAATAAGACGATGAAGTCATGTGTGTAGCTGAAAGCACAGGAGGCAGACAGGACAGTGAGTCAGTCAGACACAGTTTCACTCTCACTCTCCCTGGATTATTTCCTGAAAGTTAGTTTCACTTTGAGCTGATTTTATAATAAAACTCTCTGTCAGGGTTGATGCTGGACTCTGGACTGAGGCAGTACTCCCAGCATTCCATTAATTCCAGGAGCCCCCCTCTGTCCTGTCTTAGTGGGGGTGTTTGTGTTGTTTGGTTTTTTTTTTTGAATGGGGAATGTGTCTCTCCTCTGTGAGGAAGTGTAACACGAGAAGAGTGCGATTTCCCTAAATGCTGAAATTGAATCAATTCACTGAGACCAGAAGAGATGTAAATATTTGGAGAGCATGTGTTGTATCCAGGATGCAAATGCATTTTAATTTTGCCCTTGGCTTTCTGGTTTTTAAGAAAGATGTATTCAAGACAAAAACCTTTTTTTTTTTTTTTTTTTTTTTCATTTCATCCTCAACACTAACTCCTGCTCACATTTACATGATGGCACAGAGCGGCTGAACTGTTGCGAGGTTACAGTGTAGATCTGCAGTTTGACTGCTGGATTCGTGCCTGCTATTGCTTTTTTATTTTTAAGGCATTATGTAGTAATTATATGTGATTATAACATCTTGTGTTGTCAAAGTCAGAAAGGGTCAAATCGTGACATGACTTTAATTAAAAGAGAGTTGTCGTGTGGGTTTTATTTTAACAGTTCTGGTCATTAGTCATATGGCAGTTTACTTTCCACAGCAACTGCTGAGATCTGGAATGTGGCAACATTGCTAAAGGTTGTTGCAGCGGGGTAAGAAACACAAGCAGACAGACGATAATCAGGAAACCAGCTGAGCCAGATTATCTAATTATCCATTTGGGTGTGAAGATGAAAGCGAACGCACTCGAAGACACCGAGGAAAAACTGCAGCAAGTACAGCAGGCTGAACCAGGATCAGTGACGGATGTTTACAACTGACAATGTGGGTAATAGTTTTACCGTACCTGACCCCGAGGTGTGTTTACGACCTGTCTGATCAGCTGACCGCTCCTGTTTTTTTTTCCCCTCGCTGGCCCCCTTTTTTTTTTTTCAGTGATGTCAGCTGAATGTTATGCATTCATTTATGCATCGGTTAAATATCCATGCAAAACACACTCCAGCAGTGTCCTGCTCTGTTGTTCCTTGCTCCTGCAGTGGCCCCTGTTCCCATCACAGGGGGGAATGATTCCCGCTTCAGATAATCTAATCTCAACGAAAAACCACAGTATTTACAAACCACACATAAACTATCCAGCGAGGGGAATATGAAAGCATGTGTTTCAGCTCCACACATGCAACCACAACCATGATGAGCTGTCTGAAGGCAGAGGTTAAAGAATGAAGGCGCATACGACAAATGTGTCTTCAATGCAGATTTAAAGTAATAGTATGGTGAACAGATTTGTGTGTGTGTGTGTGTGCATGTGCACGTGTGTCTCTGTGTGTGTGTGTGTGTGTTTAGATTGTGCAGGAAACTGTTCCGGAGTAGTTCTGGCCCCACCCAGCCAACGACCCACTTAGGAGCTTCTTATCCCCCCCCCCAAAAAAAAAACAAACCGAAAACACTTCACCCATGATACTGCAGAGATAGTGATAACTGGAAAACACACACACACTTGCCTTCACAGTGCAGTCAGTGTTACTTGTTAAGATGCAGTGTGACTGACATGTCCTCGTCACCTCTGTCTTCTCCCTTTCTCCCCCTCTCTTCTTTAATGCCCTTCATTTCCTCTCCTCCTCCTCCTCCTCCAATCTCTCTCTGTGCATCTTTAGAACAGTTAGCCTAACTTTTAGTCACCAATAATCAATATTTGCCTCAGGAACAATGATTCATCGATTGATTCAAATGCGGCGCATCTTCATCAAGAAGTCCACATGCAAATTTACAGATTCTTTTTCCAAAAAAAAACATGAAGAGGAAAGACACTCTTTTTTTTTTCAGTGCTGAGAAGAGCCAGCAGGATTTCCTGTTTAGAGGGACAGTGGGCACTCACTGCCCGCCAAATCCCTAATGGGAGCTCTGCCCTCATACATTTGAATAGCAGTGTATCAATGGCAAAATGACTGACCACAAAAGAAGCCGGAGTGTTAATGAAGCCACACAGGGACAGATGTGTAAGTACAAAACCAGTTTTGAGGGAACAGGCCAGATAAAGAAGCCTCACAATGCCAGCCATCGAATCCTGTTTCTCTAGCGACCTGGATAGGATCAGTGTTTTCTTTTTTCTTTTAATTTTATTTTAATTAGACTTCCCTCCTCCTTCGCCGCTCCTTCTCTCCCTCATTCAGACTCACAACACAAAGCTGTCCTCCACTCACTGGGCTGCCACAGCTCTTTGCCTCTGATATTCACTGCGGCTGCTCTGAAACACTGCAAAGTTTCTGTTTCACTGTTTACTATCGAAGGACAACACGGCTAAATCACAGCACAGTGGTTAATCCAGCGAATTAAAATCTAAGTACCTTATTATACTAATGCAAAAGTCATGTGAGACCAATATAACCATTTACCACACTCCCTACAATGACCTGACACGACCTCAATTATTAATGGATTGGAGTTTCAGTTGTCAGTGGATATATGTTAATGTGCAGAAGATTGTATCTATATTATCATCAAGTCTGAACCTGTCCACCAAATCAGTGTCTTTTTTTTTTTTTTTTTTTTCTGCACATAGGACTGAGTGAAATAAAAAACTATGCTCTGATTAACTGTGATTTTCAGCTGTGGGCTGCAGTTACTTGCTATATATGGTACGGTTTAATGTTCCCTGGCTGCCACTTTTCCTATGCAACTTTATTACAGTTCATTTTATTAACAATTTGGACTTTAACTTTTAATCAAAGTTATATGCAAAATTAAACAATGGGTTTAGTTTACTTATGTAATAAAGAGATTCTGAGTAGTGCTTTTTTTCCTAACACACACACACACACACCATGCACACGTACAGACACACCTCCGCACATTCGCACTCTGGCTGTGAACGGCACTTCTTCCGAGTTTTATTGTCTTGCTGAGCGTCACTGGATTTTACACCGTGAGTCAGAGTCAGCTGTTTCTGCACAGGATCCATGACGCTGTGTGTTTTCTGGTGGGTGAGGAGCAGCGAGGCTACATTCATGTTACTCTAACTGTTTATTTTGTGGCGCTCCCACAGCACTGAGCGGCTGCCAAGCTGAACCAAAGACACACACACACATTGGAGAGACAGAGAAAGAGACATGTACAAGCATAGAGAATGGAAGAGAGAAATACGCAGAGTCAGTCATGGTGGCCTGACATGACCACTACCCCTGCTTCTCTTCTCAGTGTCAGTTCCAGGTTACGCTCTCTGATTCTCTTTCATTTCATTCCCCCCTCCTTTTTCTCTTCATTTTTTTATTCATCCATCTCTGCGTTTCTGAGTACCATGAGGTGCCGCAGCTCGGCCTGCCTTTGAAAACCCTTTCCTTACCTTCTTCATCTCCACGTGCTCCGGGCTAAACAACAGCTCCACAAACGCAGGCCCCTGTTGTTTGTTAACTGTCCCGCTACAGAGGTCAAAGGTCAGCTGCATGTCAGAGTCAGTTAAGTTCCAAACCAGTCATGGGTGTCCTTTTGACCTCTTCAACCCTCTCATTCCCTTCATTGAAGCTGTATTGTGCTTACACTGAGAGGAACACACAAACCCAAACCACCCTGTGTCTTCGAAATCTCAGCATTGTTGTCAAAGAGGAAGCTCTTGCAGTACGATCAGTCTACACCCCCCCTCCCCCCCCCCCCCCACCCCCCCCCCCCCCGGCTCACATATGTGCTCCAAAACTCCGGGAGCTCAACTAGAATTTAAAAATAAACTTCTAAAAGTTTCCGGCAGGGTAGAAGTGCTTAAGATTCTCCCTTTCAACACAACGGGTTAAAGTAGAAACTCCCACTTTGCAGCAGCTGCTCGGGCAGGGTTTGATATTAGAAAATGTTTGAGTAAATGAAAACATCAGCATTAAAGGCTTCGGTGTCATTGCCCTGACAGCCTCTTTTCTGACTCTTGTTGACACTTAACAATGAGGGAGAAACTCGGTGGGCAAGATAATACAGAAACCAGAGTCTACACCACCACGACAGAACAGAGGCGGCAATGCAATGCAGCAACACGGCCCAAAGGAAACAACTATCCACCGGAGCTCTGAAGAAGCTGGTCAGCTGAGTGGGATCTGGTCTGGTACAGGCCTGATTCACACTCTCTGATCCACTCTTACTGCTGGTGGGGTTCTTCTGTTCATTTGATAATACTGACCTTTAAAAGTCATCACATGCAAATGTAAAAATAAATAGACATTAGCACAAGCGTTTCCTTTGTTGTGTGTCCGACTACTGAACTGCACTGCAGCTACAAAGACGGTCCATAAGACTGACATGACATTTGTCCCAGTGTCACCTTAACAGTGATGTATGTCCAAAAGGTTCTGGTGTGTAATGCAGATGAATAGAAGGCAGAAACTAGAACTTAAGACTTTAGAGGTTCTCAAGTTATGGGTTGTGCTCCTGATTATGGGTCATTAAGTAGTGGAAAAGGGTCTGATGGCATCATAGTTTTCAGGGGACGTGGGGTAAACATCATGATCAGGATCAAAACCGAAAGCAAACCGTATTCTCCTGTGACAAAGTCCGACGCCTTGTGTGCCCCAATAACTCTAACAGGGTTAATGACACTATAACAATGTCACTCTGCTTGTGCCTTAGCAGAAGTAACCACAAAATAAAGCAAAGTAACTCGGGAACAGGAATCAATATTCTCACACCCACAGCAGGTCATTGAGAGGGAAACATAAACACATTGGGTGGATTGACATCCCCATCCAGCAACACATTAACAACAAGGCATTAACTTACAAGTTTCCAAATGAGTACAGAAAAATATCCAGCAGCCTGCCTTCCCATCATTCATGTTTGCACTGAAGAGCTTGTCAGCTGCCTCCATTACTGCCTGTGGTTACTGGACGTGTTGCTGAGCGCTCGTCCTGCGTGTGCCAACCCACCACCACCACCACCACCACCTCTCTGTGCTATATATCACCATCAATAACCTCAATCATGCATGGATACAGTCCTCCCCGTCTCTGCTGTTATAAATCAACTCTAACTCCTGAGACATGTCGGGCCACAGCCACATAGAGAGGTGGGAATTAAAAAACCTGGGGCTGGAAAAACACCAGCTGACGACGGGAGGGGCGTGTGAGCGGGTTTGTGTTCGAGTGTGCGTCCTGAGAGGAATAATAAGCGATGAGGTGCCCACAGCGGCCTGATGGCTTGGGGATAAAATCAAATCCAATTGAATATTTTAAGGATATCAGTAGTCGGGCAAAGTGACAGTCAGGAGTCAGAATGGATCTGTGTTCTGGATCAGGGAACACACACATGGTCTCTCACACACACATACACACATGTAGTGTGTGAGAGTGAGAGCTGCTAGGTCACACTTCTGACACTTTCTAGGTTTCTGTGACTTGCAAAAAACAAAAAATCTCACATAAGAACAAATTCATAGTTGAGGTCAAGCAGTAAGTACACACACCTACACACATGCACACACACACACACACACACACACACACACACACAGTTCAGATTCGGAAGAAAGATTGTGTGGTGTGTTACTGTGCCCACACATATATACACACCTTCTTGATGGCGCGCACACACAGATGTGAGGAGGTTTTAGGGAACGCTCAGGGAAGCAGGGAGTGAACATCAAACAGCTTCAGCCAGGGAAGAGAGACACAGAGCAGGACACACACACACACACAGAGGGGGCGAGATGAGGAGGGAGAGAGAGATGTCAAAAGTGAAGCAGCAGAGAGATCTCCCCTGGGATTTGAGACTTGAGAGGAGAGGAGGGCAGCCTGGCTCCCACTGAGCAGGAAGGGTCTCCAAACACACACACACACACACACACACACACAGGAGCACACACAGGAGCACACACAGTTCTGCTAGAAAAGGAATAGGGATACCAGAGTTTGAGCTTCTCTCTCTCGAGCTATACAACTGTTTCTGTCACTTTTCAAGCACAAATGAGTGCAGCACTGTGAATGTCCCACAGAAAATGACAGAAAATGTGTGTTGCTATTCCCATATCACGTCTTGGTCCTCTCTCTATGACGGCTTCTCACCCTCTCTTTGAGTTCGGAGCATTGCTGTTACTTCGGCATTGCCGTAATTAACCAGTATTACATGTGTAGACAAAATCTGTTTAAACATTTATGTCCTACTTACAACTGGGAAGCTCTTATTCTGAAAGTGCTGATCCAACTTGGTGCTTGACATTACAGGAAACAAACAAATACCATATGCCTCACATCAGCCAGGGTCTGGAATCTGAGGTATGTGAACACAGATTTCTTTGGAAACAGTTCTATATTGTTAATTCACAGTATTTCTATCTCTGACCATGACCCACAACCAACCCTACATAATGCAACCATCTACTATGGAGGCACAACTGAGGCACTCAGATGAGCCACATAAAAGTCAGCCTCATAAAATCAGTGATTAACCACAAATTTGGGAACTGTAATTAATAATTTGTCAAAATAAACAGAAAAGCCCGTTTTTTTGCATTTAAATTTAGTTATAATGAATGAATTTCTAACCCTAACCCTGATCTAATGAAGGTAATTGGAGTACTTTGTTGGCTTCAGATAATATTACGGCACAAACAACAATCACAGCCGCTTATTAAAAGATCAAAGAGCAGATCCAACAGCTGGTGGAGGGGTGGGGGTGGGAGGGGGGGGGTGCAATCCCATCTCATCATCAGCTGGGTCAGGTTTTGAGTCTCTGACCGGGTCCAATATGTGCGAAGCGATAGAGGGATTCCAGAGAGTCATCAAAACATTTGAAATAAAAAAAGGGAATCGATTCGGAAATTCTATTTATCTGTGAAAGTGCAGCTAATTAGCCGACCTTCCATCCCACGTGATGTGAGCGCAGCATTAGACTCTCCCTGCCTGGACAATGTCCACATCTTTCAAACTCCTTACACCTTACACTGATACTAAAGACTTACTTCTAAACTCTGCTGTCTCCAAGCCCAAGCTTAGACGCTCAGGTTATGACAATGACCTTAAAAGGATGTAAACAATGTTCCCTTTTCAGTCCAGACAAGTTTTGGGAACTTTAATCAAACTCTCAAACTTTCCTTCATAGCATCTGTTATCCTGCACTTAAATATAGGACAGGATGTGAACACGTCTACTTTTCTTCATCTTCTAAATGGACTTTTTCATTTCATAAGAATTTGCGAAGACAAACAAAAAACAAATCTAAAACCTAATGACACACATTTTGTGGCAATTTCAAAGCCACATTGCCTTGATCATATGTTACTGTATGCAAATATGTCATGAAACCAACAAATACACCAATGAAATGTGTGTGTAAGAGCGTAGTGGGGAGAAAAAACAAACATTTACAGAACAGAGACTTACTAGTGGAGCCCATATGGACTCAATTTCAGAGACAGACAGAAAGATGAGAGACCGAGAGGAGAAAAACAACAAAACAAAAGTCAACAGGGACTTCAACAGCTCTTGTGGACTACAGAGTGGTGACAAATTAAAGGACAGACCCAACAATGAGAGGAGAAACATAACAAATGCAGATGCTTCCACACAGAGAACTAGAGGTCACTGAATGGTTTGAGGAGTATTTTCTGGATTCTCAAAGTTCAGCCAAATATAAAACTGTTTGTTACTGTGCTTTCATCTATTTTCACGGCCACGTTTGCAGCAATTTCTCCTGCATTATGTCATCAATATTACACATGTGTAAAGTCCCCCAGTTCTGCATCTTCTTATTGCTGTCCACTGTAACTGTACTACTCGATTATACCACTAAAGCAGAACAAAGACAAGCACACTGCATTGACTGTTTTAGATTCAGCAAGGTGGATGTTAAGATTCACATGTGGGTCAGTTGAGGAAACTTGTAGACAGTTGTTTGTTGTTGTCTGCGCAGACAGGACAAGCAGCAACCGCAACAGCTAAGTGATGAGAGTACAGTGCAAGCAGCAATGTCTTTAATGGCTCCACAATAATCTGACTACATGACAATCAAAGGGGAAAATCCCCCCAATGTGTCTGTCTGTCTTTCAATCTGTGGTTCTAAAAAAAAAATGCTGTACCAGAACATATACAGTGCTATCGCGTGCAAGATGACATGCATTTCTGAGCGACCCAAAGCACTCTGACAATGACAGTCCATGGTACACCCCCGCTAAGACATGAAGCAACTCTGACACAAGCCTTTGAATAGACTAAAAGCCAAACAAAAGCATCTGGGTTTCAAAAAGCTAACAAACACTATTCCCTAAAGAAGGGTTGATTTCAGAAGGTGGTTGTCTTGATTGACAGGTGTCTCAACCTCTCACACTAAGTCATGGCTGCCAGTCTTTTGACCAACCCAGCAGTGAGCAGTTAACCTCAAATGATTTCCCAAACAGAAACAGGTGATATGACACGTCTTCCTTCAGTCAAGTGGGACATCAGCGCAACGCAACATGCTGTAAATAGGTTTTAATTTCACTGAGTCACTATGCTTTGCCTTGTTTACCTGAGTGGAAGTAAATAAACATACTGTCATGACACATGGGACGCTGCTATATTTCACTTCGAGTCAAAACTCCGGTGACGTGCCACGGGCGGGTGCAGGAGCAATTAGTTAGCCGTGCAGAGCTAAACACCTTGGCAGCATTTCAAAACCTTGGCAGTCAAAGGAAAAAAAAAGTGGGGTTTTTTTGAAAGTTATCTGGAAGACATTGCAGCAGCTCCGGACTCTGATCTGAATCTAAATGAGAAACATGCAACAAGCCAAATGCAAAAGCAGCCAGTCCCCTCCGTGTTTCTCCCTGAAACAGCAGTGGTTTGGACTGAAGACGCAGTGGTGTGTGCAAAGCAGAAACAAAAGGCCAGTAATGCCTTCGCATGCACTGAAATCCGGATTGCATCAGTGTTTATTGTTGAATCAGTGTGCTTTCAAACTAAGTGCTCGGTCTGCAGTGTTGCCAAGTGATGGCGTTCCAGCTGAGGAGTCAGTTTACCTCCACGTTTGCTTTGTTACAGCAACCCAACGTGTTGGCAACTCATGCTTGGAGGACTCCCCACAGGCTTTACAAGGCTTTCAGAGGAGATAAACAGATTCAAAACTTAAAAATCAAACAAAGGAAGGAGGAGTTTGACCCCCCCCCCCCCCCCGAAGGGCTGAGTCTGGGGTACGACCCTCTGTCAACAGGCATTAAAGGGCAGCAGTGTCCCTCAACACCGTGGATGTGGAGGAAGCTGCGGTGCCAGGATTCCAATAATAGGCTGAGAGAAAAGTGACCGAGCAGGAATTTGGGGAGGAATTTGAAGGATTTGAAGAAGCGGTGATGATGCGGCGTTGTTCGGTTGAATATGACACTAGGCCTAATTGTTCAGAGTCAAACACTGCTCTGTGTGTGTGTGTGTGTGTGTGCTGAGGTTCAGTCTGAGTCAGCCCATACCAAACAAAAAAAAAAAAAAAAACAGCAGTGGCTGTCTGTTAGGGCTCAGTGTCTTCCATCAGTGTCCATTCTCACTGTGACTCAATGAAAAGACTGTGTTTAACACCAGTATCGACAAGCTAGTCTATCACTGCATTCAGAGATGCAATCAGTGTCAACAAACCTATTTTTTTTTAATGAATCCCCATAAAATAAAGCAATATTTGAGCAGCAATAGAGTTCTGCTGCACAACCCGATTGGTTCAAACATAATATCCAGTTTCAGGCTGGGGTTGGGTTGTTTTTGTGGCATAAAGCTTTGGGGCGTAGATCAATGGGAAGAGATTGTGTACCACTTGAGTCCGGATTCATATCTCAGTTTTCGGCCCTGTTCAGAACTCGTGCCTGTGATCCCCTCATCACAGGGAGCACACGCCTATGTGAGCTGTTGGCAGTGAATATCGCTTTTTTTTTTTTTTTGATTGTTTAGCTTTGAGACCTCTTCAGATGCCTGAAGAGGTAAACTATCCTGCAACTCATCCAAAAAAAAAAAAAAAAGAGAAAAAGGCTATGAAATGGGCTGAGTACGGCTTCAGTCTGTCCCTGCCAGAATGAACCAGAGGCCCGACAATGTACTATCATCAGCACCAAGAACTTTGCCTAAATCAATTCTCTAATCTAAAAATAGCAAAGCCCTGTCTTGTAGAGGACGGCTGTGTCAGAACCTGGTTTTAAAATGATACTACGCTATTTTGTGGCCATGTGGTACCAACATATTCCTCAATTCCTTCTGTTCAAGCAGATCACCACAAACTTCTGACACAGTACTATTCCAGCACAGGACTAACGGTCTCTAGATCTGTCATGAAGTACTTAATGCGAGCCTGTGGTGGGGGGGGGGGCAAAAGGGTATACACAACACACAAAGAGCAATGCAGATCTGCACTGCACAACACAATCTCATGTCTCCCTGCACCACCTCTGAACGTGTCCTGTTCTGATCCCAACTTGTACTTAATGTGTTCTGGCTGCATTCACACCTGCTTTCCACAGCAGTCCACTCGTCACATCGGACTGTCAGGGGCTTGTCTGTGTTTTCGCGTGACAGCACTTAAACCGCGTTTGTATATTTACATGTCCGTGTGCGTGCATGCGTACGCTCAAGAGTGTCCATGTGCACATTTCTGCATGCATTCATACATACCAATGAGCAGCGGTTTGGGGGGCTATTTATAGAGCGGCTATATTAGCTCACCATATGTGTCAGCTGCTGCACTCAAAATGGCCACAGACAGTGTGAGCAACAGCAGGAAAACTAGGTGGGAAAGTAGGTAGAACAAATGAAAGTGCCTGCTCACAACCTCAAAGAGTGTGTGTGTGAGTGTCGGATATGTGTGTGTGTGTGTGTGTGTGTGTGAGAGAGAGAGAGGCTGGTAGCTGTGGGGCATTTTTGTCGTCAGACAGGTCCACTAAATATACATGATGTACGCAAATGTGCACACGGAGCTGGAGTGGCTAATAACCCTGGAAAGCTTACAGACCCACAAACACACGCACGCCAAAAACACACAAAGACACTTGCATGTGCACACATGCAGCACGCCAACAAGTAGAGCCTGTTCAGCGCAGCAGAGCAGCCTCTGAGTCACACTTGGTTGTCAAACTTGCGTTTCACTGACAGCAGAGACTTGTTCCCAAGTAAATCCTTCCACTGGAGTGTGTATATATATGTGTGTATACGTGTGTGTGTGAAGAGAAAGACTTGAAGAGAGGGAGACTTGGAGAAAGAGATAGGTGAAGGGCAAAAGCATGACTGATAGAAGAAGAAAGCTCCAGCAGCAGCTATTCATTCCCACCAACGGTCTGTGTGTCTGTGTGTGTGTGTGTGTGTGAGAGAGAGAGAGAGAGAGAGAGAGCATGTGTGAGTGTGTGTGTTAGAGGAGAAGCAAACAGATATATTTGTGAATTGTCTCTCTGCTCCTCCAGCAGGGCACAGAGGCAGAGAGGTGGGCGTTGATGAGAGCGGAGGGAAATCTCTATGCCGACCAAACAAAGCAGCCCCTCAGCGTCTGAGACCGCAGCTCAAACTGCCTCTCTCCCTCTCTGCATCTATCAATCTCTGCCTATCTCTGATTTTTTTTTTTTTTTTCTTTTTCTCTGACCACACATTCCAACTCACTTGATGAAGCAGCGAGCCCCTTCGAATGTGTATCCTTCCTCCCATCCTGTTGGTAAATCTGTGAGGACAGGGAGGGGAAGAAAAACACAAGGCACAGGAACATAAGCAGCTGTGCAGAGAGATATGAAGATTACACACACACACACACACACACCTGCACAGCAATGCAGTGTCTGGACCACGAATAGCTCATTTTGGCTTGTGCCCTTTTACACAATTCCACGCCCCCCCCCCCCTCCCCAATTTCAAGAGCAGATATTGCAGGATTGCTCAATCACACCGTCTCTACGTGCGGACTGCTCAGCCTCCAGCTGTTTGAAAACACTGCTGATCCGCATGCAAAGATGCCTCCTCAGCGGTCAGCCCCTTCTTTTCGCGGCAGACGTGCGTTTTATTTTGGAATATCGGCTTTGCACTAACGCACCAGACGCGCTGCATTGTTCTTTAAGCAGCCGCGCCGTGGCTATATACGTGCCTGGAAATACTGTGTGTGTGTCTGCAGCACAACTGGTTTCAGTGGGGCGGAGGAGGGGGTGTACATGTCAAATGTCACTGCAGGGAATCGGCTCCGAAATCGGTTCACGCCTACGTGACGGAACTTTTAAAAAGTGTGTCGCAAAGTGTCCAGGTTGGAGCGAGGGGGGGGGGGAGAGAGGAGGTGGAGGTGGAGGGACGCCGTGCGTAATGGTCCGCCGGAGGAGAGCGGAGAGGGGAGCGGAGCAGAGGAGGCTGTTGCTTTGCTGCAGAGAGAGAGAGAATTCTCCCCTCATCGTCTTCCACGGCTCTCTCCGCAACTTGTCGCCCCCTTTTTCTTTTTTCTTTTCTTTTTTCCTCGACCGTGACGCGCAGATAACCTTTCCCAGGCGCTGCAGGCGTGCGTGTGTGTGCGCGTTTTCGCAGGGAAAACACGAAGGGAAAACACGTCCCCCCCCCCCCCAAAAAAAATGATTTACCTGGAGTTTTTCTGTGCCCAGTGATTACAGCTTCTCCAGTAACAGGATGCAACCAGGTTGTACTCTTTGCTTCTTCGCTGTTAGTGGAAGAAAACGGGGGAAAAGGTGAACAGAGAACCCGAAAAAAAGACAAACAGGAAAAATGCGTCGGAGAAATAAGCAGTGCGTATCCATAAATCCGTGTATCCGCGTTTTATTTACTTGAGGAAGAATATGCGTCCATCCTGAGTCACCCCATAACTCCAAGAAGAGGGAAGGCAGGAGAGCCAGTCCGGCTTAGGATCCGCCGCCATGTCTAGCTGAGAGCTCTGCTGCTCTGGGTTACTACACACACACAGGGGCTGGAGTGCGCGGCGCCGTGCCAAGCGCGCGCCCCAGGAAACCCTCGCGCGCGCGCTTACGGGAGACGGGAGCGCGAACGGTGGATAAAGACACAAGCAATGATTTTCTGCCAAACGCGGGGAGGCGGTGGGCTATATTTTGGCTGAGGTCCTTATGAGTGTGTAACCAAACCCGCCCCCCCCCCCAATGAAAGTTCACTGTTAGAGTCCTGCACGCGCTGCAGCAGTTTACTTTAGGACTCAGTTCTGAGTTTATAATCAATCCAATAATCAATGGTTACACTGCACCAAATCCAAAGGGGATTGATAAACTCACTAAATATTAAATAAGATGAATAAAAAATGAAGCCATATGCACAGAACGTTTATAACAACATATTAAACTAATGAAAATAATGAGGAACATAATTAAAAATAACAGGTGTGAGTAAAAATATATATGTATATGTATATATAAACACACACACACATATGTACACACATACATGAGATGCTTTTTTCTCTTTGAGCATATACTGTATGCAGCATATAGAGTGCATATTTCTTGCATGATGTATGCACATACTGTTCAGCTCCCATACTCCCATACATACACACACACATTATTCTCTTTTTTCCTTGGTCCATTTTTTTTAAATTTATGTATAAAACATAATAAAAAAAGGAAAGAAAAATATTATTTCTAAAGAAAAATAAACATTTTCATCCTCTGGTTGAGGCCTCACATGGTGTTTCTACATGTAAAAAAAAAACAAAGTGTTAATAAGAAGGTGTTGTTCTACTATGAGCCGCCAGAACGGTTTCAGTGCTTCTTATCATAGATTGTCCAAGAGTGTGGAGGACTGAACATCATTCTTTCAAATTATATACTCTCATTCGCTTACAGCTTCCAAAACACTGCTTTCTCAAATGTACAGACTCCCATCGTTCATCAAAACTTCCACAGTAATGCAGGCTAACAAAGGGACAGCAGACTGTTTGGAATGGGAACAGGCGTCCTTTGGCAAACTACATGTGACTTTTCCTTTTTATTTGTCATAGATCAAAATTCAGCTAATTCAGTATAAAATACTACACAGAGTTTATTATAAGCAAACAGCAGATTATGGAGAGCAGTAAAAAAAAAAAAAAATCCATCTGACAACTGTTATCATGCTGTTTGTCTCTGTCCACAGTCTTACTGAAAGGGTTACTGAGCATCCCTGTTCCATACATCTCATGTACAGCCATACACACACTCCTCACACCACTATCACTACTTCTCTCTATATATATATATCATTGTCATTTTTTTTCTCACCAGTGTTTTTAATGTTTGCTGTTGCTCTTGACATGTTCCTCTTGTGGAACATCAATTTACTTGGCAGTATCAAAACCTACAACTTGTGCTGCAGCACAGCACTTTTATATTGGAGACAAAACAAAAACCAGATATTGCCTCATTAGGTGTTTTGATGACAGCGATGGCTCCCACAGGGGTTCAGCTGTATCAAGCTCAAATTCTAATTTCCACATACTTTTTCTTGGCCGTCTGACTAGAAAAGCCACTTTTCAGCAGTCAATCAGCAACATCCTCCAAAAGCAATGATGGTTTAATCCTAAAATCCCACTTCTCTGCAGCAAAGCTCATAAGAGAGCGAGTGACAGCACTAATGTACAGTAATGAGGGGGCTCCTTCAGGAGGCCCCTGCCTGTCTCAGATGACAGGGAGCTTATTTTGGAGCTGAGTGTTTGCTCACATATTGATCACCCAATAAAACACAGTGTGTCCTCCCACAGGAGGTCACACTTAAAGCTGAGCTGACTGGAACTCCCTCCACCACCCAAACAAACCACCCACCGGCCTCTCCCCACACACACACACACACACACATCCCAATCCAACAACACACACGCCTGCTTCCTAATGAGACTAGACAAAGCACACACACACATTGTTAAGTCTATCCCCAAGGTCGGGAATAGCTCTTACACACACACACACACACGCACAGGCACATCCCATTAACCCCTCCCAAAAACACACACACACACAGGTCAAATGGTGTTCCAGAAGGAGGAGGATTCCTCCCACCGTTAAGTCCTGGCCAAATACTGTAAGTGTTGCATAACCCGTCACCTCTACCCCTCTGGCCCACCACCCTGCTCACACTCACGTCTCAGCTTTTCTCTTCAGCAGCAGAAAAAAGGCCTGAAATATTTGAATTAGCTACTGAGCACCTAATTGCAAAAATGAATCACTAGTGAATACTGAGCGTAGAAGCTTAAATACCACTGAGTTCATAGCATTGTAATATTTTACTTTGAAAACCAGCGATGTTCATTTATGTGGTTGAGATTCCCCTCTTTGAAATTTATATTAGTAATTTCAGTTTCCATCTTTCTGAAATTCAAGGCACCAAACACCAAAATTCTACATACTAAAATGGTTTGTAGGTGTAAACAGATTTTAAGTGTATAATTATGTACAATATTTGTATATGACAGTATATTATAACTGTTCATATGAAGGCTTTTTATTATTAGGCCATTAGAAGTGTGTTTTACTGTACTACAGTGGAAGAAGCTGTAGACTTAACACTGGCTGGTTTATGCTCAGAGTCTTCTTATTTAAATCAAGCACTACATTAATTAATGGCACTGCAGGCAGCAGGAGGTGTCTGGGGTGGTTTGCAGGCTTACAAAGCACATGACAGTCACACAAGTATCCAGGGTGAACAATCAGTGTCCTGTCTGTGGTTTAGTCAACAAAAGCCCTTTTAATACTTTTATTTCATTTCTATACAACTAAACCGCAACAGCAAATATCTTGGTGGGAAACACGATTGCCACTAGATTACATTTGCCGTTCGTGTAATTAGGAAATGTTGCTAATTTACATATTTGGCAAATTGCAAATATGTTGATACTGAGCACGCCAGTAAAAGCCTCAGAGACAATGCGTTCATTCCAAGAATAGAGTCTTGTGACAACCTATTACTGATGGTAACTGTGTTTGACTGAGTTCTCTCTGTAAGGTAAGAATGGAACCAACAGAGTGGGCCATCATCTAGACATACAGATTTATTTTCCATACAAATTTTGTGCCGCTAACTGTTTTACATTCACGTAAAACAGTTAGCGGCATCTCCAACTCTCAGCAAAGAAGAATGAAGTAAAAATTTCTAAGTACTGAGGGGCCGCATGATGATTAACAGAAGTGGAAAGCAGCAAAAACATATTTCTATTACAGAAAACCGTGTTTATCTTTTTTAGTTCCAACATGTGTTCTAATGTTTGCTTTTTACTTAGTAATTACTTAGTAATGTACTCTCCAAAAATAAGTTTGCAGACAATTTAGAAAAGAGGAGAGCCTCTTGTTTTGGTCTCCACCAGCTCCTTCATTGTCCACTATGTTCACTAGCTGATTGCTAACATCTGAAAACATGCCCATGAGAGGCTGGGAGACAGAACCAGAACGGTAAAGTTGTCCACTCATAATGAGAATACACAATGAATAAACACTGAATATTTCATTCTGTGTGATTCCATCCAGCTATGTCGTGTTTGTTGATGATGAAAGTTAATGGAGTTTTATAGGCCTTCTGTTGTGAAAAGCTGTCCGTGAGGACATTATGCACTGCATTAATATGACCATTAAACAGCATTATAAATCAGAAGGCTTGTATTGAATAGTCCAACAGTTGGTGTTTGCGTGTATGTGAGGATCCCAGACAGGTTGAGAGCCACAGATTTGTCTGTGTCTGTTTGTGTGTCAGTGTGTGTGCATGAGTGTGTGCGACCCCCTCCTGCCCCAGGAGCCCTCCATAAAGCCATCTAATTACTAAGCCCCTGTGTTAAAGGCAGGTCCTTAGCCGATTAGAGAGCATGTCAGCCTAGACGGGCTTGTTAGACCCTCGTTCAGAGTGTGGAGGTCAAAGAGGGACAAACAGTATTAGGGTGCAATGTTTTGACTATAGCATGTTGTCAGGGCTCACAGCTATTACCCATAACTTGGCAAGTGCCTGGAGAGCCATTACTGAAAATAAGTGCGCTGACAATAACTTATGTATCTGTGCAGAGAAACTTGGCAGGAGAGGAGTGATGACGACTGGCTGATTAAACGACCACACTGACGGTCTTGGAAGGTTTTGGCCCCTCAGTTACAAATCTTACACACTTGGATGTATAACAGCAAATGTTTTAATCATCATCAACTCTCAAGTTCCACTCAGCTCTACAGAGGTTTTAGCTCAGTCTCTTTTAGCTCAGCGGTTCCCCACCACTTTGACCTATGACCCCTTCAAATGAAACAATACCTTCTGTGTATTCTCAGTCACAGATTTCACATATCTATTAGCTGTGTTCAACGAACGAGTGATGGATCTCTCCTCTTTTCTAAATTGTTTGCTAACTTATTTTTGGAGAGTACGTTTCACAGTAATTACTAAGTAAAAAGCAAACATTAGAACACGTTGGAACCAAAAAAGATAAACCCAATTTTCTGTAATAGAAATATGTTTTTGCTGCTTTCCACTTCTGTTAATCATCATGCGGCCCCTCAGTACTTAGAAATCACTGTTTTAGCTCATTGTTTGGCTTTTCTGACCCATGAATTAAACTTTCATTAACCCCCTCGACAGCCTGGTTCCCGACCTCTCCATAGCCACCCACATCTACAATTTGTTCTGCAATTCAAATAGGTCTAGTGCTGTGCTCCTGGACAGCTGTTTCCCTCAGCTGGAAAAACAATCATTTAGTGACTTGCTGGTGATCACAGAGGAACATTTATCAGGTAAAGGGCCAGATGTTGTTCTTTGTGTTGTTGGAGACCAAACCAGAGCTGAAGAGGAGTGAATGTTGTATTTGGAACAGGTGTAAGTTTGGACATTCATCAGGCGGAAGACATCAGTAGTAACTGTCCAGTAGTAGTAGTAGTAGTAGTAGGGCTCCAAATGAATGTTGCTCTGTGTCAGCTGGATGTTTAAATTGGCAGCTTTGATCACAAGTTTGCTATATCAACTGTATGACATGACAATATGAAAGCTGTGTTTTCAGCTTGTTTTGCTGTGGCCAAGATAATTTAAAAATGGAGCTTTAAACAACAACGAAGCGGTGCCTCTTAGTTTACTTCCTCAGTACTCTAGGGCCTTACTCTGGCAGTTTTGGGGAAAACAAAGAACATTGTTTTTCCTAATGCGACTCATTTCTCAGTCAAGTTCATGTGAGACATGTGAAAATGAAAAATGATAAAGGAGAGCCAGCTGGTGAATCCAAATGAAAACTGCAAAAACCGTCTGTTCTTTGTCATTTTGCCAAACGCTGATTTCCACATGGAAGTGTCACACTGATCTACTCATTAGCTGCAGTTCAACTTATTTGTAAGTTCAATGGTTAATTATGTTTCTTCACTCTAATCTAATTTTGACTCATTTATTAATTTTTACTTCATTCTTCTTTGCTGAGAGTTGGAGATGATAGTTTTTCCATGTTATTGTTTTTTTTTTAACTTAACAAATTATTAATATATTCATTTCACAATTAAACTTTGTTTACTTTATTTCAGACAATGGGATATTCCTATTATACTCTCAAAATAATCTCAAAAATAACGGTATAACTAGCTGTACAACTGCTTGCTGAACTCTCTTGGTCCTCTATACTACACATGGTGAAAATGCATGAGGTGCAGTATAAGTCCAGTCCAACACTTTGGCCAATAAAACGAACCAAAAAATTGCATCTGTCACATTTACAACAGTCACAAAACAAAGAGCAGACATAGAGCCCCAGAGAAATAACACCTCCTTCCACTGTAGAAACCCAAAAAGAAATACGAGTAATAATTACCGATATTTCACTCAACAGGAAGCAATCGGCGCTCAAGGCAACAACAAATTAGATAAACATTAGAAATGACGCTGATTCAGATCTTCACTAACGTGCTCATTCACATCAAATCCCAGTCACACACACGCAAATAATTTGAAGCTGTATTTCATATCTTTAGCAAATGCAACATGTTTATGTCCCAGTAAAACTCACATTTAAGTCAATTATGCCTCAGTTAACACAATATATGATAACAGGATGTCTGAAAAAGTCACGGAAAGCAGGGTTAACTGTTACATACAGGCATACAACTGTATATTCAGTATCTAGCGTCTAAAGAGACACTTTACATGTGTTGTTTATCAGTTAGTCATGTAGACTACTGATGCCACAAGTCCTGACCTGCTGTGTGTTTATATTTAATAGATATGGAAGCATCACCTCCAACTCCTCCACCTCCTACTCTTTAGCTTCCACCCTCTATTTTCTTCCTGCTCATTGGTTCAGATCAGCTCGATGAATTGATTAATCCCTCTGTTTTTCTGTCTAAGGCCGACTTTGGATCTGTATATTGGATGTGTGTATGTTTCATTAACTTCATTGACAAAAAAAAGAAATACAGATCAGATACTTAAGTTGTGGCTGTCTATTCTCCACCCTGGGGCGGCACAGTGCCTCAGTAATTAGCACCGTCACAAATCCTCTGGTCAGCTCATTAGCATTAGCACATACATTTTGTAGTCATGCCAACCAGATTTTTATCCTCTTGGTAGAAACATTTGTATCTTAAAACTGTTCACTGCCAACACAAAATGTTCATACTGAAAATTTTGTTGACTGTGGGAAATTAGAAAATACGGAATACCCTTTTTTTTAACCTACCTGCAGCCAAGCCTTGTCCTGCATGTTTGATGTGAAGATGCTCCTGTTTGTCCCTAATGTCGTCAGTGGGTTCTGCTCATGTGGTGCTGGAAGAAACATTCGTTGAACAAGTGACAGGTTATTCCTTTTTTAAAAAGCTGTGGACTTTGAAGCAAGTCCTACTTAATGTATATCTTGTTGACGTGTCTCAAAATAAAAGTCTGTGCATTTACACTGAAGAGTCTGCTGTGAATGAAATCATAAGCTTATGCAAAGGATTAAATGTAAAACCTTGATTTTAAACCACTGCTCTCTCTGCCTGGTTATGTCTCTATATCCCTGTTAGCCTCCTGAAATAAACACAACCTTTTCATGGATGAATCAATGACTGCTCATTTTTGTTTGCTGTCAGCCGTTAAGTGTTTCATGGAAAGTGCTGTTGTCCACTCGTGTCTTAATCTGATTAATAATGGAGTATTTATATCCACCTAACCCCAGTCATTCATACACAAGATGCAGTTACCTGTAGTCCATTACTAATATACTACTAAATTCCATTACAGTTCACATTCCATTTCCTCACCTGATCATCTGTGTCTCCAGAGCATGTCCCTGTCTGACCACTGCTTTCAGCAGGCCTCTCCCTCTTCCTGTCTCTCTGTGCTTCCTGCATTTAGACCACACGCCATTATTTTACCAGAGGAACAATGACTGACCTTGATGATCATTTTAATTTGATTGTTGTCCTTGTAGGACACTACTAGTTTCATTTCATTACACTCTAATGTCATCATGCTGCAAAAATACTCCATTATAAGTATATTTACTGCATGAGAAATCACTAGTATTATAAGTAATTAGCAGCAAAATCTAGTTAAAGTATTAAAGTAGAAGTACTGGTTTGGTCCCTCTGATATTATTATACATTATCAGATATTTAGTACTTAAACATCAGTGTTTCTGAAGCATGTTAATGTAAAAGCTGCTGCTGGTGGAGCTAGTTTGATTTACTTTATATACAGTTCTATCTAAACATTTACTGAAATGAATGTGAGAAAATGTGATGAGTTTAGAGGGAAAAATTTTTTATTTCGTGTAGCTGATAACCACTTATTGTGTAAAACCTTCATTATAAAAGTAGCTAGTAGCTAAAGCTGTAAAATAAATGTAGAGGAGTAGAGAATACAACATTTCCCCTGAAATGTAGTGGAGTGGGTGTATAAAGTAAAGTACAAGCACCTCAAAACTGTACTTAGATACAGTACTTGAGTAAATGTAGTTAGTTACTTTCCAACACTGACAATATTAACAGTTAGCTGAAACGTTAGCTACGACGCTAACGTTACCTGTGCAAGTGCGTAGTTGCGTAGTTCCTGCCTGTCCTTCTTTCTCCGTTTTTTAACCGTTATTTCCGCCGCGTGTTCACTTCCACTGACTAACCAAAGCTAAAAGAGCCGTCAAGTTAACGCCACAAAACAAAACGAAGCGCTAAACCGACTAACGTAGTTGTGTGCCACCTAAACATGTTACTTAATCATGCTAGCTAAGCATGTTAACTAACCATGCTAGCCAGGCATGGGCACAACCAAGTGTAGAGGGGGGGGGGCGGGGGCAAACGGAAAGTAATCGAAAATAAATAACAAGACACATCCACTGACAGAGTTAATAAAATGATATTTAACATATTTTCTGCTGTATATTGTCGGTGGGTGGAGTAGGGAGCTTTAGCTTTAATTTTCTTTTTCATCTTATTTTTTTCTGTCACTCCAAACATCTGACCAGTCCCACATAGATTTTGTATTGATCCGTTTTACAGCTGCAACTTATAATACATAATGCGTAATACACAACAAAAGAACAACTTCACTATACAATGAAAAGGACTCCAACATACCCTAATTTTTTAACTGATTCACAAAGCACTGACAAAGTTTAAAAAATACCAGATGTGAGGTGGGAATATAAGGATCAATTATTTACAACATAATTCTCATGGAAGATTTTGGAGAAGGACTTTCACTTGGCCTCAAGGAAATTCTGGCAAACAGCCAAACTCAGGAAGGGAAAGCAGGGCTTGGCTCGAGCTATGTTCACCGGGGGGAGGACTGATAACCCTGTCTGGGGATGTTGTTGCGCGGTGGAAAGAGCACTTTGAGGAACTCCAGAACCCGACCAGCACATCCTCTGTGGAGGATGCAGAGTTTGAAATAAATAGGGTGGACTGGAGGGTGTGCTAACTTAATTGGGGCATCACGCTGTTCAGCTTGCCTGGGAATGCTTATGCAAGGGTGCTGGAAAGAAGGATTCTTGAACCTTAGTGGAGCAATGCAGAATCCCTCCTGGTCCTGGACCAGTGCTGCATTGGCATCTTGGTAGGTGGGTGTAGTATAACTTTAACTGACCTGACCCTCACTATCCCTGGCCACCCATAACTACATGTTTAATTTTGACTATTCAAGCTTAGTCTCATCTGGCCTCATTCAATTTTCCCAGTAGCCTTGTGGAACATCACAATGTTCTTTGGCAACCTTCAGGTGCACAGTGACCTTTTCTTTTTTCTTGATGTCCTGCCATGGACACCATGCTCCATTCCCTACGATCTGTGTATGGTACACTCACACAGACATGTTAAACAACATGTTTTATCTGTTCATTATTGTAACTTCGAGAACATTATTTCATGTCTGACCACATTTATGTAGAGACATTTCTACATGCAGATAATTCCAAAGGGTTTAGTGCATCTGAAAGACTTAAAAAACCTGCCTGCCTCTTGTTCAGTGCATTCTGGGAAAGGCTCCAACCCCTGTGACCTGAACAAGATAAGCAGTTTAGGGAATATGGAAGGACAGTCTTAAAAAGGCATTGTTTTTCATGCAGTGAGCTCCTAGAAGGCAGCCAGTTTGTCAAAGTATGTGTCACAATTTTCAAGTAGCAGATATCAGGCTTCACAGTCAAACTCCTCATGTGAATAATTTCCCTGGTGAATTCCACATCCGCTTCCTTTCCTCAACACCCATCTCAGAAAGTTTTCCTCTTCAAAGACAGCAGCTTGGTAAATAATATTATGCAATAGGCTGAAAGCTTCTCAAACCCACTGTGTGCTAATTATCCCAGTTATGCAGCCATGTTGAGGGGCCACTGGCCACTGGTCAGGGGCTACTTCCAGAGAGATTAGCTCTACAGTTCCATGTATTTTACATGCTTCAAATCAACACTGTACACACTCACATTTTTACAGTCAATGTAAGGAGCATACACAAATGGCTCCTCTGGGGAGTATGAATGTACTAAGCACATTTTCACAGTCTAAGCTATACTTTGTGTAATTTCATGTGTAGTGGAATTAAGAGTCTCCACATTCCTGTGCTGAATTTAGCCATACAGTCAATGACCGTCCAAACCGTCCCATCTCGAAATTATCTGCCATAACTTAAGCATCTTAATGATGCTGAGTCTGGTTTTAGACCAGAACCCAGTGCAATTACAGCGGCAACACTTATTAGTTGCTCCGTGTGCAAAGCTGAGTGATGTGAAATGCAAACAGGAATGAAAGAAAGAGATTTTTTAGTTCCTGACTTGGGTTTAGTTTGTGGGGCTCCTTAATTATCTCTTTAACCAAAATAATTCCAGGAACAAAGGAATTAACTATCATTGACATTACATTAAAACCAAAGTCATGGTGTCGAGTTCCGGATTATTCTCAAGAGCATGATAAAAAAAAAAAAGCGTGTGGCTGGTGAAGATCATGAGCAAATAAACAGGAGCTCTTCAGCACCTTAAAAGGTTCCAGGATTCTTAGAAAAGGTTCCAGAGTTCTAAAAAGATGTTCTAATCACCTAAAAACTCTCCAGGCAGTATTTATTTTTTTTATTTAACATGATCTAACATAGAAATACACACAGGAAAATAAAGCAGGAGCTCTGAAGCTCTAACAAAGAATATAACTCCTTTGAAGGCAGGAGGTTCAGGTGGAAATGAAGTGAGGAGTGTTGCATGCCTGATTGATTTTCACAGAGAGACCAAACTGAAGTTGAAAGCAATTTTAAGCTGTTAGCAGGTAATGGGCGAAAGTGATATCGAGTGTAAATGAATCAAAGCTGTATGCCCCGACTGGGTGGGATTAGTTTAGCTGCAGTTGGTCAGGTAATGTCAATTTCAAAGGGTAATTCAGTTCATGGCAACACAACGTTATCTGTGATTATTACAGGGCGTATGTGCTCTGTGCTGCAGTAGTTTCAGGAATTAAAGCCTCAGCTTTTGGAGTGACCTCTAACTCACTTCCTCTTTCATCCCCCCCCCCCCCCCCATACAAACTGAATCACACAGTTTGGTGACTGACAATAACACAGCAGCACAAAATCAGATGAAATGCAGGTGCAAGTGAAGCCATCGACTGAAAATTCTTTACAGTTCATCTGCAGAATGAAATACATTTTACTGGAAATGTAAAGTCAAATGATGTTTAAATCAGTGTAAAGAGGAAATAAATATTAAACCTAGCTTTACTCGAACACTAAGAGTGTAGTTCAAATAGCCAGTCAGTGTGACATTACTGATGACCAGTGTCCAAAGCCTCCCAGGTTTGACCGCCTAAGCCCTAACCTTTTTTTTTTTTTTTTTTGAGATACACAACATCAGCACGTTCTTGAGAGGATCACCAAGGAGTTTAAATACTACTCAGTTACTCACGTTAACTGGGCATGTTTCGTTCTGTCACTCACACACACACACACACACACACACAGACAAGCTCAACTCCCCAGCAGGGGTTCACTATAATCCCACTGCCATGTGGTGTGTCTGCACTAGCTTCTCAGTTATATACATATGTGCATGTATGTGTGTGTGTGTGTGTGTGTGTGTGGCCCAAAACATAGACCAGTTAACCAACCCATAACTAATTGTAGCTTACTGTTTGATGTCCTTTGTTTGGCTCTGAGGTGCCTCTTTTGAAGTACAGTATAGTAGTTCAGTGTGTGTGTGTGTGTGTGTGTGTGTGTATGAGAGGACCATACAGTATGTGTGATTAACACTGCAGCTCTGTGGGGAGAGATAACTGCTGCAGCTGATCACCCAGAGAGACTTCAGCTTGTGTGTGTGTGTGTGTGCATATTCTCGTCCTTGTGAGTGTGTGTCTGTGTGTGTGAGTGTGTATCTGACTCCTTGTCTGTGAGATAATCAGCACGAGTCGCTCACTGGGACGTCTTCATACCCAGCTCTTTAATTTGGTCTCAGCATTGAGCTCAGTCTTCAACTGGCTCAGATTCATCTCTGTCAAATTATTGTAGAATTTTTCATTCACTCAAAGAGCAGTTCTTTCCCTCTGAGTCATTATATCTACACACAAACACGGAGCGCAAATAAAAGGCTTTTATTCCCAAAATCCAGTAAACACTCCATATAGTAAAATCACTTCTCACCGTAATAACTGTGATGCTGCTGAGTGATTATTGTCAAAGGCACTAAAACAAACACGCAAACCCTTTCTGACCCTTAGACATGCCTGTGACACACATGAAACCTCATCACATCACAGTGGCTGTGAGACGGTGTGTGTATGAACAAACCTGATTTCCACTCCCACAGTCACACACAGACACTTCCTTAATTTCAATAACAGCACTGGCACCTGCTCACTAGTCTTTGGACCTTTAAGCACAGGTTACAGCAGGTTTATAATGGGTCATCTTTGATCTGGAGTCATAAATAATGTTCTGTGTAAAGAGGAGCATTTCAGCAACTTCCTGTTGTATCAAAGCTGTAACAAGTGGAGGGTCTGTTTCTCTCTCTTTTTGTTGCAGAGGCAGACAAAGTGTTGTGCTGTGTGCTCACTGGCTGCCAGTCCTCTGGCTGTGACATTTGATGCTGGAGGGGACAGGGGGGTTGGGAGCTGCGTTGGAGGGCGGGGGGGGGGGGGGGGGGGGGGGGGGGGGGGGGTTGGGGGGGCAGGGCACAGGCAGGGCAGACATCGCCATGGGGGCCTTCAGGGGAAATGAATGAGAGAGGAATGGCAATGCCGCTAAATACCAAGTTTGTTTTTATTGATCCGTGCAGGCGTACGTGTCTGTGGGCGTTTGACAGAGATGGGCAGCAGTCAGAGCTCGCGAGTCAGGTGTGAGGTTGGTGTCGAGCACAGACACGACAACGCCTCTCTCTTTCTCTTTCTGCTGCTGTGTCCTAATAATAACCGGAGGTCAAAAGAAGTGTCAGAAGCACTACACAACACAGCGAGCTACGGCTCACAATATTCCTTATTATCAGTGAATCCCATGTGCAAAGCCAAAGCAACCACAAATTGATCCTGACAAACGGTTTTAGTAAATTATGAGGTGCTTTCAGGCTTTGGTGTTTTCAGTTTGGTATTTTCATGGGATTTTTTTTTTACATTACAAGTTGACTGTAACTGTGCTGAAAATCATTTCTCCTCACCGATTGTATTGCCCTGATGGCAGAGGTGGATGGGAGTTAGCCTGCTAGGTCTTGTAGACAATGCACCAGCATCAAGCTCCTCAAATACAGAAACAAAGGCAGCTGTACAGAGTCTCTATATAGGCTCTATATATTTAAAGTGCCCTGGATCTGATGCTTTTTATATGTATCTCAGATTGATGTTAGCATGTTTGCATGCATACCAGTAGGTGCTGGCATCCTCCGACTGGCTGGTTTTTCCCCAGGTGACACCCTATAGCCTTCAACTGTATGGAACTGTTTGCATGGTGCTGTTTGCCATGCATGTGTACAGTCAAGTGACAGAGCCCTCTAGTGGCTGGAGTAATAGTGAGGGAAGAGTTCTAAGCTCTATAAGCTTAACTAGTACCCAAACCATGATATTTCCCTAAAACCAACCCAGTTGCTTTTGTGCCTAAATGTAACCAAACTTTTACCATAGCATTCTCATACAATGAAAGGGCTAGTTTTCCATTTCCTGCTGCTGCAAGGGCACTAATTTAGGAAACACCCCTGTTGTTTGGATTCAACATGTAGATTTTTGTTAATTTACTAAATTAAGGATCAAGATAATGAAGCATGATAATGAAGGTTATTTTTCTTCCAGTCAGAGTAGAGCACACTGACAGGATCTAATACAGACCCAGGTATACTAAGACGACTGTTCATATCAACACTTTGAAATGAACAGGTGAGTAGCTGATGATCAGGATGATCGACCTGATAATCTGATAACGATTTCATGTACTGAACCTGTGCTACGAGCTTTGGTTGTTTTATGTCTCACCTGAACTGCAACATATAATGTTTGTAAAGTCTCTAATATCAATATAAATTCCCCAGATATTGCTGAAATCTATTTTTGTTCATATTTATCAGAAACACTTTTTTTTTTTTTTAATTTACATACCACACATTTAAAACAAGCCTCTGCTCTAGATCTTCATTGACATAAAAAGAACAAAAGGTTCCTGGAGAGTTTACTCATATGCAGTGCATTCTGGGTAGCATGCCAAAAAGAAAAAAGAAAAAAAAAAGTTTCTTATTTTGGAGGCCCACAGAGACTGTGGATACTCATAAATTCTAGTCCTGTCTCAATTGTATCATTATCTCCACATAACAAAGATAACAACGTAGAATTATGCGGTGCTCATTTTTCTTATTTTACAGCTTTGTTTTCAACAAAGTCCTTTTCACTTTCATCAACATCTATTATTGATTGTTCTATTGATGTCTAACAGTTACAGTATTTTTTATTTATTTATTATGGTACCACTCTTGGCTAGAGAAAAAACTAATTAAAAGAATCTGACTTCAGATTCAACACATCAATCAAGCAATCCAGTGGAGGGAAAAAAAAAAATCTCTGCAGCTTACTCAGTTTATTTAAAGGCAATAAGAAGCCATGATACTGAGAATCACATCATCATATTCATGAGGGTGAAACCAATCGTCCTGTACCAAAGGCCTGTGACCAGCTCACCACGGCTTCCTGCGTCTTATAATAATAATACCTTTAATTGTTGTTTCCTACTGAAGACACAAAGTTTCATCAGGAGGAAATAAAGCATTTATTTGGGATTATTTTTTTATTGGCGGATGAATCCACGTTTGGCGCTCTAGTGAGTATTTCCATCAGCAGGACTGTGAGTGGATAGTGTGTGTGTTCATGGTAATGAAGGAACGTATCACCCAATGTATACGTAACAACAACAGAGCTTCACTACTGCTGCTGCCAGGCTGCAGCTGGTCAGCAATGTGTAACTCAGTTTAAATCTGAGGGTTGCCAGGTCATGGTCAGGGATCCTCCATATCCCAGTCTGTCACTCTGTATCATAATAACCAATGCTTTGCAGAAAAATGCACAAACCTGGCAGCTCATAGCTGCCGCACAGATCTCAAAGAGAGGAGTTAAAATGGAAAGATCCTTTGAGATGCTTAGCAAATATTTAGTAGAGACAATTTAGCAACACCTTGACATTGGTGGGGACACGTCCCTGCTGTCCAACAGCCAAATCTATGCCCATGATTTGACTAGGCAGACAGAGGCCCATCGAAACTGTTTTCTATTTCACAATAAAAATCAGCAAACTGCTCAAGAATCCGGGGACCTTGTCCCCGTGTGACCTCCCATGGATCCATTTTCCTTTCAAATCAAACTTTGTTTAAATCTCAAACCCGCGTAGAAAAATAAAGTCTGAAGCAGCTGAGTGAAAATCCTTCGAAGTCAGGAAGTCTCTACACAAGGGTGAGATGCCTGACTGACTCTCACAAACTGAGGTTGTGAGCAATTAAAGCTGTAAGCACTGAAGGTAATAGGCCTGAGTGATGTATGGATGAATCAGTGGGTGAGCTCTGGCCAGGTGGGATTAGTTTAGCTGTGTAATTCAGTTCACTGAGACTATTACATTATCTGTGATTATTACCGGGCCCCGAGTCCTGTGGCTGTAACACTGTAGTTTAAGGAATAATGTGCAAACTCTGGTGTCACAGCAATGTGTCCACTAAAGTACAGTCTGGATCCAAAAATGTATCCTCCAGTTTAATTACCAATTTAGCATTAAGTAAAAAGTTTTTTTTAGCTGTAAAATAACAATTAGTAATTTTTTTCTAATTTTTTTTTTCTGTGAGCAGAATAAAGTTGAAATTTAATGTTTCAGAGCAAGAAATTGGCTTTATAGAGGCCCATTAGTGCCAGAGGCTCTGTTTGCCATACTACCAGGGACTTCTGAGTTGTGTTTTTTGAGTTTTCTGAGCCATGACAGGTGGGACTGTGTCTCACGACTTCACAGCTTCATTGTCAGCTGCTGTAATCTGAAGTGATCAAGACTGCAAACAAAATTTTCTTCATCGTCATGAAATGAGATACAAAGCCACGGTAATCAGGGGGAGGTGATACCTGATTCCTGATTTCCCCGGATAGTTTTCTGCTGGAGGAAAGCTGATTTCATGGCCGTGTATACAGGTAACTGGGTTTCTAATCAGTTCTTTCCTTGTGAACACTTCAGAAAACGAACGGGCATTACACATAGAGATAAACCAGATCAGACAGAAAGAACAGACATCAGTACTATAGTTTAAATAAGTCTGGGCACAGCTGAAGCACTGGACCCCTGTTGAGGAGCCTGATGGGATATATACGGCGGCGAGAGATGGACAGGAACACACTGCAACCTGGACGGGTGGGGGAAATCACAGCAGATATAAATGGGAAATAAATGTAATTTGGAGCTTTTACACTCTGCTCACATCCAGCTTCCTCCGCCGAGCTTTGGTATTGTATTCTGAGACAGCAACAACAGGGAACTCATTAGTGAAGTGCATTTAGATTGGCAGCTCACATTAAACTGCTCTGCAGTCAAACCCTCATTCAGGCTGGGTTATGCAGGGCAATAACAAACACAAACCCCGGCTCTACACTCACAAAGGCTTCTCTATTGTTCATTTCAGCTGTTAGATATAGAGTGTCTCGTAATTCGAAGCGTGACCGATCAATAAAAGATTCCAATTTTCCCGGCTGTAAGACTTCGGGGATTGATTTTTAGCAGAATCTCCTAAGCTACAGGCAAGATCAGTTCATCCCTGAAAAACAAATGTGACCAAATTCAAATGTGAATCTGTCGTGGGGGTCTCGGGGAAGACAAAGCGCAGCGTCTGTCATCTCTGCAGATTTAGGCTGATTTTCTATCACAAACCAAACAACAGGTGCTGCTATTTCTCTGGTATGGACAGTCAAATGAACTGAAGCCTACACAAAACCCAAAGCAAGTGTGTGGCAGACACATCACTGTGGACGACAGGGGTCGTGTCCCTTCTGATATATGAAATATGGAAATTTGTCCCCCTGACTCGTGTGTGTGTGTGTTTTCATGTGTCCTTGCTCATTAGGGCTGATTAAACTGTCACAGAGTTTAAATTAATTATTGGAGGATTGCTTTGCTGAATTTTGTGCGTGTTGCTATGTGTGTTAGAAGCAAGTCAATTAATTCACTGATTCCAACATGTTTACTGCATTCTCCCATTTCAGTGTGCGTGGGTTCATTGTGTGTTTGTATTCTAGGTTAATTGACAATTTCAGCTTTTGAACCCGGAGACGAACGAAATCTCGTTAAGAATTCTATAAGAAGCTTCACTCAAAATTCTTGTAATTTTGTGTCATGATTACAAGGTGCAAAGTCAAAACAGGAAGAGGCTACATTTATTGGAAGAAAGTTTGAATGTGTTCAGTTGAAAATTTGAGGTTGAAGCACAGGAAATCCATCTAATTAAATGACAGTGTGTCTATTCTACCTGTTCACAATAAATGTACTTCTTCTTCTAAGTCTCTCCTGACTGAAATGGCTGTTGGACTGAAAGAAGCTGAAGTGGCAGTCAAAATACAGTTACTTAGCTGTTACTTTCAGTTTAAATATAAGTTTAAAAGTTTATATTGAAGCTGAAGATAATGACAATCATTGTAGAAGGTTGAAAGTAGGCTGAAAGTAGAAGTGTCAGTGGGAGAGCGAGAAACTGTCAGTTGAGGTGTAAATGCTTACAGAAGCTGAATTGTCAGCTCACGTTGAAGTGGTAAAAGTAGTGAAAGAGCTCAGCTGAAGTGGTAACACCAGGGATAGTTTCAGTGTGTGCGCTGTGAGCAGCTGGTTTGTATGAACTGACAGTGGTTAAAATGTTTAGTGTGAGGTCTGAAGAATGTAAATCAGCCTGTGTCGGTTTATGTAACAGGCGAAAGCAACAAGTGATGAAGTCAAACTTCATTTGAGAACATTTTGATGCATGAATTAGTACAGAAGTGTTGACTTACTGTTTTATGATTGTGACTACCCAAGTGAAAGTTTGACTTAGACTGCTTAAAGAGACCAGAGACCTCAGACCTAGTAGGAGCTGCTTTTAGTGGACTCATTAGCACCTGAGGAGGGTACCATGGCTGGTCGTTGAACCTAAGCATCATGTGACTTGTTAGAGTCGCATGAGGCCTGATGTGGATGGGTAAGTTGTCTGGGGAGGGATCTCAGGACTGCTTTATAGGTAGGTGACAACTGGTGTATTAAACCACCCCCTCTGTTCAGTGATGGATGTTCTAGTTCCAAAATATGAACATCATTGTCCTCAGATTGATTGTCCCTTCTCCTGAAGATGCAGATGAACGGCTGAGTCTTGACCGGAGGACTTGGCTCATGAATGCTGGGCCATGAGCTTGTGAAATGGTCGCTACAAATCACATGGTGTAAATGTGGCTGCAGTTTGTGACTGATGCCACATACCTGGTTTCTTTTCATTCTTTCACTGACTGTGTTACTGTGCGTTGGTAAATGCACAAAAGGCCTCGGTCGAGGCCAGACCCCTCAAACTGATCATAAACTTTGTTTCCTGAAAAATAAATCCAGACACAACCAGGAGTCTACTTTGGAAAGAAATGAACATGCCTTGTCTACCCTGCAATCAGCTCGGTGGCTGCAGTTCTGTGTTCTGGCTTTTTTATTGCAGCAAATTTGAAAAAAAAGAAAAGATATTTTAACTCTTTGGTGCTGCAGTAATCCACTGTTCGGCCTCTGTGCTGAGCCAGATGATGTGCGGCACGGCGGTGACATGGGCCGGCTTTAATGAGATTCTGAAATAATACCATACAGCCACCGGCCAAATGATTCCAACCGCATGGGCATGTGTGTGTGTGTGTAGAAATGTCTATGGGCGGGAGTTATAATTGCATTCTGCTTATGCGTGTGTGCTTGTATGCTCACACTCGTCTTTCTGAAACTATTTGAAAGCTTTAAACTAGCCGGCATTAACAAGAGGGCTTGGCGTGACCTTTAAACACTAGGTGCTGAGAGGCTTTCATGCATTTCAGGCAGATTGCTCAGGACTTAATTGCCTATGCTGGGCCTCTCATTAGCCTCTGTGTGCCTCTCACATAATTGTTGATTTTCGTTCTGGAGACTTTTGTGTTGATGATCACTGAAATAAGCTGTTGCTTTTGGCAAAATGAAATTGAAGTAAAACTCGAGACACGCAGGAGGTTGTTTAAAGACACTGTGATGATTGTTATAGACTCTGTATTGTTTTCTGCAGCGTTTGGCAAGGTAGGATTTTGGTCGGCCTCGATTCTTGAATCCGAACAAAGATGGCAGAAACAGACAGCCTTTTATTTCCCTCCTTTCATCTGAAGCCAGAAAAATGCAACACAACCTAATTTGGTTTTTATTTTTAACTTAAAATGGCACTAATCAAATACATTTACATTTCTATTCTCAAGATTTATAGAAAACTGATATCAGTGTCTTCTGTATGTTCAACATGAAGCTTGAGCTAGCTTAGCTTAGTTTAGCATGAAGACTAGCAACAGCCAGCTTGGCTCTGTCTAAAGGTAACAAAGTCCACCTGCCACCACCTCTAACTAATTTACATGTTATATTTCATTAGTTTGGTCCATATGGAAACTTTGTCGTGACTGTGTGGTTTTGAAGGAACCAGCAGAGAGTGGAACAAGAAATAATCCTGCACATAACCTCACATATATCACAAATTGTTGTTGTTTTTTTCTTCCACTTACACTTTTTCTACATTTTGTTTCTTTATTAAAAAAAAAAAAGCCAACTGAAATTCATTAGTTGATGATTCCCTAAACTGCAGTGTTTGACCGTCACAACCACAGGACCATCACACTGTCTTATGGAGCAGTCAGACTGAAATTTGCTTCCCATTCATTTCCCTGTGAAACGGGCCGAGACGCATTCGGCTCCCAGTCGCAAATTGACCCGCCTCCTTCACTTTGCACAGAGTTCAACCTGATTTAACTCTGACACACAAAATTGCAAGGCTCTCCAATGTGCAGCTGGTGTTGGGGGCGGGGGGGGGGGTTGGTTTCACCTCTCATTCAGGAAATACTGCTTCTTTACAGTCTTGTTCTATATCTGCATGGCGAAATAAAACCAGCAGCAGAGGGGGAAGCATGCTGTCTGGCTGCAGTGAGTGTGAGGACAGCGACAGAGATAATGACTCTGGATAATTTGCAACTTTGTCGACTGCTGTTGTTAGCCCATTAGCCATGCTAGCTCCCACAGTTTATGTTTGGAACCCAACCCACGCCATTCTCACCAGACGGATTTCAGTCTGAGTGCGCCGTTATAAAGGCTCTGCACACCCACACAGGTATTACTGTGGCTGACTAGGCCTTTGTTGAAGTTAAGATTGGGTGAAGTCATGCTGGGATCTGCTAAGGCTACCTTACTTCATGTCTTCAATAGGATCATAAAGGTATAATTTGACCCACCCTTGCAGGTGCAGGAGAGTCTGGGAGATGCCAGCCACAGTCTGTTCACGGCCACCTGGTCCTGAGAGGAGGTCTCATTAGAGAGAAGTGACAACACCTGTGTGGGGATTTGAACACCCTTCTCCAGGACAAAGACCATCCCCAAGCATTTACTGACACACATGTATTAACGCTGTAAATGCAGGGAAGGACAAACACTGCTATTAGAGGTGTTTCCAGGTGCAGTTCTCCAGTTCACGTCCACAGGCAGCTGTTCTTCAACCCACTGTCAGTCACTCAAGTTCGACCAGATGGCAGAGTAGGAGGAAACCAGGCTGTGTCAGAAATCATGAATGAGAATGAATCTAAGTTTGAGCAACAAAGTTTATTGGCTTTTTGATATTAGGGTAGATAAGACCTTCTGGGGGACCTTTACTTTCTTCGGCCACAGACACATCACACGAATGAGCATAGTGAACGTCCTCTCGTGACTTCTCGTGATGCATTTTTGAATTTTTTTTTAATGTGTAAACAGAAACTGAACAAACAATTTAACAACTCTTTCACTGATTTGGACTAATGAAGACAAAGTGTAGACTTGAAAACACCATAAATGACTCAAATCCAGTTCAGATCCAGCTGTTGTGTAGTCTTGAAAACCCATCTTAACTTTCGTAAGCTCAGCTTTTGCTACTGGATACAAAACAAATGAACATGTACAAGGATTCGATTGAGGCAAGGCGACAGTTCAAGACCAGTTTAACAGAAACAACAAAGAATCAAGTGACATACTTGAGAAAAGTGTGAACAGCAACTGTCAACCATCTCTTTACTCTGTTTACTTACAGTGAGGCATGTGAAAACTTGTTTAAAGCTGATCCATCCAATACTCCACGCTACTGGGTCTTTCCAGACTACCATGATTCGAGTAATGTGAGGGTGTCTGTGAGGCTAACTGTCTTTATGCTCACCAGTAAAGGTCAAGAAAAGGATAGTCCTCTCTTGCTGTGTCTTTCACTCTTTCTACAATAATCTTCTGACCATGAAAGCAACTAGAGATGCCAGTGAAGCCTCCACTCTCACCCAACGGCGAAGTGTCTTTGGGTGGCACTGACAGAAAGCCCACTTTAATAAATCACATGCTTTTACTTAAAAGTCTGTTGTGCTATTATTTTCTCCAGATCTGCTCAATCCATCTGGGAAATAACTATTTTTTCCCCTGTTACCCGCCACAGAAGCTCCTTCGTCTCAAAACACACTCAAGGAAATTGTTCTTCGGTTGAAATGTGCTTTTTAAAAAAAAGGAAGACTGACTGATTTGCGCCTTTGAGGATCAAACTTCAAGAAAGCGTAGATGTAAGTGCAGGAAGTTTTGAAATAGGAGAGGCTCCGGCACATCCTCTGATAAAAGATTCAAGTGTCGACGTTCAGAGAAAGGCCCGGAGAAAAATTCTTTTGTGATTCATCCGTTAGAGGGAATCAACTCTTACTTCATACCTGAGGTTTCTTTCTTTGGCAGAGGCATATTTTTCATCAAGTATCCACAGGGAAAATTTACTGAGACACAACTTGCTCTTTTCCAAATGTATTTACATGGACCTAAGTAAAGGTCAGGCTTATTTCTCTCTCTCAGGACTGCTCAGGTCTGAGCCGCAAAGCCTGCTAAAGTCTTCGAGTTCAGCCACAATAAATGCCTGTTGATTTGACCTGGTTTGACATTTCAATCTTTGTTTCCATCTCATTTTTGCCTGGCTTTTAGTTTAGTTTGTGCTGTATTTAAAGGCATTCTTCTTCTTTAATTCTTCAGCCTCCCCTTTACTTGTCTCAGTCTTTCCCCCAATGTCTTTTACCACTGTCCAACCCCTCTTTTTCTGACAGTGGCTTTCTTTGAGGTGGTTGAACTTTCTCCGCCTTGTCTCCTCATACAACCAAAGAAAGAGAGTATGAAGTATAACCTGAGCTGAAAAGACTCCTGTCCATCCAGCTTTCCCTCTGTTTGACCTCCCAACCCTCAGGCATCCTGGACAGGTTAGTGATTAGTTGCTGAAAGGGAGAAGGGAGGAACAACAGAAACCACTTATTGTTACAAATTGCTTTGTGTTGCTGCCCCACAAAACCACCGTGTGTGTGCGGCTGATTTATAGATGGCTGCTGATGACGACTGCTCTTCCGGGCCCGTTGCCAAAGGGGGCATCAGGGTGTGCAATGCTTGTCTGTGGCAAATTGTGCGCCCTCCCCCCATTGTGCACATCTCCACCAAATTTTCAAGTATCAGAAAAAGATTGATTGATTGAACAATTAGTGTGTCCAGTGAAATGTGTGAAAAGCATTTGTAGGAAATTTGTGAAGGTTTCACTGACATCTGGTCCTGAGGAGCTTCGGGATTCAGGTCAATCAGCCAGAGCAAGGGCACTACACCAACCCTACCTCAACATGGCTGTTTGCATTATTATCATCATTATTATTGCTACTAATTTACCATTGCATTAGACCCCACTCTGTTGGTCACTGTCACAATAAGCTTGCTGTTTTTTTTTTTTTCTGATTGTGAGCATTGCATGCTTTCCAGGTGGCAGCGTCCTGTCGTCATTTGTCTGCAGGCCTGTTGATCTGTTGTGTCAGCGGGTTTGGATCAGATTCAGATTCAGCTCTGTGCTGACAGTTAAGTTACTTTGATTTCCTCCTGACTCGTCACAAGGTGGTTTCCCAGTCCTACGAAAGTATTGGTTCTGAAAGGCACCGACTAAAAATGACTTTGTGCATCCAATCACAGAGCTCTCAGTGTCAACAAGGAGTGTATCTGTTGTCTAGCCTTGTTGTGCACATTGCCTCACCACCTGGGACAGTCGGTGGTGCTACAGCCAAAACTGTCAAACCCCACCACCCTACCAGTACACCACCAGTACATTAACTTTCTAAAGTTCTGTGTGCTCTGTGGAGATCAGCCATAAAAGTACTATCATGCAGAGAGGACAGTGAGGAGGAATACCAATTAAAAGACTTCCAGAGAGGAACAACGAATAATCAGAGACATTTGAGATTCAATAATGGATCTAAAACCAGACCAGAGTCTTCAAGTAGCTCATTTCAGATCATAAAGTCAGTCAGCTGCTCCGCTGGTTTGCGTTTTCACAACCTTAGACAGTAAAAGAAGTTTGGAAATTGGCCTATAATTATTTAATGGGTTACAGGGCCTAGTGATGAGCTTCTTAACTGGATGAACGACTGCATTTTTACAATGAAAGGCCAATTCCAGTCGATAATGACCTATTAATGACTGGTAGAACAAACAGAATAAAATACCGCGCTGCATAATGAAGTCGGAAGTATGTCAAGCGAACGGGAAGAGGCTTCGTCTCGGAAATAAGTCACCGCCGTTGTCAAATAGCTGTGGCGAGGCAGTGTTGGATCTGGTCACCGACTTAATCTGCATTCTTATATGTAGGACAAAATAAAGCAGGCTCTGAAGTGATGTATGGTTTGAGCTCTAATGAGGGCCGTCTCAGCAGGGGAACAGATCCTGTCCCCCTTAAATCATCATCATCATCATAATTTGTACTTTCAGGTAGCAAAATGAATTCACTTAAATTACTAAGTGATGCTATCAGATTACTAATTTGTACTCTCAAATGACTTCTCCCTCATTTGAGCCATAACCAGAACACTACTTATACCCATGGTGCAGAGTTTTAAAGGGCAAGTAAAAAAATCTATATTTTTCTCATTAAATTGTCTGATCCTGTGTGCAGAGCCAGATCAGTACTGAGTGTATCCTATAGTATGTGTATTTAAACCCTGATATATCTTATTCCTCAGAGCCATAGAGTACCATTATTCTCCATAAACTATTAAAAACACTGATACCAATTTTTTATTTATTAATTTTCTTTTACCAACAGGTGGTCATTTTCTTGTGCGTACTTTCAGTATGATTTACAGATTTAGAGGTCTTTCTGTGCACAGTTTGATAAATGAGGCCCCTGGTGTTATGCTAATTTATGGCTGTTTATCTGTTTGGAAAATACCCAAGCCAATCAGGCCTGGGATGAAGAAGGGAGGTGTCAACTTCCTGTGCCAGAGCCAGGAAACTAGCAATGAAAATTGGTCATAAAATGGTGACAGCAGATGAAATGTACAGGCTATGTTAGGTGGACTTATCAAAAAAAAAAAAAAAAAAATTGAATGAATTCAACCTTTGAGAATAGTCTGGCACAAATGAAATATTTCCTCCTGTTTATTTGTTTAAAACAGTTTTGTTAAAGATTTATGTTTTCGGAGATGAGAGCCTCAGACAGGGTAGAGTAGGTCATAATGTACTGGGATATAGACTTACACACACTAACTGGTGGTGATGTCCTAACATGCCATTTATTCAAATAATCATTTTTCCAGATGAAGTAATTTGAAGAGTGATTCATTTAAAATGTTTCCCCCATACATTGTCAGCAGTGGTTCACAGTTTGTACGTCCTGTTTAAAAAGTCAGAAGTCAAACTTTGAGTCTTAAATCACCGTGGAGGGTTGACTTATCGGAGGCAACAGTTGGGCTGTGGAGGTTACATGAAGCCTGAGAAAGATACAGCAGCTCTCAGGAGTGAGACTTGGATTTAACAGGGGAGGGTGATGAGAAGGGGGGTGGGGAGGCGGGTCGCTCTGTGGCTGCTGAAGGGCATCAGATGACAGAGGCCTAAACACACATATGCGCAGGAAATGTGTGGCGTTCATTTGTATGAATGTGTTGCAGTGTGTCTGTGCCAGCTCTGGAAGACAAACCCACAGGCCTCTGGCAGCTTGACATTCAAACCTGCAGTGTTTAGGGCTTTTTTTTTTTTTTTTTTCTGGCTTCCATTCTGCTGTATTCTTTTAATCCTGCTTGTCACTGTACTAACATCAAGCTGTGATGATGCTGTCGGCCTGTAAGAGTTTGAGTTGGCTACCTGATCTTTCAGTGGTTTAACGGAAGTACAGTTAGTCAGGTACTTGCTCTTTTAACAATATCTAATTCTAACATTGCCGAGTTCGAATTCAGTGAGCCCCCCCCACACTTACAGAAATCTAACATCTTCTGTTGCCTCTGCTTAACATGATCATTTTACTGTATATTTCAACTGAATGGTGTAAACAGCTTCGTTATAAGTCCCCTGTTTTTACAAAACATAAAATGATAATTAATGACAGCTAAACAAGTTCTTGAGCAGGTGTGTTGTTGTGGCTCTCATGAAGCCTCGAGACCCCACCTGACCAACACTACTAAAGGTCAAATCACCTGAAACTGTTTTGAATAAAACAATAGGTGGAATTATTCTTACTGCACTGAAAAAGAAAGCTTTAAAGACCCAGCTAGTGGCAGAAATTTCAATATTTAATTGAGGTTTTTGCAGAAATAAACAGCCCAACACTTTAGACACTCCGCCTCAACTAGCTACAATAAAAATGCTCCAACTCCATTTAAAATGAAAAAATGTTTTTATTCCTCACAGTTCATTTTTCTGATAACTGTATCTGAATAGTAAAGAAAGTGTACAGCCTTGTTGCAATGTACGTATCCAGGAAAATCTTTTTTCTTTTTTTTGTTCCGTTTTCCGAACATTAAAGTGAGATTTAAGGTCAGCGCATAGAATCTTTCCTCCCTCAGCAGATGAATGTGAAAACACACTCTGCACATGCAGCACATCACCACTCTGCACAGGGCAGCTCAAGCAGTGAAGAAACATTAAGAAAAGCAACATTTATGAGTGAAGGGAGACTTTGAACTGGACGATCGATATACTGTAAAATCACCACACACTGTGAGTGCACTCTTTTTTCCTCTGATAAGAGATTTACACTGTGTGTGTGTGTGTCTGTGTGTTTGGCTGCATTTACCATGATTTTCTAGAGAGATGTCGGCTGTAATAACACCATCTCCTCCTCCACCTGCTGCACTCTGAGCTGCTGGACCTGCTGCTCTGGCCTTTTTTTTTTTTTTTTTTTCAGAGTTTAAGGTGACTTGTGTATATTTTTTTAATATTACACTTTCTCTGCATCTTATTCCACCTCAGTATGATTTCCCATAATTAGTTGTAAAGATAGAGAGCCATTTTTAGGAGTAAAGTTTTGCAGACTTTGAATATGCATTGTTATCCCACCTCTGACCTGCTGCTGAGCTCCTGCATTCACAGACTGCGGCTGAGATCAGTTCCAGGATCAGTTCAGGAGCTGACTGTGTGATGATCTAAATCAAGAGTTAGACACATACTGATGTTGCCTGCTAAATAGTATAATATATAAATGAATCAGCACTATGGCCTTAGGATAGCAGTCCTCACTGTCACCATGTCCAAGTGAAAGTAAGGCCCTGAAAGTAAGGGAGTGTAGGAGATTGGGGGCAGGAGTATAGGCTTGTAGGTTTGTGCCTCAACACACAATTTCACAATTGCAGATGTACACCTAGACGCAAGCCTGTGGTCTTCAGAGCCCTTTATCACCTCGCCGAACTCACTCTGAGAACAAAAGTTCTCCACGCCGACTGAAAAAAAACCAAAGGGCAAGCAGCAAAACGTGAAGCACAACTCTGTCCACGTCTCCAGGGCCGATGGCTGCAGCAGCCAAACAATTACAGACAATCAGGCCGAGCAGCCAAGCCGAACCAGGCCAGATGATGACTAAGAGAGATGGAGAGAGAGAGACAGAGAAAAGGAGAGAGAGAGAGAGAGAGGGAAAGAGAGGGGTGGCAGGGACAGGGCAGAGGGAGCTGTATACCCCCCTGGCGCCTCACAGCTCACTGCACAAAGATTACAGCAAGCAGACAGAAATACAGTCAAATGGAAGGTTAGACTGCATAAACTGTACACTGAATACTTATCAGCACAATGGAGAAATACAATTAAAAGCTTTCAACTGCAGGCAGATTTATTTTTAAAGTTCTTGGCCAGACAAACGTGTTAAAGGGCTCAGGGCAAACAAGGCAAAACTTTGTTTTACAGCCACAATAATTCAAGTCTTATAGGAATAGTTTTGGAAAATAAGATGATTATGGGAGAAGATTTGATATCGCTCTCGTGTGAAGTACTGAGCTGGATTCAGGACGTAGTTAAACTGGCTTAGTCTAAAAACTGGAAGCAGAAGGGGGTGGGGGAGCAGCTAGCCCCCGCACCTCTGAAGGTCACTGATTTACACTGTGGAGCTTGTTTCATCCCTGCACAACAGAAACTTACACTTTTAGAGGAATCTATGTACTCGGACTGTTTCTTGCTGAACAGCGGCAGGGTTCAGTGACTGTGCACATCTTTTCAGAATTTATCTAGACGAAAGACATGTGCTACCTGACTGTGGCTGCTAACCCTCATTGTAGCTGGAGACACTGCTGGGTTGATGGATAAACTGCTGCTCATCAAGAAATAGTTTCTGTACATAACTCTCCTTAAGAACCACAAACTGTCGGTTTTACATTTGTGTTTGTGTAGACATTGAACAAAACAAGACACAACAGGTTTATTAGTGAGCTTCAGAGGTCAGGCTACCACTCTATTTCCAGTCTTAACTGCCTACTGACGCTAGCTCAGAAAACAGGATAGCGCACCTTAGCTAGTTTCCAGCTAAAGCTCAACCTTTGGATAAAGCTAACATTAGCATAATTAGTATCCACTGTGTTTGTAGATGTTGGGTAACATTGTTATGTCACGTCTTCTCCTCTATAAACAGCTGTCATTACACATCCAAAGTATATTCAGCAGAAGTAAAGTGTTGGAAGGTATGTTTCTAATGACGTTAGCGGTTGTGTAATGAACGCAGCGGCCTCAGTGGCTGGGGATCGGAGAGACTTGGCTGACGTTGGGAGCGGAGAGTCCCCCCACATGGAACCAGAGCCTGCACTTGGACCCTTCTCAACAGTTCCAGTCATCTGTTCAAAGCGGCCGTCAGCTGATCCCAGCTTTCCACAGTTAATCTAAACCGATACTCTAAAACAAATAATGCCTTGAAGCCCGTACAGCTGCAGGGTAGACTCTGCATTTATTTTCCATTTCCCAAACGCTTCTGCATGACGGGGGAATACGCCACCACGTTGCAGATACTATTAATTTTTCCCTCGCCGTCAGTTTGTACACACTGGACGGCCTTGTTACAGTTCATTTTTCTCAGTTTGTCAGTACACTGGCTCTCAGCTGTTTTTTTTCTACCTCTCTCCTCGCTTCTCCTCTGCCTACAGACTCAAGAGTTGAGACTGAGGAAAGTTAATAGGGTTCAGATGCCCTCCACTGTCTCACCGCCTGTCTGCCAGAGCACTGTGCTGCATTTAGTACAGTTACTGACAGTTTTGTGTGTGTGTGTGTGCGTGTCTGTACATGGGCAGAGCTGCTGCGTGGTCATGAAGGAAGCTGAGCAATTTATTTGTTCCACAGGTTACTCACTGTAGCTTTTATAACGTATAAAGCATATGGCTTTAAAAATACTACACACTCTGCAGCCAAGAATTAATCACAGCACAAAACTGTAAAACCACACATCGCTGAACACTTTTAGAGGTGTTGGCAGGGGTAGCTTTAGGTGTAGTTAGCCTTTATGCTAAGCTAGTCTCCTGACTCTAGCTCCATAGTCAACATACAGACATGTGAGTGGTATCAATTTTCTCATCTAACCCTTACAAGAGAGCTAATTAGTGTATTTAATAATTGTTGAACTATTCCAGAAGTTTGGCGGTTTGATCCCTACATGATCCCAACATGTCTGTACTTTTAGTAATATTTGAATGCATGGATTTACTTGTAATGTAGTACTTTTGCATTTTCTGGAGCTGCTACTCTGTTAGAAATGCAAGAGAGTAAGAAGAGCTTTAAATGCTTTACTTTAAACACACCTACACACAAGCACACAAACAGCAGCACTGACTGAACCATATTTAAACACACACACATGGTTTGATACACCCACTGCTGGTTAAAATGCACACCCCACTGTAAAGAAAAATCTAGTGGTTGTTTCTGAGTCTGGCATACGAACCAATCTTTCCTCATGTGTGCACGCAGACACACGACGTCTAGCTGAAGCTGCTCGGTCTGCACACGTGCACACGTACAGAGAAGCAAACACTTCTCATCATAGCTAATGATTGCACAACACAAAATTACACAACACAGACTGGGTCTGTGGGCGAGACGATCAACTGACTGCCGTGTCGTCCTGACGGGGGCTGACCGTAGGCGTCAACACGCAAGCTAATAGAGGCCTGTTATCAACCTGCTGTTGAACCAGCTGTCTGTCTGTCTGTCTCCTGGCAGTGCTATGAAACATGGTGATTAATGAGACATGTCAATTACCTCGAGCAGAACATGGAATCAGGTTCTCAATGGAGGGGGATTTGTTGAAGTTCCACAACGAGCTCGCGGCATCATGGCGGCTGCAGCTGCGCTCCGGAGAGCAGAGCAGAGCCGTCAACGGGTGAAATCCTCGCTCAGCCTCGCTTACAGTTTAATGACAATGTATTTCAGCGCATCCGAAGGGGCTTTGAAAAGGTTTAACAGCTGTAACTGTCTCAGTAATCACAGGTATTCACCTGAAAATCAAAGTGTTGCCTCTTAACCCTCAGAGATGCAAGTAATTTCAGCTGTTCTGAGTCATACACGTCGACACGACACCTGGGAGCTCTGCGCCACGCTTTCTTTCTCTTTTTTCAACTTTATTCAGAGATATTAACAATATCGTAAGTCAGGGGCTGTCAAGCCTGTTGTGACTGATCACATTATTCCAACAGACAACTGAGCAGGGATGTTCAAGGACCTGCAAATCACAGCGTCACCACTACACCCTCAACCCAACGACTGTTCCAAACCCTGGAACCATTTATATTAGAGATGCACATTAAATTTTAAGTGTGCATCATGCAGGCGGTGCAGCGTGTGAGGGCGATCATGAACCGCTGGCCATTCTATCTGCTGAGGCAGTTGCACAGCTGTTGGTGTGTTGTAGTCTCCCAGCTAGAGATGTAGAGCGTCATCAACGATCAACAAACAAACAAACAAACACAAAACAACAGATTTTTCATCATTGCCAGCAAACGTAAGAGAATTCAGAATATGTGGTGTTTTTATGTCTGTAAGATATATTGTTGACGTGACACCTTCTAGTTTTGCATTAATCCAGCAGATGGATTCCAGGTATTTTCCCTGTAGGTGATGTTACAGCACATTCAAATCAGCCTCATTAAATAAGGCTCATAAATAATTAACCACAAATTTTGAAATTTTAATTAATAAATAATAATTCAAATGATAAAAATTAAATGGAAAGGAGAACATCGTCGGCAGATGATGGCTTCAGATAATATTACAGCAAGAACAAGATTGGTGAGACTGCCTACAGATGTGTGTGTGTGTGTGTGGGAGAAAGATAGAGGGGTTAGTGGGCGAGCACGGTAAAGGGTTATGAGCATAAAGTTTCCAACCAAGTCTTTAAACAGATCTTTCTAAACTAACTTGCTACAAACTCTGAGATCGTGGTGTTGAGGTGTGGATGTGTGCAGAGTAAAAGAGAGAGAGAGAGAACTCTGTCTGAGTTGAAACTTTATAACTGTAGTAAAGTATTTAGTATCAGTTTACACACAGTCCTACAGTAAACTTTTCCCCCTTTTTACCTGAATTGTGTCAGTCAGATCCCTTTCAATCCCTTTTTTCGTGGCTTGTCGGCTGTAGGACTGTGTGTAAACGTGTTTGAAGCAAATCACCTTCTCTTTCTTTATAAAAGCTTTGCTTGCAGTGGAAGTGAGCGTGTTGTAATTGCAAATTAGTATTTGAACAGGGTTTAGTATTATTGTGTTGACGTGTGCATTATTTTTTTAGAGCGGGTAAACAATTTACCAACTCTCCTGTGCTGTGTTGTTTAATGACAGAGGCAGAAATAAGAAATAAGCCGCAGATGATAAAAGTATTTCAATCAAAATGCAAAAATAATTATTAAGCAAACAGACATGAAAAGTTTTCCAACCATCAAACAAAACTGCAAAAAACGGTCTCAGCAAAGTCCACAGGCAACAGGCTAACAAGCACTGAGTCCACTGTCTGACGCTGGTACATGAACCAGGCGAAGCTCCCAAGTGTTCTCTTTGGTGTTCTTTAGTCTACGGGCTGCAGTACGGCAAGTGTCTTTTGTCATGTTGGACTTCAGAAAGCGAGGCTGTGGCTATTTCCTGGAGGTAGTAAATACCGCTGCAGACCCAACACACAAATTGAACTCTTGTGGACACTTGTTGAATGTTAAGTCCAGTATTCCTAGAGGTTTATAATCTTTCTTTAGATGCTTGTTAAATTGTGTGAGGGCAGGCATGGGGGGCAACCAAACCTCCTGTGGTGGTAAAGTGGTTTGGAGAGCCACGCTGATCAATGAGAAACTCCTAAACTGTGATGTTCACATCATAAGTCTACGATTACATCAGGCTCTGCTGGGCCCCAGTTTGTCATCTGATGCATGTTCCTCTAGTTTGACAAAGTGGGCTTTAATATGGAGAGACAGACAGAGGGACAGACAGAAAGACAGGCAGAAAGAGAGGCAGAGTCTAAGCATCCTCCACCCGTTCTCAGGCTGCATTGTCTGCGCTCATACATTGCCTAATGATGTTTTTAATGAGGGCGTTGAGGGAATTTGGCTCGTCAGTTCATTATACTATTTTTTATTTTTTATTTTTTTTGGTATGTTTGCTTTGTTATGGAACCCCCCCCCCCCCACACACACACACTCTCTCTCTCTCTCTCTCTCTCTCTCTCTCTCTTCTGGGATTAGCGTTTTAAGCTAATGAGCCCAAAACAAGTGACTCTGAAAAGAACAGACAGAGAGGCAGCTTGCCTGAAGCTGCCTCTCGCCTCCTCTCCGCCAAGACCAGAATACAACATTATTAGCTGCTGTCTAACACACACACACAAAGAAAATGTTTGCTCCAATCTCTTCCTATTCACTCCGCTCTCAAAGTGCCAGGAAACAGAACCAGGTTTACTTCACTGAGCTGGTTCAGAGAGGTCAGGAGGGAGTGCGCCTCTATTCATGTGGGTGATGTAACACACAGCTCAGGTTTATCTCACACACACCAGCCATAGGTGCAAACTTTTGATGCAATGCTGAGGATTTGATGCTGCCTGGGATCGATCTCTCTCTCTCTCTCTCTCTCTCTTTTTTTTTTTTCTAGAGATACTATTTCACACAGGAGAACATGGCCGCTGTCTGCTCTTATAAACTGATGCATCACAAATTGATGTTTCAATCACGACCCTGCTGCACGGCGGGCAGGAGCGTGCGACCGTGAGTGCGCTGCTGCATTTCACTGCTATACTCTACACTCTATAGGGAAATGATAGTAAGAAGAAGAGATGGGAGGCTGAAAACTCCTTGACCTCAGCTCACTCATCTATACTGCATGGTCTGGTAAAATGCTGCGTGTTACATGGCAGCTTCTTAGTGTTGCGTGGGAGGGTTACTCCTGTGACATCCAGGCTCCCACAGAACAGCCTGTTGATCATACTGATGGTTTCTCCTGTTTTAACCCGCCTGACTAGAACTGACCGTTATCTTAAACTGTGGCTCCTATTTGGGGGGAAAAAACTGCAAGATAAATCTGGAGGATTGTAAGATAATGATGAATTTTAATCTGGTTTCTACTCCAGTCAAGGTCGCCGGTGACCTACTGCATGCAGCCGTCACCGGTCCGCACTACATTTTAATTCTCCTTGACCTCAGCTCGGCCTTTGAAACAGTGGACCATAATATTTTAATGAACTGTCTGAAAAACTACCTTGCCGTCAGTGCTCTGACTCTGAATTATAGAAACTGCTGAACAGGTTTGCCTTACCCTCTTCTTGAGCTCCTCTATTTTGTGGGGTCCCCCCAAGAGTCCATTTTGGCTCCCCTCTTGTTTACCACACAAGTTACCCCCTGGGGCAAATCTTGCGCAGACCTGACATTGTTTTTCCATTGTTACACCCAGTGACATGTCCTGATAAAGTCTAGTACCATGAATGCATCCTGTGCAATGTCCTGCTTTGCTGAAATTAAAAATTGGATGTCCAACAACTTCCTGCAGATGAAAGACTCTAAATCAGAGATAATTATAATTACCTCCTCTGGCCTCAGCACTAGCAGCATTAATAATCTCTCCTTTTGTCTGGTCCGCCTTATCCAATAATGTTAAAAAAGAGGCCCTTAACCAGGTGATGAAATCAGTGCAGTCCTGCTTTGCCCAACTGAGACTAAGCTAACCCAGATCAGTTCATTTCTTTCCTCTGCAGACTGAGAAAAGGTCAGCCAAGCTTTTCTCTCTTTTAGCCTCCACTATTCCGACACACTCCAGTGTGTCTAATGACTTGTCCGAAGGAGCTAGCTGGGTTTGCCGCATTTCAAAACCCCACATCCACCTTTAGCGCTGATGTTTCCACAAAGGGAAAACTGGTCAGCAGCTACAGTACAGTACAAATGTATTCAGATATCTAAATCATCAACAGGTAAAGGTCAGGGTTTTAGCATCAGCAGTCAGAGACATTCAGTCATACAGGGAGAAACTCATCACTGTTTCTTTATCGCTTGAAGAGCACAAAGAAGTTTTCTTTAAACATAAAGTTCAGTGATGAAAAAAAGGGTACTGAAGTGTTTATATAGTGTGATGTGGAAAAAGCAGGTTGTAGCGACTGGTCCCGGCAGGTTAATTGGCTGAGCAGAGGAACGCAGTCTCATTCAGAGCTACGCCAAAGTAGGGAGGGCGTCAGTCCACCGATCAATATCAATACCTATAGATGTAATTAGATGGCAGAATGTGTGTATGTTGGACTGAAAGAAGAAAATGCTACATAGAGCTGACACTGGGTGCATTTGCACGTGCAAAAGGGGGCAGCTCTTATGATAGAATTCAGAAGTATTTAACAAAAGGAAATGTCTTCCAACAACCATTATACAGCTTAAATGTCTTAGAAGCCTCATGAGAAATGAGTCCTGAAACTCAGATTTATCACTTCTGATTTGGCTAATGGTCCATGATGACCAGTGGTACATGAAAGATTTATCTCTAGAATATTTTTAAAGCAAAAAGCACAAAAATTCTTTATGGAGAGGACTGAGCAGATCTGAGCAGATGTCAAGGACAGAGTGTTATGATTTACAGTTAGTTATTAGGGCCCAAACACAGTGACACAGACAGGATTGAAGATTCAACCAAAGGCAGTTTACTGTAAAAGATGATAAAGTCTCTGGTGTTGCAGCAGACGGACAGATAATACAGAGCAGTCAGTAAACAGATCCAAGGGAACCAGGGTGAGGGTCAAGAAACTGAGGTCAGAGAGCAGGTGGAGCGAACATCCTCAAGAGCAAGTGAAGACAGGTGTGGTACTGAGCGTGGTGGGGTGACTGAGAGACAGGTGCACATGAACCTGAGGCAAAGAATGAACCTGAATAAACACAAGGAATAAACTCTAGAGAGTCAACCACATGTTACCACATGAGTGAACTGATAATCTGGCAAAAAACAGAGCGAAGGACTGGCGTTCAGGTACGGGGTGTGGTTGATTGGCTGATCAGGCACAGGTGAGCAGGTGAACTGGCGGGAATCCAAAAGTAGGTCAGCCACGCCAAAGACTAGACACACACAAACAGGAGAAAAGAAGAAACACTATGGAGGGGAAACACTAGTTGTATAATAAAAAAAATGTGGTGCTAATTAGCAAATGTTAGCGTCCGAACACACCAAGCTAACACGGCAATCATGACAAACACACCTGCCACGACGGCAGCTTGTTAACATTGTATTAAGCATGAGCGCGTTGCCATGCTGGCGTTAGCATTTAGCTTTAAGCACCATGCCTGAGATGCTAACGTGGCCGCAGATTCTAATTGCCACTTAATCTGGTAAAGACATCTGCGAGTGAACGACAGAAACTTCAGACCGTAGCTTTTTTAAAGCGGTCATTAATAATCCTTTGGTACATCAGTTGCCTCTGTCTTGAGGAAGCAGTAAAATTTGGCGGCAGTTCATCAATTCTGCTTTGTTTGCCACGGCACACTTGCCGTTAAAATCACATGAATCTCTTCCTTTCTCCCACTCTGCCGAATGAATAATGATTTATGGCAACGTGAATTTGACAGGTATGATTTACTGCTTGTGTACCAAAATATACAGAGATCCTCACACGTAGATGGACGCACAGATCGTCAGCTGCAGCCTGACTCTGAGAATGCATCGCAAACCTCGTAATCTACCGCTTTCAAAGTCCTCCCAGTGAGCTCTTTTATATGAGAAAGTGAGTGTGACTTCCGGTGCAGTGCCAGGCAGTTATTATTCTGCTACATCCCACAGATATGATTGCTTCCCCCTCTCCAAGGATGTGCATGAGTCTCGGCGTCGGTGCAACCTGTTATCCCGGGCTCTCTTATCGTCTGTTGCCAAGTCAGTAATTCTCACGGTGTCAGCGGAGAGGAGCGCGTTGAATGGTGCTCCATTTCTTCATCTGTCGAAAGCCTCTTGACTTTCTCACCTCTTTCTCTCCGTTGCTTCCTCTCCTTCAGCGTGCCGTAGGCTTTAATCTCCCTCTTCTCTTTCGTAAAGTTGCCTCTATTCATTCGCTCCCTTCTGTATGAACGGTGTGTCGGTTTCTCATCGGTGACCCATCTTCCCTCTTTTGCTTTTCTCTCCCTCTGTCATCAGTGGCCAAATTCAAGACGTTTAAGTCATGGATTTTTTAAAATCTTTTCTTAATTTGCCACATTTCTGAACTGCTGTGTGGAGTGTAAGAGGCATCTCCCTCTCTTTTCTGTACAAACATTCAAAATAACAAGTATAAACTGAACCACAGTCTGCTCAGCCTTCAGATAAATATGATGCCTTTAGAACATGACTGAACCATATGAAGTCCTGGCAAAAAATAACATCTATGTCCAGTGATAGAAGATCAGACAGAGAAGTTGACACAGAAGCTAGACCTTCTGTGTCAACTTCTCTGTCCCTGGTCTAGAGGAACCTGGACATAACATGCGGACCTGGATCTGGCCTGGCCCACTATTAACTTCCCACTACCAACAGTTACCATCATCAAAGTTTAAGCTGTGGCTCAAAGTAGTAGTTTCATTAATCAGCAAGATCAGTCAGCATCTAGGAATCCTCCTCCTCCAGCTTCAACAGTCAGCGTCAAATACAGACTGACTGACAGTATCGTGGTATTGAATTAACAAGTATCGATTGCAGCTTACCTGTGTGTGGGTGTGCGTGATGGCATGTGCACGTTACAGTTATAGAAAGTGAGCCGCATAAACAGACCCACATGCCCTCTTCGCCGCCCTCCACTCTAAACCTAGATTTGATTTGAGAAGTGCGGCTGTGTATCGCTTCTCCCTCGGAACCGCATCCCTGTGTTTTTCATTACTGTGACACAGTGGTGATTAGTCTTGTTAACTCCCACTGTTCACTGCCAGACAAATTCATTTCATCTCCCACACAGGAAGATGCACCTCGAGCCATCAGTGGAATTAGATACCATGTGTATATATAAGAAATAAAAGAGGCAAACACTGAATATAATTTCAGACAAATGCTTTAAATCACAATAACACAGGAGAACGTTAGATGATTTCCTCCTCTCGCACACTTGGAGGGAAACATCCTTTCGATATAATGCTCGCTGGGCTAGCTCTCCATTAGCAGCCATCACACTGAGCAGCCTTTTGTGTGTCTCTGCCGCAGATGTGATGAAAAGCAGCTGTCACACTGTCAGTCAGTGCGGGTTTCTACCTGCTGCACTCGGGTGGGTTTGTCTTTGCTTATTGTGTTTACCTGTTGTCAAAGTAAGATTTAAGAGAAGCGGCAGCTTCCCAAAAAATATTCGTCAAAACCCACCCATCCATCCATCTCTGTCTTTCGAAACTCCACAGCTCCAGTTTTCAAAGCAGGCTTTCTGCTGTACCTATAAATTGTCAATCCAAGACAGCAGAGTAACACAAGTCATTATACAGAGCTCTGAACTCTGCAAGTATCAAATATCCCTGGATGGACTGCTCAGTCAGAGAGGATGCTCTCCTCTGTTTCGTGTGCCGCCACTTCCAGACTGACAGTGACTAACTGCAAAAAACTGAGCTATGAACTGGACAAACTTGCAAACTCCCGGTTAAATGGGATAACTTCAAACAGAGAGCAGCTTCAGGATCTAACGCAAGTGCAGGATAGTGGCTTTTGTGTCTGTGACTCCAAGGACGAAGGCTGACTCCACCAAAACTCAACAATTATCAGTTTGTTTAGCTCCTGCAGAGCAGCTTGAAGTCAAGGATGTGTTTTATTGATTGTCTCCACGTCTCGGATTGTGGAAGCAATTAACAAAGGACTGGAGACCTGTGGACTGAGGAACATCCCAGTTGTTGCCCAGAGTGCCTCTGGACATGTTTCCTGTTGCGCAGCAGTGTATCAGAGAGACCCAACCATACACAAGTGTTGTACTATCAACCTTGCTGATAAAAGGAGTCATCGAGAATCATCATCACCCCCCCCCCCCCACCCCCAGTACAGATGTCAAACTCTGCTGATTCAGAATCCATAGAGACCACTCTCCATGTCAGCTTGTGTAACCTGGGGTTATGAAATGACTAAACTCGCCCCTCCATCCTAACCCTCCTCTCTTCTCCCGCCATTTCCTCCTCCCCCTCCCCTCATTTTCCCACGTCCCCTTCCTCTCCGCCCCCCTGCCATTCACTCCCTCTCTCCTCCTTCCTCCATGACGCTCCTCTGCGGCGAGCAATGAATGCGTTGCTGCTGTGTTTTATCTCAGCTGCCTTACTGCTTGTCATATTCCCCACCCAGGCCCTCGCAATCATCACAACGGGGGAGGAAGGAAGCGATGGAGGGAGGGCAGGATGGAAGCCGAGTGAATCAGTGATTTTAAACCAGTAATGAAGGGAGGAAGGGAAGAGAGAGAGATACTATAATTTAAATTTTAGAAAGACTTGAGTCACCGATGTTCAACTTCCATTTCTCTGGTAATTTGAACTACTTTGCTTGCTCTTGTATAAATGTCTTACAAGTGCAGTTTTCACCTTTAAACATCACTAAAAGGATGAAATGTGTTATTTTGTGTCTTTAGTATTAATAAATCCACTGAACTATGAATGTTCACAGCTGCCTCTCTGAGCGTAGCTCTGCGTCGAGGTTGATCTCACACATGGTTTGTTGTTAACGCTCCTGAGAGGAATAAACTGCATGGGCCGCCTTCGTCATAATAAAGTCACAGTAAAGCCAGCTGCAGCTCTCTTTTATGTGTTTTTAATTGTTTATGAGCAAAATGCGCTCAGTGACACACACAGTACTTAGCATCATACATTTATTCTTGTTGTGTTTTTTGTTTTTTCATTTTTCAGTGGCGTTATTGATGATTTAAGGAAAAACAGGCATGACAGGTGCTGGTTTTTATCTTGAATAGCTTGTCACAGTTGAACAAAACGGATGCAGCATCTAGGATGCCCCATGATGCCACCCCCCCAAAAAAAGAAAACTAACCTGTCAGAGTTCTTTTCATTCTCAAGTACTTTTAAAACTTCTGCGATATGTTTCATGACACTCCCACCAGTCGTTTTGTGTGTAAGCTTACACACCAGTGGTCTTTCTTGATGCACAACATCAGACCATCATTTAGAAAAGAACCAACTTTAACAGTTCATATTAGTGTATGTGTGTTTCTCTCTTTCATCTTACCTATGTCCTCTGTTTGTAGGCATGTGGTGTGAGCTTCAAGCATCAACTGATGTGACGTTTGTTGCCCTTTAAAGTCACACTCACCCCTGATTTTACACATGAAAGACTTTCTGACTTCCCTACTTTACCTGTGAGTTCCCTCTGATGACATTGCTCTTAAATCGGCTCACAGACATTAAAAGGAGGCTCAGCGATTCCCTTAAACAGCTGGATACTGTGTTTTTTTTTTGTATTTGAATTGGTTGAATTGCTGATTAAAGTCTCACAGGTGTCCACTAACATGGCTGCGGACTCTCCGTCATGTTTATTAAGAGTGGACATTATGAAAATCTCATGACGCTTTTGAGCAATGATGATGGAGACGCTTCAGAGTTAGCCCTGTCCCCGAGGTGTGTGCATCATTTCGTCTGTACCCGGCACATGTTTCATCAAAGTTAAGGCTGTTAGGTCTAATGATTATTCTGATGTTACAGGTTTGTATTGTACTGAATGGGACATGAAACATCTGAAGCACTGCTGTTATTACTGGAATGTGGAGTTTTGTCCCTAGATAAAGTTGAGAATCCATCATTCTTCCAGCCAAAAGACTAAAGTCTGAAATAAGATGTCTGTAAATTTAAGATAAATTGAGATTAAATTGCTAATCAATTCAAGGCAGGTTTCATTTGCTGGAATCAAATAACACATTTTAAAGCTAAATAAAAAATCTCATTTACTCAGGTGTCAGATTTTTACAGTGTATCTTTTAATTTAAGGAAAATTCCTCCTGGTATCGATTCACCTGCTGCACATGTCTAATAAGTGCTGAGGCAATTATTGTCTAATTAGGACTCTGTCATTTACAGGGTTATCAGATCAGGAATTAGGCTCCATGTAATCAATTTCATTAGCTCTAAGTCCAGAACGGCCGGTTTTACAGAGGCAGTGTTGAGGGTTATCAGAGCCGAGCTGTTGATGCAGGATCATGTTAGAAAAGTGGTGCAGCAGGAAGGACACCGTGCAGAGGAAGGACCTTTATTTTTCTATTTCTGTTGTGGCCGACTCCTCGTGAGATAATAAAGGGGTAATGTGCTCTTTACAGCTTCATCTGTTCTTCTGTATCATTTGTTCATCAGGAGGGGCAGAGAACTAAGGATGTACCCCAAAGAAGCAGAGGGCAAGTGGTAAGTAGAGGAGGTCAAGTAACTGGCTCGAGGTCAGGTTGGGGCCATTTATCTCTCACCAGAGCTATCGAGAGCGAAATTAATCAAAAAGCTGTGACATGGATATTCTGTTCAAAATGACTGTGAAGAAAAGGTGACTTTACGATCGCAGAGTGCTGGTGTGACGAACTGGAAAGAAGACCATCTGTTTATCTGTGTGGATTCGGGGGTAAGCACAGCGGCTGTAGCAAGAAGATTCCACCACACAGTATTTTAAGAGCCCAAAGTCATAGTCATGGTCCCCACACGTAACAGAGAACAGATCAAGAAGAGAAGACAGGTCTTAGAACATGTCGTTGATGTTGACGTGATGTTGATCAGTCTGAAGCAGCGCACGCACACACACACACTTGAGCAGGATTAATCACAGAAACGTCCTGATGATCATACTTGGGAGGGGATGACGTACGCCTGGAGGATCATCTTCCTGAGAGCAGCGGTCGCAGCCGCAGGCGAGATGTCAGGTTCTGCTGTCACATTTTAATCTAAAAATGTCTCTACGCATGTGAACCCATGTCTTCTCTGCTCTGCTGACATCACAAGCATCGGATTGGGTACGTGTTTGCTGCTGTGCACGTGTGCTGAACCTCTGAATATAAATAAAGGGGTTTATATAGGAAGATTCCCGTGGGGTTTGCCTCCACCAGACATCCAGTGGGGTGGTGAACAGGTGGCCAGACAATCATTCACACCTGTGGACAATTTAGAGTCACCAGTCAATGTGCATGTGTTTGAACTGTGGGAAGAAGCTGGAGAACCCAGAGGGAACCCACACAGGCACAGGGAGAACATGCAAAAAACCAAGGCTAGCGGATTTGAACCCAGAACCTTCTTGCTGTGAGGTGACGGCACCACCGTACGGTCTATGTGCAGTGAGGTAAATCCCAATATGCAATGCACCTGTATATACATTTACATGACCATACCTCTGACTGGCATGTGGCAAATTCACTGATGTAGTTACATTCCAATAAGCTTTCGTTCTCAAATGTACAGCGTGGTAGTTTTCGGCATGTTCACCTAGTCATCAGCATGTGAGAGTAGCAGGGACCCCTGCTGATCCCTACACTTCTCTCTCTGCATGGCTGCATGTGCACAGGGGCCGTCTGCCACTCCTGCACCCAGGAGAGAGAGCTCCACGTCTGGCTAGGAGCTCAGCGGGAGAGCCTCCGGACGGCCTTGGATGAAAGCAGGAGTCTAGCTGAGCTAAGATCAATCCCCCTGAGAGAAAGAGGGAAAGAGCAGAGGAGAGAGAGAGAGAGAGAGGTGGAGATAAAGGAGCTGGAGAATAGGCAGAGGCATGGAGAGCTGGGGAGGGGGGGGGGGGGGGGGTGTCGAGAGAGGTACACACACACACAAAGTTCACTTATACTATACTTGTGACACCCACTGAAGATAAGTTTTCTTTTTGAAAACTAAAAGCCTTCTTCTGTATGTTGTTAGGAACGTACTGGACTGTGTGTGTGTGTGTGTGTGTGTGTGTGTGTGTGTGCGTGTGTGTGGTTTTTTTTTTTTGTTTTGGGGGGGTGGGGTCTCACTCTTCTCATCGATGTGTTTATCTGCTTCAAGTCGGAGCTGATTGCCGCCCCCGTGAGCGGAGGTCGTGCTGAGTTCGACTCTGATGTTTGTAGGTGTTCGATCACGAAGCTGCGTCTGTGAGGATAGCTTATTGTCTTGTTTGTTTGCCTGTTGACGTTTTTCTTTTTTCTTTCTTTTTTTTTTTTCTAAACCCAAAGGAGCAGACGCCTGTTGTGTTTGTGCCAGTTTATTATTATTTGATGTGTGCCGCTGCGGCTCAAAAAATTGCCGTGAGCTGGAATTAGAGTTAGAGACATGAAACTTGGCACAGTAACCGGAAATGATGTGCACAAGAAATATGAGCCCAATCAGCCAGATGGTGGCGCTGTAATTAAGACCCCAAAACACACAATTTTGGAAAGGCTCAGTCATTTCCTAAAGCAGCTGGTCGCAGTAGTTTTTTTTACAAACAGGAAATAGAGCATTTGCTGGGGGACTATTTTTTTGTGGCGGATTAATCCACAATTGGCGCTCTAGTGGTATTTAGGGCAGCAGGACGGTGTGTGTGTGGGGTTGAGTCGCTTGAGAATGCTTCTACAGGAATTCAGACAATGACAGAGTTTAATCAAAATATAGCAAAAATCTATGTAATACATTTGGTTTGTCCTGTTTCCACCAACTGCAGATAAAAAAAAAGAAAGAAAACCTGAGAGGAGTTAAATTTTAAAGGAAGTGCAGATATGTCACAAAATGTTTTCATGCTCAGCTGAGTTGAAAAAGTACCCTGCTTGTGCTTCTCCTGTCGTAGACAGGGGCCAGACTGGAATAATAATTCAGTCCACGCCAGCCGAGCTCCACACATTCACCAAAGATCGGGAATATATTTTCCTGTTTAGCTGAAACATTTGAACTAATATTAATAATTTCTGAACATTAAAGTATGAAATACTGGTTTCTGATCATGTCAGTAACAAATCTTTTATATATATATATAGATAGATATAATACATATGTGTGGATGAAAGCAGGAGTCTAGCTAACAGTTAACATGAATCAGACTCATCGTCACCTCTGAGCAGAGTGCTGCCCTCAGGAGTTCAACGAGCCAGAGGGGTAGTTGGCTTTACTGTGCTCTGATCCAACAGCATGTGGAGCTCCAAAAACTAATGATTAAAAAAAAAATGCTTATACTGGGGTGGTGGTGTAAATCCAATATCACAGTATGAATAAACTAGGTGACTGTAAAAGGACTGATTTATCTGAGCTTTGATCTGTAGCTTAGATCTACAGAAAGTATAGGTTAAACAAGGACGAGAAACATGCTCCATGCTTCTCCCGGCTCTGGCGTCCTCAGATGAGGACGTGTCCTGATGCAGCTTGATCGTCAGACCTCAGGTAGCTGAGGTCTGCAAAAAATTTGAAGAGATGAGAAGCTGGACTGGAATGAGATTAGCTGTGAAGCTCGACTGATGTCGCACACCTGTTATGTTTATTTCATATGGTCTTCTTCTCCGAGCTTTATTTACTTATTACATCAAATAAAATAAAAAAAAATAAAAAAAAGTCATGTCATGTGGGAGACAAACAGATACAGATAACAACCCTGTATCGGCATTGTAACACCTGCCGAAACGGGTTAGGGTTTAGGGGTTCAATCTAAAAACTGATCATATGTTGAGGAAGCAGTGAGCTAAAGCAGACTGTACATGATTTGTAGTTAACTTGCTAAAATAGGAAAGTTTGTTTCTTTAATGCTGGTAGTAAAAGGGTCTGCACTTCCTTCCTCTTTCTGCTGGCCCTTTCCTTCGCTGCCATCGTCACCCTGAGGAACCGGGATCGTACCAGCTCGTTCAGCTTTCTGCTTCCTAATTAGAGGGTCAGGGAGGAGAAGTGAGAAAGCGCTGCAATTTAACACGGACCTAATTTCATTACAGCCCATCATTCCGTTCCGCTCATTCCAAAGGGGGCAGCCCACACCGAGCAGAAGGCGACAGAGCTTCCAAACACACCATGCGACCATTCGGCAGATCAGGCTGCCTACGCAACAGGCAGGCAGCTCCTATTCAAACACACAGAGGGTCACATGCAGGAGCCTGCCACGCATAAAATGGTATCTGGGTAAGAACTGAACTAAAGTGCATTTAAAGGTTAAAAACAATAAATCTGGATGTAGTTTGGTTGATTGTTCCTAGATTATTACCAGGACCTAAACCAGGGTTCATCAATGAGTAACTTTTACTCCTTTTACCTCAGTTACTTTACAACCCGCTAATCTCACTGGTAAAATGTGCCGCAGGCAGCTGTTACACGAGTTTCCCTACCTGTGCAGCGACTGAATCCTGCCATTTCCACATCAGAGCTGAAAATCTCTCAGAACATGATCTGATTTATAATAAAAAGCAGCTGGAGACAGCAGACAGAGGAGTTAATCTTCTCCCCGCCGCTGAGTGACAACAACTTTCTCTCATCGTTTCTCTCGCTCTGCGCCACAAGCAGAAAGAATCACTGCCTGTGATAATTCTGATGTACATCAGGACTCAATGTGCTTTTTGTTATACAGCATACAAAACGGTTAAAAAGCTAAGTGTATTTAAATCTGACTTCATAATAGGATAATAGAAGAGGAAGCTCTCTGAGCGCCCAGCAGATCTCAATGAGCTTTCAGCCAATTTGCCAACGCTTAGTATCCAAGATGAACATTTCTAACAATCCAAGGAAAAACCCAGGCTGAGGAAAGTCTAGCGAGAGTTTAGCACATGGCCTGGATCTTAGAGCCGGAAGTCAGCCCCACTGCTGAGGACGATGACGTCCCAGCACCAACTCCAGCCTCCAAGGCCATGACTGCGCGAAACCAACCAAGGTCCACCTCTATCAGACTAGTCAGCGCTCCAACAATCTGCCAGCTCACGAACACCAAATCCAACATGGATATACGCCTCTGAGCACTGGTAAATCCCTCGTCCTCCTCATCAAATCAGCCCCTATAGTTAAAGAAGAGTGCTTGATATTTCGTCTATCTGCTCCTTAATCTGGTCCTTTCAATACTGTGAATAGCTTGATCCCATTTGAACCATTTTCCCTTCATTATGCCACAGCTGATGTTGCAATAAAGTTAATAAGACGAGCAGGTCAGGGAGTATAAGCCAATATAACGAATGCACTGAAGATCAGTGGCCTCTTTTTTAATTTGCTGTCAGGCAAACGTTTGGTTGTAGAACTCGTGCTGCATTTGCTTTGGTGATTTGTTCGTATGGCATCTCACATAGCCATCTGTCATTAATAATTTGATGATGAGAGTTCATCATGTTCCAGGCCATCATAACGTTGTTGTTGACGACGCTCTGACTCGCTTTAAATTCCAGGATCTTCCACCTCTTTTACCCCCAGGCCAACAAAAATCCAGTAACTACCCCCCCCCCCCCCCCCCAATTCCTCAGTAATAACCTACTTTTCTAAATTCAGCCAATAATGACATAAGAAATAAAAAGCTTATGATACAGCCGGGAATCTGTGTGTCTCATTCAGGATGCCAATTAGACCTGCACTTATATTCTGCAATCTGTGCCTTTGTTTCATGCTGTTTAGATATTCGTCACTTCAAGCCACCTCATATTCACGGTTCAAGTGGCAGGAAGTACATTTCCTGTAAATGTTTTTTTATACTTAAAGGCATAAAAACAGTCTTCTGTATAGGTGTCCAGGTCACCTGCTTCCCTCTCTGTCCCCACACTCCCCACCTTCTTTGAAACTCATGTCCAAAGACTGGTTTCGATCCCACTTCACTGCAGTGCTTAAAAGATGCAATCTCCCCCCCTGCGTCGATACTCTGGGCACTCATTTAGAATTGGCAGCAGCAGCAATGCAAGTCATGTCCTCAGCCTCCTTGAAGGAACTAGCCCTTATTGTCCTCTTCACTCTGTTGCATTTGGACCTTCAGTTTACATTCAGTCTTTGACTAATTCTTGCTCTTCCTTGCACCTCCAGTCGCTGTCCTATGTAGCTCCTCCTGGGCCTCCACAGAGGAAATCCTTCATCGTGTGTGACTTCAGGTGAACTCAACCTCCTCAGAACGAGTCCTCAGGTCTTACACCTCGAAACTCCACTCACGGACCCAACTAGCAGCTGCCACTGCTCTCCCACTGTTCTCTGCAGTACGAGCTGCTGCTCTCTGACCTCTGTGTGGGAGCTGTGCTGGGAGCTCAGACTGCTGCACTGAACCTTTTCCTCAGCGGCAGCGTCACAGTGGCTGCCGTGAAGCAGCGTTAGCAGCTAACTCTGTACGGAAAACAAAGGAAGTGACCTGGACTGTTAGCCTGCAGGCAGATGCACGAGCCTGCAGCTTCCTGGACTCAACAAAGCAGAAGGTGCCTCTGTACCTCCATGGACCTGGTAACTTTAACTAAACTTTGCATAGCTTAGCATGGCACATGAACACAGGACTGTTTAACTATTGTCATTGTATATGTATTGATTTGGTTTTGCATGTAACCAACTAACTTCTTTTAACCTGTAATCTTTATCTTAAACCAGTTATCAAGTTAAGTTTTAATCCATATTATATAGATAGATATAGATATTGAGTATATTATTAACCATCAGACTCTGTAATACCTTTTATTTTTTTTATTTTTAGTGCACCTGAGCCTTACTGCACTATGAACACTGGACACTAACATGCACTTCACTGCTGCTGTGCAGTTTATTCTTAAATAAGCTGTTACTTCAGTGCAATACACCCTGTCTATTTTATTTTTAACCTTATTATTATTGCTTATTACCATTAGTACTCATTATTTATTAGATTCTTTATTTTTTTAATGCCTTTAGTGCCTTAAGCTGGATTTTATGTAAATTAAATCCTATTACTTAATGTAATTATTCATTACTTTTCAACGCCACCATCCTTATACATGTCTCTACATCGATGGGGTCAACTCCTAAACGCTTTATTAAATAAAGTTTCTGCTTTCATGGTAATTTGTGTCCTGGTTGTGAAGTGAATCTTTCAGAGCAGTTTGGAGCAGGAAGATGACCGTCAGCCATCTTTATGTCGTCGTCACACCGAGGCTCCGCCTCTCTCGCTGTCACCCAATGATCATCTAAGACAGAGGTGTCCAAACCTGTTCCACAAAGGGCCGTGTGGCTGCAGGTTTTTTGTTCCAACCAAGCAGCAGCACACCAGACCTGACTCATTTAATCAACTCATCTCAGTCTTCAGACAGTTGATTGGTCAAACTGTGTGCTGTTGATTGGTTGGAACAAAAACCCAAAGGCCCTTGTCCTTTGCCCCAGTTTTCGACAGTTTGGACACCTCTGATCTAAGACAAAGAATGTTACAGCCTCTTTACCTACGTTGTCTTTCTCTGCTGACATTTCAGTCTGTGCTACTTTGAGAGCAACTAATGTGTGCAGTGAAACATACATGTCGACTGCTAGTTTACACGCACACACAGTATGTACACAACAACAATGACAACAACAACGTGCCATACTTCTAGTCTCCATAAACAGAATGTTGGCACTGCTTAAGTCCAACTAGCAACTGTCCAAACTGTGTGACTGTGCGAGTTCCACAGCTTGTACACACACAGGAAGAGATCTGCTGTATCACGGTGTGTTTACAGAGGCTCGCCTTCCCACAGGAGCATCGTTCGAGGTGTTAGCGCTCTCCGCCTCTCAAGGTGTCTTCAAGCTTAAAATGTAAAGTTATATTATCCCTAAACGGTTCGTGGATTAACAGTCTCCTGCAGCACAATCCACTGTCACAACAGTCCCCACTTATAGTTAGTAGGTGTTTAACATCTCCTCCTGATTGTTTGCCTTGCCCTAATTGGTTTCACCTGTTGCCCATTACCCCTGTCTATATGAGTCTTGCTGGTGCCTTGTCTCCTTGTCAGTTTGTCTGTGTCTCTATCTGTGTCAGCACCTGCTGTTCATATCAAGGTGTCTCTGTCTTCTTTGTATCCCTGCCTGTGTTACCTCTTGGTTTTGTCTTCTGTGTCCCTTTGGGTGTCTTCTGTTGTTTTCTTCACCCCACTGATAAAGACATTTAAGTTTGGGACTAGAGCATTGTGCTTCCACAGCTTTTCTCCATTGTGGATGATTTTTAGTTACTTAAGCTGTTTGCTTTTGTCTCCTGGACTTCATGCCGGGAGACTTTTTTTTTTTTTTTTTTTTTTAAGTTAAATGAAAGACAATATCCATCTGTCTTGGGTGTCTGCATTTGGGTCCTCTCCCTTGTGTTCTTGGCTGCTCAGCTTGACAATCTGAGCAATATTTGATTTCCCTTGTCTGAAGAATGTTATGAGTATGAATGAGTCAAAAAAAAAAAAAAGTTTAGATCAAGTTTAGCTCAGCAAAAACATCCCATGATGTCTTTTTTTCTTTTCTTTTTATTTCTTTTGATAAAATCTTTATTTATTCTGTACTTTAATTTCAGAAACACTTATGATCAGCCCTTAGGCTGGCTTTTTTTGTGTTCTTTTCGCCTCTTGAGGACCCTTTGTTGATTGTCTGCCCACACCTTAATGTGTATCACCTGTTGCCACTTGACCCTCTGTCTCTTTATCAGTTCATCTGTTTTTGTGCCTGACTCCTGCTCCTGTTCCTGCTGTTGTTCTGCTAAGTTAGTACCTGTTCTGGTCTTAGTTTGCTCGCGTAGCTTAGACCTGTGGACGTCTCTGTGTTTGTACCTGGTTGTTTCCCTGTTCCATGTACTTCTGTGCATTTATCTCTGTGACTGTCTTCAGGCAAGCAAGAGTCCAGTCCTTCTGTCCTAGAGTGACTTTTTGCTATTAAGAGTAAATTACCACATTCTGCCTGGTGGTGTCTGTGTTGTCTCAGTGTGTTAACAATATTATCAAATGGAGCATGAATATTTAGCTTTGTCAGTAATGAAGTTATATTTAAGTCATTTTTTTTTTGTTAGTTTTCTGCTGGTAACATCTCTAACTCCTACACAAACAGATGTGGAAAAAACCAATTTTGTTCCGTGCTGCAACCTTTCATCCGTCTGCTGGTTGTCTGGCAAACACTGGGACATCACTGCGCCTGTTGAGTGTCGATCCAGTGGGTCAGAGATGAACCAGTTTTACCAGCTTGCCTTTGGTTTCTCTTCCGTGGGAAGCAAAAGCCGACGAGCTGCTTCAGGCAGTTCATTCCACTCTGCTGCTGCTACTCTCACACGACCTGCTCCTCTCTCAGGCTCTGGCTGTCGCCTGCTGCTGCTGCTGATGTTCATTTAGCATCTCCACCAAGAATCCATGTGTAAGCCCGGAGTCTCTGTTCCCTAAGGAAGAGGGTTATTATCCTCACTCCACGCCCCCTGCTGCGCCCAGCTCGGTGCTTTCACTGTGAGGAGTGATAAGGTCAGAGCGTCGACTCAGAAACAGAAATATCAAAGCTCTGCATATTTACATAGTAATCCACTCTTCCATTTATATTTCAGCTGATTAATGTTTTCTTTTCTGAGAGACAAGATCCTTCATACAAAACTTGATTTTTGTCATTTACTGCCCTATAAACTATCTTGAATATCAGATCTTCAGCAGGGGATCTGGGAGGAGATTGAGGGATTTGGTGCTGCAGCTGTCGTTGCCGATCTGAGTACAGCGCACAGGATGGAGGCAGGCACACAAGGCAACACACTAGTTTACAGCTTCAGGCGGAGGAAGCAGATAATCAGCTGATTTACAGCACTGGAAAGGAACAAGGTGGAGGCAGGCAGGTGTAAACTCAGATATGTTGGAGTTTTCAGAAAAAAAAAAAATCAGAGCTTCCCTTAGGACTTGGAAGTCGACGTGATCGCCTTTCGCAAATCGGGAAGCCGTGATTGCGATAAGGCTGATAGGACATGAACGCAGCGTTAGATCCTCAGATGAACGGGCGGCAAATGGCGGGGAGGCGAAGAGCAGGGGTCTGGGAGAGGAGAGGAATGTTATACTGACAGTAACCTAATCAGTAATTGTATCTTTACAGTAAATGGTCCTAAAGTTGGACACAAATCTTCTTAATCAGTCCATTTACTTGCTGTGCAACTGAAACGACTCGCATATCGATTCTTTTCGTGCGTCTCTGGTATGGACACAGCCAACACACCTTCATGATATAACCAGATGTGGCTGCTGCAGGGTGGGGAAGGGGGGGATAAATAGGTCCGAATTGAATTGAGTCATATTGGTGACGCATATTGTTTTGCATTCATGCCCCGGCTTCTCTGTGGCCAGTAGCCAATTCATAAGATGGGAGATCATTAAAGAGACCATTACCTTCCCGTTTCTTTGGCAGACAGTGGATGAGAATCACATTTTCTATTATGAATGGAGACAACGACTGATCTGGGGTGAATTTCTGCTCTATAATACATGCCCGCCCCCGCCCCCCCCCAACCTAAACCACCTCATCCCTTCTGTTTAGCTTTCTCTGTCTCTCTCCCGCTCTTTATCTCCTCGGCTTCATGCCTGCTGGATATCTGATCCATTTCCCAGCCACAATTTTAATTTCCTGTCCGCTGTCAGGTGTAGGCCGTCTCTGCGGCTGAGAGGAAGAGATCCACGGCAGCGGCAGCAGCAGCAGTAGCAGCAGCAGCTTCCTTGATGTTTCCCCTCAGGACTCCTCGTCCTGCTCTGTTCTAACCTCTAAGGACAAGTTGTCAGAGAGCATGAAGCAGGGATGTCGCATAGGTAGAAACATGCACAGAAAAACTGGCAGGTGCCATGTTTTTCATTTCCAGTCTCTGTGGAAAATAGACTCATTCATTATGATTTGGTTGTTGAAACACTCAACAAGCTGCTAAGGTGGTAAGAAGGTAACAGCAGGTTCAGACACAGACTTCAAGTAAGACTTTAAACTGATGGTTGCCATATTTTTATTTTTTTTGTGTCCTTGACTTTGTTCATCTCAGACAACCCTGTTTCTTAAACATCACTTTATATAATACAACCCACAGGAATTTCATTATATGAATCAGGTACTAAAAACATACCAATCTGAACTTTTAAAGTGTGAGTTTAACCAAATTACAAGCATATTGTCTTCTCACTTCCCTCTAATGGGATCTATCTGTGCAGATAGTTTCCTTTTATTTGTCCCGGTTTATGGACATCTGTCTGTCTCTGAGACGTCTGCCTGCATCGCTGACTACAGACACAGCCATCTGTTATTTCCTACAGTGTTGAGACTTTAGAGGAATATTACAATGCATTGTGTTTAATTTGGCCATTACTGGCTAAATTAAACGAATTACTGATACTTACAGGTATACTGTCAGCCCCTATAGTTATGTAATAGAAAGATCTGACAGGGACTTTTCATTATGCTGCTGAACTCTGTAATCTGCTGATCTCTAATGCGAATGTCAACACAGTGAAACTGGTAAAGACTGTCTAATTATATCGGCTAAATACAGCGGATTACCACATCAGAATCTGACACGTTCTCATTGAACGAGCATAAGAAGACAGTTTGGGTGGTGCTGAGACAAATCAAATCGTAATTACACCATGGCCTCTCAGACTGTCACACAAGTGTAAATGACTCCGGAGACGTCAACAGACATTAGCCCTGTGTTTTCTTTTAACACTTTGGGGGGGGGTTCCCAGTGAGATGGGGGGGGGTGGTTCCCAGTGAGATGGCGAAATACAATCCAGGAAGTCCAGTTGCAGGAATGGCCATGCATGTGTGTGATTGGCCAACGCAGCACTCAACGTCACAGTGTATTGCAGAAAAGGCTGAACCAGATTTGACCCTATAGCAGCTGAGGGAAATTGAGGAACAGGTGTGTGGATAGGCAGGATGAGCAGGTGGATCTGGAAACATGAGGAAAGTCGGGGGACATCTGGTGGGCGGGCGGAGTATGGCAGGAGGCCAATGAACAGGCTGCGTCACCATTGGGACTTTGTGGTGGCTCCCTAAAGTCCTTCCAAAGCAACCGACAAAGTTCAGCCCTTGCCAGGGCGGGTTGAGGGTTGATGGGGTCTGGAGGTGGGATTGAAGGGAGAAGCAAACCTCAGGCAGATGCTGGTAGAAGAGACAAACATTTGTTTCCTCTCAAAAAAAAATGTTATAATTAGCCTTGGAATGGAGACTTGCATAAGACAGACTTCTTGCTCCTGGCAGTTCGTGCGTACGTGCATGTGTTTCAGCAAAGCGATACTAGATATTCTTCTAAATTTACACGGTAAGCTCCAGCACAGAAGAGACAATGCCTCGGTAATCTCCGGGCACAAGCAGGCAGCCGACGCCGAGTTGTTGAATGGCATAATCGCAGCGAGATGACTTTGATTTCATGGCCCATTGAGTTCAGAATGTGCACATGGTGCTGTTTGGACAGCCGCCACGGCTCAGCAGGCGAGCGGGCGCAGCTCTGCTTCGTGCCACATGGCAAAGCAACAGGGCGCAATTAAGAGGGAACGCGTTCATATCCACCCTTTTCTTTCTGACGGAGGACGAGGGCCGAGCGTTTGCGTTTTTTTAAACGTGCGAATGAGCACCTGCAGGTTGCCAAATGCTTTCCGTGCCCGTGCAAATGGCCGCGTGCCGGATTCTGTCCGCGCTTTCATCGTGACTTGTCACATTAGTGAAGGCTTCACATCGGCAAATATAGATTTTAGGAGAATTTGCAGTCCCCTGTGGTGACGGCCCACTGAGGAAGTTCAGTCGGTCTCTTATTCATGGCTCTGGCTGCCTTCCAGTATCTCTCCATCCTCACACAAAGCTTCCCGAGTGTGAAACTATTGAAAAGAAAAATGTGAAAGAAGTCCAGAGTAATGGGAAATGGAATCTTAGCGGCCTATTTTATGGCTTCAGACTGTTGAGGGTGAGCTCTGAAGCACAGCTGAGGATTATTAGGCAGGAGGACGCGATGGAGGGAACGAGAGGAGAGCTGCTCGCTGGCTTTACTAACTGACTTCTCTTAGAGAGGTAATTTCCCACTGCTTTGTGTGCCAGGAGACCTTCAGAGCTCGGTCCCTCCGCTACGTTTAATGGTTCAAATGTACACTCGAAACACAGCAGCGTGACCGTGCGGCGCATGAGCGGCGCTTTCATATTTATTAGAAACTTTGGAAATTAAATTAGAAGTTACACCGACTTCTAAATTAAATTAAGAGTCACATCTACTTAGGAATTAAATTAGAAGTTACATCAGATTCAAATATTAGAGATATTAAACGCAGCTTAAGGACATCGAAGGATAAGAAAAAAAAAAAAGAAAAACATTTTATCTCTGCCGCCTGCCCCGGACACCTTTCCCTGCAGAGACCTAACAGGATCCTGCAAATTGCCTGGCCTACTTTTAATAGAGCTGCATTCTTTTGTTTTTTTTTTGAACAGGGAGATAGAAAGAAAGTAAAAGCTTTAAAATATCAGGGCTACGTGCTGCTTGTTCAGTCTGTCTTGCAAGCTTTTGTTCCATATAAAGGCTGAATGGCCACCCAGTGGTATTCTGTAAAGTGGAAAAGCATGACTGCTGAGACCCATGACCAATTCAGACGGACACAAAACCACGAACACCTGTTTTTGTGTCGCTCTGTTTGTCTTTTGAAGCAACTTTTAGCCAATTTATTACAAGTTTGAATTCATCCAAAACCAATATGTCTTGTAAAATGTGTGAAAACCTTCATCAGGTATATGAACAAGCATCACAACAGTTTTACCATTGGTTTCCGCCTTTTAGACTTAATTCTTATGATATAATTCTTTCTGATATATTTAATTCTCGCTGGCCAATAGAAGTGAAACCTGGCTGCACACAGTTGTGGAGCTGGGGGGGTTGTTGTGCCACTGGGGAGCCTTTTAACAGAACAGAACACTGATCTGGTCGTACTGCAACACACACACACACACACTCCGCTGTGTGTTCAATTCACTCCACACTGCAGCAGCAGTCTGAGGGTGAACTCAAACACATTCTGTTGCTGAGTTTGATGTGGGATTAAACTGAAGTCTCTCCTGACAGTTCAGTCACCAGAGAAGGTTTTTTTTTTTTTTTTTTTTTTATTAACTACAGTTTTAACTGTTTCATGAATGGCTCTTCTGTGGTGAAAGACGGGAGCTCGTTTTCAAGTCTTTCAAGAGAGAACAGTTTCAGTCTTTACAGTCATGTCTTGAAATGAGTTTCAATGACATGCATATTAAAGTTATATTCTAAAGTACTACACACAACATTTATCCATGCAAACTTTTGCTATGAGAAAAGTTAAATGCAGCAAAGTCTCTGAACTCTTCTTACAAATGGGAACTACAGCTGTGGTGACCATGTGCATTGCCATAACATTAACAAAACTTTTTTTTTTTTTAACTATCCATGAAAAAAATGACCCCTTGTCCTTATGGAATTGATATTTATAAAATTAAATGCGATGATACTCCTGCTTAAAGGCATCTGTGCAGGATACAGATACAAGAGATAACTAGTTAGATGTTAACTAAAAGTAGAAACGCACACTTAATCTGGTTGAGCGTTGCTTTGCCTCCTTTTGTAAAATCAGACAACACACCCAGTGTTTTACACTGGCTTCTAAACACAGTAACTAAGCCAGGGTCCTTCCCACTCCCCCAGAGCGGAGGACAGTCTCTAACCAGGGTGGACATGCCAAGTACGCTAACAAGTTCGATTTGGTGGAAGGATATTGGCAAGTTCTTTTCTCTGAGTGAGTGTGCAAATAAATTTCCTGTGTTTATTACACCTCATGCATGATGCTCTTTGGGTTGCATAACAGTACAGAGACTTTCCAGCAGCACCCGACAATAGATCTCAGTGATATTGAGGACTGTACCATGTGTTTGGACAGTGTCGTTGTTTAATTAATTCTTTTTTTTTTTTTTTGGATACATTGTCTCAGGTTGAGGATGTTCAGACTCCAAAAAAAACTGAACTGCACCTTGCGAACGAGTCCATTTTTTCCTCAACTTTTCTGTTCAGATATTTAAAAAATATGAAAAATCGGAGGAGCGAGGCCGCTCTGCAAATCTCAGAGCTTGACCCTCTTAATCCTGACTCCAACTCAAATTCTCACAAGGATAAAAGATCACAAACGCGGGATAAAGGAGTTACATTCCTTACAAACCTGACGCCCTCATTAGCTTGATTAAAGCGGTGTGGATTTCTTTCATGTGCTCTGTTTATTATCTGATAAGTGGACTCATCTCCCACAGGCCACACAGACAGAGCGGATGAAGCAGTCGGAGAACCACAGGTCCTCGAAACACGGTTCTTAATCAGCAGGCTACAAACCCCCCCCCCCCCCCCCCCCCCCCGCCGTTTGAGCCGTGAACACCGTTCACAGGGGTGAATGAGGACACAAACACACACCTACACAACACCCAGAGTGCTATTCTCATTTTGCAGGTGATGGTAGGGACCAGATGAGTTTGATCAATAACTGCATTGCATTACTGGTCCCCGCCTTGTCAAACGGCATAATGAGAAACTTATCTCATTCACGCTGCTGGATTCCTGCTGAAGTAAACACACTTTTCATATCATCGGACGACCGATGTCGGCAGGGAATAATAATGCTGAGGATGTTATTGAGTGTTGCTTTCCGTCTCCTCTTTTCACTCGCAGACTTATCAGCCTTTTCTGGATAAATCAGAGCTGATTCTCTGCTCCGGTCCTGATTAAAGAAGCCATTACTAAGCCTTCATTAGGCCACGCTGCCTGTCCCTTTAAGAGCTTTGCTCCAGTATTGATCACCTCTCCATCCCCTCCGCATCTATCCCTACATATCTCTATTGCACTGCACGATCAGTTTCTCCTATTTCTTTATTTCAAAACAAACCCTTCCTGTCTCTCTTTCCCTCCGTTTTCTTCATTTTTCTACCCTTCTTTCTCCACCTGCCCTTTTTGCTTTCATCCATTTGGTGTCCTCAGGTGGCATGAAAGCTCCAGTGGCACCAAGGTAATGACCACACTGGTTAATCTCACGGGCATAGGTATCGACTTGGAGCGAAAAATTATAAAAATTCTCAGGTGGTTTCATAGCTCTGGTCCCCCGCTGAGTTGAGACAGAGCTGCTCTTATCTGCCTGTGGATCTTTGGCAGTGTGGCGATATTGGTTCTTTCTCGACTGTGTCTTTGTCTTTCCCTCTATTTGTCTTCCTGCCTAAGTGTCGTTTAGTTCAGCCATTCACTGATTTCCATATCCATATCCCAAATCATTTGACAGAGCGCCTCTATCTGACACGACAGTCAGAGACCTGTCCTGAAGCCACTCCAGTTTTGTGAAAGAAGGTGAACCGTTGACCCAGTCTCAGAAGACCGGAGTTTGCTAAAATGCATGTTGACAAGTTGCAGCGTCTCTGTGAGAATGTTCTGTGGACAGATGTTAGACAATGAGAGCTTTTTTGCTGAAACACATCAGCTCTGTGTTCACAGAGAGGAAAAAAAAACAAAACCTGAAGCTTGCAAATAAAAGCATCCCCAGAGTCAAAGTTCTGAGGTTTGCTGTTCAGGGCACAATGACATCAAACGATTATATCAAGGCATCTGGAGAGAAACATACTGCCAAGAGTCAGAGAGCTCTGTCTCAGCCGAATGTCATGGCTCGTCCAGTAGAATAATGACCCAAAACATACATCTACAAGCAGCCAAGAAAGGATGAGGAGAAAACATTGGACCGTTCTGAAGTAGCCTTCTGTGAGTCCTGATCTTAATCCAACTTATCGTCTATGGAGAACTTCTGAGAGAACTGGAGAAGTTTTCTCGAGCTACAAAAAGCCCCTGATTACAGTGAACCCCTTTCATTTTGTCTGTTATTTAAAACATTAAAAATCCAAAGCAACCTGCCCGTTCTATTAAATATGGAACAGAGAACAATGGATGCCACTAATTGTAATGTTAAATGACTCTGCCGTGGGTTCTAACGCCAACAGCACCGCTCTGATTTGTCGTATAATCCCAAATGTGACACTGACAAAAGATCTTACTCCTTCTGCTGAGTCAAACAGTTCTTTTCTTTTTTTTTTTTTTGCTGCCATTCTTCATTACACACACGTTGCTTTAAGGAGTCTAGGCTTCCATTGACAGCTCAGATACACTTACTCGAATCTTCAGCACATCCTGCCTCTCGCCCAGTGTCAGCTGGGATTGGCTCCAGCTCCTCCGCGATCCTCGAAGGATAAGCGGTAAAGCTGATGGATAAGATGGAGAATTCTAATTGTACTCGAGACTTGAGAAACGTGTGCTCTATATCCAGATCGTGGCTACGGTTAATTTAAAGGCGAAACGTAAACTGCAGCATGGTGATGGGACGCAAACTCAGATTTCCTGCTCGAAAGCCTGATGCAATACGAGCTCATGTACTCCCCCCCCCAACCTCTTCACCCTTCACTTTCTGCCATTTTACAGAAAGCACACAGTATGTCCTTGTGTGCTGATACGCTGGAAGCATATATTTTCAGCTGTGGTGTGAAGAAGGCTTTGGGCTAGAGTTAAAAGGACTTTTCAGCACAGAACATGTCATTGGAGTCGGTGGTGTCAGTCAGGCAGTACTCAGTGACTCACTCCGATAGCTGTGAGTGTTTTAGTGAAGTGACTGTTCTGCCAGTCCTGCACAAGTACCTCTAACAACTATTTTTTCACCGTGCTTCAGCAGGCTGGACACCGTTTGATGAATGAAATGATCTCCTCTGTCCTCTTGATCACCTCTGAGAGAACAGGATGGAGTGTCAGCCATTTTGGCCTCATTAACGGAGAATTTATGGATAGACATAGAGAGACACCTGTTGGTGTGTTTTGAAGCAGCCACCTGGTAGATGACAGGGAAGACATCAGCAGTGATGGCCCGCAGAGCCGTCTCTGTAAAATGTATGAAAAATGCATGAGAAATGATGATAAACGATATTTCTGCTCTGACATTCAGTGGATCTGTAACTTTAAAACCTTTTGTCTAAATGAAACGGCACTTTAAGAGCATCACCGTGACACATTTGCTGTTGGGATGGTAGATGGTAGTGTCTCACTCTCAAGCCCCAAAAACCTAGATCACCTATCAGAACTGTCCCCCGACCACTGCAAGCCCCTTCCTCCCACCTGCCAATGTCCAAATTTGCAATACATATCAGGAACTTTTTCTTAACCGTCAGCATTGAAGTATTCTCAGCACCTGGGCGCAACTTTAAAGAGACCAGCCTGTGAAAGCTAAATACAGTGACCACACAGATGAAAAAGGGAGTCTATTCATGGAACACGTAGGTTACAAATGCAGGACACAGCCACCATGTTGTCCTATTTACTAAATACTTCCATTTACATTCGGACACTTTACATTTATTATTTAGAGTAGTTTGAGCAGCTGGAAGCTCCTTCCCCGCTGGTTTTGCAGAGAGTCTTTGCAGCTCTCGCGGAGAGATCCTCTGTAATAAATATGACAAACACCGTGTGAGAGAAAAGGCAAGTTCTTGATTTATTAATGTGCAAACAAAAACGTTCTTGAATTATTGACTGAAACCAAAATTTGACTTTACAAAATGAAATAATCATGATCTTGCAGAGGTGAGGGAACACTGGTCTGAAGCAGACTCGTACGTTGCCAGGTTGTCCTTGCATGCCTGGCCTCCATGTTCATCCCCTCGCACAGGTGGTGGTGATGGAGGCACTGGATCCTCTTCCTCAGGAGCAAGGACATGATCCACTTCCAGGGTTCTGAAGAAGATCACTCATCCAAGATGGAGTAACCAGCTGGAGGGCAACAGCCCCCAATAAACACTGGACTATTTTCCTGTTCAGGCAATCTTATGCATGTGGACCACGGGGAGCCTTGATGTGGATATGGCATCCATCAGTGGCGCCCACACAGTGACTGAAAGCTGGATTGTTGGCAACGTAAATGACCACCATTAACCACTATGTCCATGACTGCATCACTCATCTGATGTTCAGATGAGTGAACATCAGATGAGTTCATCTGAACGTCCTGTGGTCTTTAACTCATTGAAGACCTGGAAGACAATGGTGTAGACCACCAGGAGGACGTCTATACATTTACCCCGGCTGTGGATAGTTCACTCCTCTCCTATAAAACACAAAATAAAGTGCTTTGCCTTAAGTCTTTTTAAGGCAAAACATAACGGCCAGATTCCGTATAGGACCACATTAGATATGCAGGAACAATTTCAGCTATGCTTTGATGGTATGTTCAGTTTAAGCATGCTCTGTGATCTATGATCAAAACCCCTATCAGCATCTTCTTACCATTTGTGAACCGTGAGCCTCTGCAGTCGTTCCCTCCTGCTGTGAATGTGTCTTTGGTTTCGCTGTAGGGTGAGCCACACAGCAGAAGCATTCAGCTCTGATACTCCCCAGCTGCCATTTTATAGGCCACTAATTGAAGATTATTGGGATGTATACTACTAAGCTGGGCAGATGGGTTATTGGCCATTCAGTGAGCGCAGTAGTGTTGTGGCCCCTTGATTATTCGGCAGTAATATCTTTGGGAAATCAATGAGTTAAACAGTTCTCTACATGCAATTCAACTCCTTTAGTGATTCTGCAGAAAGTTTGAAGTCAATAACATTTGTGGTATTTCTGTTTTGGGATAATTGAAAATCGCAAGTCAGCACTGTCTAAGAAAATGGACAACATCGACCTTCGTACTGCCATCCGCTACCTTGGAGGACAAATCACCCAAGCAGGTCTTTGGCCTGATTTGACTTTGGCTACCTCAGATGACCACCTCTTCCCCAAGATGATGAAGGAGCTCAGTGGTCGCCATTTTGACAGTGACGACGATGATTTTCTGGAGGTCCCAAGATGTGAACACTAGTTGACTAGCTGAAACCTAGACCAAAATGTCTTCACTTTTTGTTGATTAAGATCAGGTGCCAAATTTAACTCTCACATGACGTACTCCTTTCCATGCAGCACAGATGACCCTTGGTGTTACAGCAGTATATCTCTCCTCCAGTGAGGAGACGTTATTACCATCACTCCCCAGTCCCTGCGGTGCTGAGCCTGGTGCTTTGAGGAATGACGAGGTCGGAGCCTGAATGTTAAAAAGGAACTCTGTACACATTTCTACATTCACTAAATTCTAATTCTGTGTGAATTGACAGAATGAACTGTGAAACATACCCTGATGCTCTACAGAAGACATACAGATATTAACATTAGAGCATGTTCAAATGAAGAAACTGATTTTCAGTGGTTACAGTATTATTATCGTGGAAAACAGAAGGAATACCTGTCTGAGGCAGGTTTTAAGTTCTTTGTAGCTTACAGCTGGTAACAGCAACAAGTCGGTCTAAAGATTTATGGTATACTGTGGAAGCTGCATTGCATTTGCAAATCAGTTTGAAGCTAATTATCTAGGACATGCAAAACGTCTGGTTTGGTCCTTAAAGGCAACACAAAGTCCAGTTAAAGGTCTGAGCTACAGTTTTGTTGGCTCCTGGAGAGCTCAGTCTACACCATCTTTTTAAAGTGGACTGAAAATATTTCTTTTATAGAGTACACTGTCATATTAGTTTTACTCCACCGTCATGCTGTGGCTTTTATTGCCTCTTTATTGTCCTTCTTCAGAGGCAATTTGGAGATTTTTCAATTCACCTCCTGCTTTAATTTGCTCTTTGGCTTTTATCAACTTATCATCTCCGCTCATATTGTCATCCTGCCTTTTTTATTTCTCTTTGTGTCTGCTTCTATTGCCCGTCTCTTGCCTCACCTCTACGTGTTAAGGCTACATAAATGAAGTTATTAGTATTATTATATTAATATTTGAGGAATTGCCTGGGATTTTGGTGCGTATGAGGAAAGTAGACACCAGTGGTGAATGTGCCTCTACGCTGCACACATCATTTGTTATATTTAAACCCATTTATACCCATATGCAGTACACATTCACATGCTAAAGAAAATAATTCCACAGAGGGAGTGATCACAGCACAAGCTGCACTCTTAAATAAATTAAATATGTTTTTCACAGCACTCGAACGCACCACTGAGCCTGTGTTTTACAACTGTCATCACTCTCTTGTTGTAGAACCATGTGATATGAGACTTTTACAAACCAGACATGTTGTTCACTGGATACATTACATAATTTAAGCATGAACTGAAACCTATGGCTGCCTGAAAGATGGAAGACCTGAGCGACTTTGACGACAGCCAAATCGTCATGGCCAGACGACTGGGTTGAATACAGGGTGTTGGGGGATGTGCTGGAACAAGTCTGATATGTGATGCCTCCACTTCACAATCAGTGGGACTTGGGATGGGATCTACTGCAAACCTTTGGTGCCCGATTCTACGTGGGCCACCTTCAGGGGTCTTGTCGAGTCCATGTCAAGTGGGTCAAAGCTATTTTAGTGGCAGGTGGATGATCAAGAGCTAACGGAAAAGTTAGAGTGAGTTACGTATAGTCTGACTCCATTTTTTCAACTTTCATTTTGCAGTTTTGTATCTCTGTCTTTAGCTATTTTCCTAAGCAAACCAAATAAAAGCAAAATACGAAACAAAGTGAACACTTCCATTTTGTTTCAGTCCAGACAGTATGTGAGCAAATGAAGTGGTCCTTCTTCATCTGCTCCACGTGCAGCGGCAGAGATACAGCCTCCTCCCTGAGAGGAGTTCCCCATTACTAACCGATTAGCTGCTAATTGTATTTGTTTGGGCTTAATTTGCTTGAAATACACATTTTCTGGTCCTCTCTGAGTTTTATTCCGCTGTAATTATGCCTTCGACACTTCCTGGTGATAACAGAGAGAAATACAAACAGTGCTTCTAATTGTGGTAAAGCAGTGGTATCCCACTTTTGGCGCAGTATTGCTCCTCGTTCTTCTCATTTGATTAAGCATATTCTCACAATCACGTATAGCTTGCTATACCCTTTTATTCTGCAAAATTTGCCTGAAAACTGTGGCGATTTGCTGAAAAACCCACAAAGAAAATGCACTTTACATCCATTTTTCTTGAGCTGAATACATTTGTCATTATGATCTTGGTCATGTACCTACAAACTAGTACATCCGAGAAGTCTTGGTTATCTCTTGATACCTTTAATAGTTGGTTGTGATCTCTTGTGACCACATTTTACCCTTAACAAAGTAGTTTTAGCCTAAACCAAGCCTTAACCATAGATGTGGCACATCACAAACCATTCATATGAATTGTTCTTGATTTTATTTTTGATTTTATGATTTTATGATTTATGATTTTATTTTTATCATTTCGATCCACCACTCTAACTCTTATATCACCTATTTCAGCACATTATTTTCCCCTGATGAGACCTTGTGTGTGTGTTTATGAAGCCATCACTGAAGTCCCAGTTTTCACATGCTCACAAACCTGCTGCACTGCTTAATTCTCAGGCTGTGCTGTTTGGAGACCTTACAGTGTAGCAGGACAGTAAGAGCCAGTGCACCTCTTAGCAATTCTCACCATCTAGATGTCAGTGTGTTGTTCATTCTCTCAGGCTGCTTGCCAGACCCTCCTGACCCCCCATTGTTGTTCTTGTCTACATTTGGAATGAAAATGGCCATTAATGTAGCTGCATCATGTAAAAACCCTCTCCAGCCTCCGATGTTATGAAAGTAAAATCTTCACAAATTTTGATATTAGCTTGCTTTTCGGTACTGTTATAAAACCCTTTATATACTGAAATAGTTACAAATGGATAAAGTGTTTTAAAAGAAGTAAAATCACATTTACTTGCAGAACTAGTGGAGTAGCACTTTAGTTGCTGCTATGAAAAAGTTGACTTGCTTACTACCCCTACAGTTAATGTTGATGTAGTACATCAGTGTACAGCACTGCCCCTAAGAAAGTCTTATATATATGAAACATGTCTACATAAAAGACTTAACATGATCATTTGAATTGTTTATGTCTGACACATTTTTTTTCAGAGAGAGGAGATACTTCTCCTTCTTTACCAAACTATATAATATTTCATATTATTTTTTATAATACCAAATACTATGTAGTGCGTAGACATGAATACATGTTGCCTGCTACCTGGTGGCACATGAAAGTACACTTAAGTTCTCAAGACCACAGGTGTGGGTATTGGGACAGACTTAGTCCTTTTTAGATCTATTTAGATTTTATTATTTTTTTTTTTTTGTTACACAGACTGTTCTAATGGATTCTCAGACCTGGGGGGGGAAACAAGCCGAGAACAGCATCACCTTGCTGTTCAGGGTAAAACACACATTCCCACGCAATATAGAGGCCGGATGAGAGCAAACACTGAATATTTCAGTTTCTTACAGAGCTCAGCAGGGCGCCTGCTGTCAGCTGGCAGAGGAACACTCGCCTCTTCGCTGCTTTCTTTTAACTCTGAAATGCACCTAGCTTGTCTGGTCACTTTACCACACCGGTTTAGCTTTTATAATAGAGTACACCTACTCACTCATCCACTCACATATAAACAATCCAATTTAAATCCATCGATCTGCTGCCCGGGTGTGTGGCCAAAGACGCTGCCACAGGAGTGGATGTGTTATAACTGAGCCCTGGGAAGTGGAGTATATGTCTGTGGGCGGATGTATGAATGTAGGTTTTTGTGTGCGTGCACATATGTATGCACATATTTGAATAGTTAGAACAGAGCGGAGAGGCAGAGAGCCAGAGTGCGAGGGCAAGCTGTGCCAAAAACAAACAGTAGCTCATTAGTATCAACCTCAGCAAAGACAAACCACGTCTCTGCTGCCTTCACTTTGACTCTGCATATTTTTTTTTTTTTTTTTTTTTTTTGGAGGGTGATCACATGCAGGAACTAAATGTTTACTTCCTGCTCCGCCACAGTCAGGACAAAGAGTTTTTGAGTGGAGTGTTTTATCAGACAGTATTCCAGAAACATAACCCCCCCCCCCCCTCCCCAGGAGAGAAATCACAGCACAAAGAAAAGATGTCTCTCTCTCTCTCTCTCTCTCTCTATGTGTGTGTGTGTGTGTATATATATATATATATATATATATATGGTGAGACTAACATTGAAACACAGGTCACACATCCATCCATTAAGCACTTGAGTTACCTAGCAATTGAGTTACCTTGAGTTACATTGTACATTGAGTACATTGAGTTACTTGCATATATGTACTGAAGTATCTCTATGCATATACACATATCTCTCTTACGTTTATATAACTAGAAAACTAGATCTTGGCAGCTGCTTTAAAATTTTTAGAATTGCACTTGTGTTTAATTCAGATTTTGTGCCATGTTTGTGTTATCTGTCCCGCAGAATGTTGTTTCACACATTTTGTTGTTCCAGACAAACTTGGCCAGGACACTCTCTTATAAAGGATCATTTTACCAGCTGGGGAAAAGTGGGTGATGTAAACTCAGCTCTGAAAGAACAGTCTGCAGTGTGAGTGCAAATGTAAGTCCGCAGAAGTTTCAAAATAAAGATTTGAAACTCAAGTTTCAACATTGCAGATTTTTTTTTTTCCCAACATATAACAAGATTTCAAACCTGGGAAAAAAACTAAATATACCAGGAACTGGGAAACACTGTAATACTGTGTAACACAGAAGTGCTGCAGTTGTGAAGAAACAAACAAATTATTGCCACTAAAAAGTAGGCTGTGGCATTAAAAAAAAAAAAAAAAAAAGAAACAAAATGCAGTGTGTGTCTTATATATGGACTCAGTGTCCTCACAAATCCTGCCAAAGTCTGAAGGTCACAAACTCTATTAATTCTTAATTTGGGGTCTTTTATGTCTACATTAACTCAACTGTATTCATTTCTGACATCACGGCCTCAAGACTTGTGTCCCTGTTTGACATTTTGACTCCCACAGCAAGGTCAATGTGACCACATCTGTTTGATTTCTTTCTTTCACTGCTCAGCCAACTACCTTACCAAACATAAGATGTGTTAGTTGTCAGATCAAGTGTATTATATACAACCTGCGGCATAATATGCAACTTTAAACAGCGAAAACATCCCGAGGTTTTGTCAGTTAAGGGATCTGACATATTTCCTGTCAACATAGCGTATTCATGCACATTTCAAAAACTGTGTCAGAGAGGTATTATTGATCCAAAGTGCTGAATAAATAATGTTCAGTGGTGGACAGGCCAGAGCTAAAGGTTTCCATGACTAAAACATCACCTCTGAAATGCACAGCCGATCAATTTTGCAGTCACACGCTCTTACAGGCTGTGTAATGTGTGAAATCTGACGCTGGGTATTTATTAAAAAGTCTCCAAGTCAATGAAAGCCTTGACATCAGTTCCCAGGATGAGGAAATCAGAGTTGGATGATGAGCTATTTTAGGAACAGGTGCTGTGGATTTTTTTTTTTTCTTCTTTGACAGGTTTGGTTTTGTCAGGGAGCAGGGAATACGGGGCTGCAGAGCTGCTTTCTTGACCTGACCAGAGCCATATGAGAGTGGAAATGACACACTGGCTCGTGAATTGCAGTGGGTTGAAGACTGGGACGGAAAAATACATGTTGTCCACACACACACACACATACGGTACACTGCTCCAGTTTCCAGTTTGGCCATGTACTTAATGTCCCACAGGACAGCACCAGTCCTCATTCTCTCTGTGCACAGTGTTTGAAAACAATGTCTTTCTCACCTTTAAAGATTTGCTTGTGTTTTATCTCACACTGTGCTCAAGTATGAGATACCTTCAGTCAGACTTGCAGACAAGCGTTTGAAATGCTTCATGTAAAAATCATGCTTATTTGGAAACCTGCAGGATGCTCCCACAGGTCACCCTGATATGGTTGTTTTTCGTGAGGTGAAGAGTGCAAAGCTAGCACACCAGCCTGGGTCTTACTTGCTGTGAGATCAGAAAGAAAAACAGTGGAATTTGCACATGCAGCACTTACAGAGAAAGATGATCATCATTCATTTGGAGTCATGTTTGTGTCCACCTGATGAATCAAAGTCCAGTGTTCCCTCTCTTTTAGCTCCGCTTTTGGTCTCCACCAGTTCCTGAGGGAAATATCTGACTTGTCACTGACTGTGTCTGCCTGCTGTTTGCTGCTGGGCAGGGGGTGCTCAGTGGCGTTTTACAGCTTTCTTTAAGTAATTCTCTGTGTGTTCATCTGTCTGTGTGTCATTTAATACATTGGTATTATAACAATATCAATTATAGCAACTTAAAGAATTTGAAGAAACAAGATGAGGGCCGGTCCTTAAGGTGTAGCTGCAGCTTGAGGATTTCAAAACTTCAAAAAATTCTCATAATTTCCCCCTTGTTAGATGTGTGTCTGACTTCTGATTGGCTTGAAGACGTGTGTTATTGTGACATTCCAAACATATAGAAGTTCTGGTCAGCAGTTCTAAATGGCAGAGTAACCATAGCTGCATTGATGATGTCACTTTCACGCATCTACCGCTCAAATTTAGAAATGATTGATTAACTCATCTGCTTCTCTTCCTCCATATTTCTTTTTTTTTTTTTATTCTGTATACATTTAAGGTCATTTATCCACATTCAGTGCACGTCCCTGTCTCTGTTCTTCTTTGTAGTCCAGACCTGGGAGAAACCAAGCTCTTCCTGCTCTGTCAGTAGTCCGTCTTTGTCTCCTGCAGGCAGCCAAACTACTCTCATAGAGATGGATTTCAGAGGGGAAAAAAAGACTGTGGGCTCCCTGTTGCTAGAGGGTATCAAGCAATGATGAGACAACCAGAAAAAAAAAAAAAAGCTCTGTGAAAAACCATGGTTCAGCTCTTATTTCAGAGGAAGAAAAACACATCCTCACTTGCTAAGTGACCCTGTTAGCCGGCTGTGCCCTCACAGCTAGCCATCACTGTAAAATGATTGGTTTAGGGGTGAGCAGGACGGGGGCCATTGCACAAATGTCACAGGATGGATTGGATTATGTGTGCTGAGCCACTTGCAGAGTGTTCACACATACACATGTGCATACAATATACAAGCACACAGTGCCAAGAGCGGGCAACTCTGCAATCACTATGACAACAACAGCAGACTCACTGTCATGACAAAAAAATTCTAATCTGTCTCAACTCTTTAGCTGGCTTCCAGCAAAAGGACTCTAACCACGGACACACATATGTTTGAACACACACACACGTTTGTACTTCCGTCTTTGTTAGGAGACACATTGCTAAACCTGATTCTAACCTGAACCCTGAAACCAGGTCTGAATCCTCAAAGAGCCATTTTGAACGTCCATGCTAATGTAAATTTTTTCTGTATCACATTCAACTGTGCTGAACTTTGACGTGCATATATGTGTTGTCGAAGGTGCTGAACTTTGAGGGGACAGAGCGGAGAGTCCAAAATGGAGGGAGCTGTCTGAGTATAAACTGTTTTACAAACATGGTTTGCAGACAAGAGATGATGGTACAAATACTAAACTAAGCTAAATAGCTAAGCTAAAAAGCTAACGAACTGGTTGACTGACCAATAAAGCTTGCTAGCTCAAAGAACTTTCTTCAGTAACTCTTTGTCAGTTCCTGTCTGGCATTAAGTAGTTTATTCGAATATTTCCATTTTATATAACTTTATACTTCTACTTTCCTACTTTTCTCCCACATTTCAGAGGGAAATATTGTACTTTCTATCGCACTACATTTATTTGACAGCTGTAGTTTCCTTTTACGTTAGCCAAGCGCATCCTTGTAAAAGTGAGGGCGAAAAACAGAACTTGGAAAAGAGGTAATATGACTACCTCTAGTCATATTACAAGAATAATAGGAATAACAAAGGATGAAATAAACCCTGCTTTCCTGGGGTTTATTTGTCTGTGCTGCTGTCTTTTGTTTTTTACTTGTAGTCCAGTGATCTCAAACGTTTTTTTTTTAATATGTCCCCCTTCAGAAGCTGAATAAAGTTCTCTTTTTGACTTCAGGCATCATGTAGTAAACAGAGGTTAAATTAAATATGACAATTTGAATACATGAAACAAACACCTGCGCATGAATTACATTCATAAAATGTAGTAATGTTTTAGTCTCTCGTTTTTGTCGAAAAACCTTTCTATATTTGCTGATTTCTGATGAAACCAGAGCAGGAAATGAAGCTATACTTCAATATCCTGCAGAATAAACCGAGACCAGATTCCTGTTGTCTTCTACCTCATTCTGTTTGAACTGGACTCACTGGGACTGGTCCAGAATCCACTCTGCTGCTCTGCACCTCCTGTCTCTTGTCTTCAGAGCTGCTGTATACACAACTATTTTTGGAAGCATTTGGATTTTTTTTTTTGGACTTTAACTTCTTTTCTCTGGGCTTTTCAGCCAACCCTTAATGTTTTTGTTTTGTTTTTTTTTTAAACTTTTATTATTTCTGTAAAGCAAGTCAGCAACTTTCCAGTGCTGGGCTGCTGTGTTTAAACAGTGATAAAGATACCATCACATTTTTTTTAAAGCCCAATGGGAAAAGTTGTGGTTCTCCTAATGGCCTCTAAGACCAAATCCCCATCACTCCGAGAATGTTTGGTCGGCTAGAAGTGATTTCCTATTCTGAGATCTTTGATAAATTACTGGATTTAGTCTGAAACCTTTCAGAAAAATAATGTTAAAAAAAAAGCATGTTTGAAGTAAGCATTTCTGAGGCTGAGTACACTTTAGAAGGCCATTTGGAGGAAATGCAAATGTTGATTTATCCACTCGGAGGGAAAGCACAGCCGTGTTCTGCCGAGCCGAAACCCCCCGCAGAAAAGCCACTTAGCGCTTATAGCCCAATTATCAAAGTGCCTCTTTGAAAACATCTTGTTGTTGTATGATTAAATACAAACCGTTACACACGCATGAAGGGAAGGGAACTTCGTGGCGCGAGAGGGGCGAAGGCGTTCTCAGGGTGAGACGAGCAGCTTTCCCCGCTGTGTTTGCAGAAACACAGGGAGGCAAAGACAAAGAAAGAGAGAATGAGGCCCACGACAGCAGGTAAGGACACTGCTGATTTAATTTGTTTTGAACAGACAAGCAGCCTCCAACTGAAAGCTATTTATAAGCAGAGGGCAAAAGATGACACACACACACACACTCATAGCCTCTGTCCCTGTCCCAGGCGAAGACCGGGACATTGTTCTGTCACCTCGGCTGGGTCACAGCCCCGTTTTAGCTCTCTGGCTTTGCTGAAAAAAAAAAAAAAAATTAAAAATATAAACAGCACCAGAAGCGGGAGTCTGACCTCTGAGGACCTATCAGATGCTGGCAGGACAATCGCATGCAAAACAAGTCAAAGAGTTTCACTCTTAGCCTTTATATTCTTAAGCTTTTCAGTATTTGGAATCTAAAAAAAGGCCAAATACTTGACAAAGGTGGGGATTTTTGCTAACACACAGTGCAGTTTTTCATCCAGCTCAGAGGTGCAGTGTTGAAGTTTTGTGGTCAGTAAAGTTTGACTCCAGCTCCTTTGCACCCTGATCTGTTGTTATCAGCACAGATGCCTGAACAGATGCCAAAATAGTTCAGCTAAGAAAAACTTCTCTTATATTTCTAGGTTGAAATTTCTGATGTAATAAAATATAGTTTGTTTGTTTCATGGACATAATCCTCCTATGGGATCCACTGTCTTTCAGCAGCGTGTTCTGCTGTGTTTTTAACTTTAGTCTATGCCAAAACGTGAAAACACAACAAGGCCGAGGCCGTCCTCCAAAATATTTTAACTCTAAATTGTCCGTGGACCTCGAACCTGCTGTTTTATCATCATTCCTAATTTCCAGGTGAGTTTTTGCTCTTCAGCATCTGCAGTTGTGAAGTTGTGTAACATTGAATACCAGGCTGCCTCCTTACTGAATTTATGTTACATGTAGATGATTCAGGGGTTGAAAGCTCTGCACAGCCAAATGTTTCATTCCAAACTAACCCCATTAACTAAACTCCATATTCTGCTATCATCACTCAGCTGACACTTCAACAAACTCACTTTTTTTCCCCCCGTTTCTTAATTAATTGCTTCAAATAAATCTGTAAGCGCAAATAAGTAAGGGCATTTTAATTAACTGCCCTGAGGGAGAAAATGATATAATTCACTTCAGCTTGTTTGAACAGTTGAATCACAGAAAGTCAAAGGAATATTTGCTTGTTGCCATCTCTCACGTGATCTTGGAGGAGAAGCCGTGAGATAAAGTCGAGTCTGGTTATAATGAAACGTGACGTTCCTGTTGTAGGTGCATTATGAAGGCTCCGTCTCCAGGCTCCAGCAAACTTGGGTCACTTTGGTCGCCCAGACTGAAATATCTCAACAACTACCGTATAAAATGCCAGTGAAATTACTTCCACACATTCTGTTCTCCAAAAGATAAATGGTGCTGCAGTGCTCTCCTGAGCCAACGGGTTAAGAACCACAGGTCTACACCACAGATCTATGTTTTATTTATGATAATATACTGTGGCTAATTACACGAGGCCATTTTAGGACTTCGGAGAATGAACTGTTTCGGGAAAACTGCTTTTAATGCTGGCACACTAAACATTTACAGCTCTACGTTATAGACATTACGATCCATTTGGCAATGATATCAAAGCTGTTGCACTTTAAAAAGCAGTGTGTACGGTTTGACAGGGGCGTATTTTGAGTTCTGGTCTCGGGGCAGCTTTTGATCAGCTGCTGCGCCGGTTTTGTCGCACCAAACCTGGCCAAACCCATCACTCGCTCATACCATCACACCGTCATCAAACCAGAGGCCTCAGTGTGTGATTTGTCATCGCCAACAACGAATAATTAGGCCCCGAGCACGAAATTCGTGCAAAGCCCTATTGTAACTGAAGGAATTATTATTATTATTCAGTTTGGTATTGGCTGTGTGGGGGGTGTGGCAGATCAGAGGTAGCTGGAGGCCATCCAGGGAGAGGGAGACATTTTTAATGTGTGTCAGTTTTTATTGGGAGGAAAAAAGCTCAATTACAATTCTTCAAGTCACCAGGAGAATAGCTTGTTTTCTCCTCTGTGTGAGTGTGTGCGTGTGTATACATGTGTGCGTTTGCATGTGCATCCATGCTGGATTAGCCTCCGGACCGCATGCTGCTGTTTACAAGTGCACGTCTTACTGTCTCCATTGTCATAGTAATTGGAACAAATCATTTGCCAGCTGTGCTGTGTTTCCACACCAGAATATCAAACAGAGCTACAGCCTTTGTTTGTGCCGTTTCCATTTTTTTTTTTTTTACAAGTCACTGCACTGACTGCGGAGCAGGACTCGGGCCGTCTTTATCGACTTCCCCTCCCAGGCCGGTTCCTCTGAGGACCGGGGCTGCTACTGGAGGCGGCTGTGATCAACTGTTATTGACTAGATGTAAAGCACATGGTGCAGCACCCAGGGTGCAATTTTAAGAGTCAGAGAAATTATTGTCTGCAAAGTTTTTCCTACTTCTCCAATTCCTTCTGTTTAAGTTTAAGCTTAAGACAGCAGCCCTGTTTTTTTTTTTTTTTTTCCTGTGGCAGCCGCTGGCTACGTATCATCTCCACCAAAGAACCAACCGTTAAAGTACAACTTAATGTGGAGTGACACATCGCTCTCCCGTCCCCTCACCTGTCATCTTTCAGACGCTAGAAGCTGCAGTCAGTCAGCTTTTAAAAGATGAAATTGCTGATGCAAAGGAAAGAAAGTCTGACTGTAAATTTAAAGATGAGTGGACTGAGAAATACTCTTTCATTAGCCTTATAGCCCGAGAGCCTCGGGTGAACTATGTGAGACGTCACCCCTCCAATGCGGGTCAGCTACCTGCTGAAGTGGGAGGGATGTTGCACTTTGTTGCAGAGAGTTAGATGAGTGTTCAGTAAATATGGAGGTAAAGAAGCTTGTTAGCTTAGCATTAAGACTGAAGGTGGAGCAGGTGGAGACAAAATTCATCTACCAGAAATCAACACTTCTCTTGTCTCTGTCTTTTTATTTTTCTTTGACAAGTATTTATCACAGTTTTCTTAAAACATTCTACTCGCAGTGGTAACTATGAGACTGACTCAGCTCCTCATATGTACAATAACAACTTGATAGCTGCTCTAAGACCTTGTACCTGACACATCCAGGGTCTAACAAACCAAATCAATTCAAACTTTCCATTATTTTATTGACTATCTATATGAAATACTTCATTTTTCCTCCTTTCTTTCCCTGTATTTAGATTTTATAAATAATATTAACTGACTGGTGGAAAGTTTGCACTTAGTGTGATGAACTGTTGATGCCACGTGTGTATTTGTACAGTAAAACTCTATGAACTCACGTGTATGTTGTATCATGACAGTATGAAGAAATAAAATCGAATGCAACCCATTAACACTAACAGGCTCCATGTTTGGTAACATGTAAAAGCTGAGTAGGGGGGAGAAGGTGAAAGCGTTTGTCAGTGTCGGGCTCAGCGAGTGAGGATACAGCTATTTCCTGCAGGCAGCATGTAACAGTGTAAACTCCATTCACATCGAAACTTGCAAAAAAAAAATACCAGTAGAAAATATTTGATCGCTCATTTTGGGTCAGCGTGACTGTGTCGCCTTTAGAAATCAATCAGCTGGAGGTATGAGATGACCCCAGGCTTTGTGTGTGTGTGTGTGTGCGTGCATCGAGGGCACAGAGGCTGTCACATATGCACAACCTAAATTTCCGGGCCCTTCTCTCTCTCTCTCTCAGCAGCAGGTCAGAGAGCTAATTTTAGTGCAGCATTCATCAGTGCCACAACACACACACACACACGCGTGCGCGCGATGATGCTGCAACTTTGCACTGAGCCAGACTGAATGAAAATGACTTTACAAATCAAGGAAAAGGCAGAGAGGAGAGGAGATGGCTGAAGAGAAACTGAGCCATCTGTGAGGAGGAGTGAAGGAGCTTTGAAAGTCAGCGTCTCCCGGGAGAAGAGAGAGCAGGATTTAAGAGCGTACAGTACAGAGGAGTATTTCTCTTTCAACAGAGACCATCAGACACCATAGCTGTCACGCAGGTTCTGCAGCGATACCAGGCCCTGAAAGATTTCCGGAGGTGTTCGTTTGTGTCGGATCTGTGTCTCAGAGACAGCACAGGTGGAGAGAGAGTCACCTGAATGACATGAATCCTATAAACACAGTGTGTGCAGAAATACGTGAGAGTGATGTGAATGGATTTTGTCAGACGGCAGAATTTCTGAGCTGGTGACAACGTTGTTGAAAAGGGGGACAATAAAAACATGTTTGGACATTTATTTTTGCCTCAGAGTGTCAAAGCTGGTGCTTTAGCAAGGCAGGGGTGGGGAGGGGGGGGACCCAAATGCAGACGCTGACGCAGAGCTTATGCAGTTCAGTGGTTTATTTAAAGCACAGAGAAACAAAGGCTTACGGGAAGGTGAGGCCGGCAAGGGTCAAAAACCAAAGGGAGCGGTCCCGGAAAAGCAAAGGCAGAAAATCCAAAATCCAATAAACAGACAAAAAAACACCCAAACTCAGATATGACGAGCAAAACACGAGGAGCTGGGACGTGAAGCTCCCAGTTACTCAGCATTCAGGCAGCTGAAAAGAGAGAAAGGCAAGACTACACTGAAGTCTGATTCACCAGTGAGACAAAGGTGACACAGAGAAGTGGTGGGAAAGACAGGAAGACGTTTCAAAATAAAACAGGACGTGCTGCGAAAAGTCCAGGGATTTTGGAAATGTATAAATAGAGATTGATAACTCTTTAATTAGGAATATCACCCACTAACAAACAATAGACGTTTCGTGTGCATGTAGACTTAAAAGCTGAGGGTCCAAGTTCTTCCGAAAAGTACAGAAAAACAATTCAAGGGCACTTGAATGAGGACGGTTTTTGATACAACACGGAGTCACGTGGATTTGACCAAAAAAAGCTGGTAAAGCACCAGCAACATGATTTTTGAAATGATCATATCATTAGAAAGAAAGAAAGAAAAGGCTTCGAGTCAAATGCCTGCAACATTTTATACAAAGGTAATCAAGCATATATTACAGCAGGAGGTTGATGAGAGGGAGAGAAAAAAATATGATTACAATAAGCAATCATGACAGTAAACCGTATCTTCTATGATAATATATGTAACTGTTTGTCTCTTACTCAATATGCACGGAAACTCTCGCTATCTCTGCCGCGCTCACACACACACAGACTCATCACTGTTCATCCGTTTTAAAGGGGAAATGAAAGAGCTTCCCACTGCGAAAGTTTAATAGTAATCGATGTAGAAGAAGAAAGAGATCGTTGGCTTTCACTCCAGTCAGAGAAACACTCTTTTTTTTTTTTTTTTTTTGCAAGTCATGTCACCCCCTGACCAAAAAAAATCTGCTGTCACCCAGTCAACAGCAAGGCTCGCTGATGTGGTTTTAATACAGTATATCAATGTTGATCTATGGCACATTAGAATAAGATATATCAGGATTTCTAAGCAACTTCAGTGTTAGTCTGGGTCAAGAAGAAACAAGAAAAATGGAGAATCCCATCATCCTTGCATGTTCTTAAAGTTGGAGTGAACTACTCATCCCATAAAGCGCCCTGATATCCATATTTGAATCATATTAAAATGACACTTACTAAATTATTATTGCTTATAGTATATTGTCGTTTGATCTCTAAGTCACGGTGTTTTATATTCTATGCTTCTGTTGCTGTGTTTCTTAATGCCAGCTGCGCAGCTTCAGTGTTTCTGTAATAACTATGACATGACCGTGGGTAGTGTAGGTATGTCACCAGGGGATTTGAGAACAAAATGTGAAAATGAACACAAATCACAGTTTAATTGTAGACAGTGCTGAGAAGCGTAGCATTGTCGCTCCGTTCTAACGGCTGATGAGACGTACACATCGTGCGCTTAAAGCCATTAAGCTGCTTTTAATGATCATATTTGATTTTCTTGAGACTTTATCCTCGCTGTGTGAGAAGCAGTGTGTGTGTGCCCCCCTAAAGGCACATTCCCACACTGATCCAGATGCTCCTCATCCCTGTGGCTCCCTGATGACACACAGCACTATACACAGACGCACACTTCTAGAAGCTGATGACATTTCTGTGTCTCTTTAACATTTCCCTGATTGTGACACACACATTCCTTTTTTCTTTTTTAGCTACACTGTTAACTAAAGCCTTAAAATGTTGGACACAATGAAAAGTATAATGTTAATCTTTGAGCTTTATCGGTAGTTTGTCCTGAGGGTGGCGCTGGACCGAAGGTCATGAGGTCTTTTAGATTTGACTCCTTGAATTTTCTTAATTTTAGAACCAAACATTTTGCAAAGCTTTGCAAATTTTGTGACACTTACATCCGTCCATCATTATTTATGCCATTTATCTTCTTAAGGGTGGTGCTGGGTGGGCTGGAGCCAACCCTGGCCAACTTTGGAGCGAGAGGGCGAGTACGCGCTGAACAGGTCTAAACCGTCCTATTGACAATTTAGTCAGTGAACCTAATCTGCATGTCTTTGAACTGTGGGAGGAAGCTGGAGAACCCGGAGGGGAACCCACACAAGCACAGGGAGAACAGATAACCCCCCCCCCCCGGCCAGCGGATTCGAACCCAGAACCTTCTTATCTTGAGTGCTAACTGACAGTGCTAACCACTGCATCACCGTACCTGTGTTACAGTTACATACCTGCATGTACAGCGCTGTACGGAAAAGGTTATTATCATTATTATAATTCTTTAAATAGAAAAATTAATGGAGGTCTAGCCAGGATAACCGAACCAAAGTGCTCACCATCATTATGACCCTTCCTCTGGGGATCATGAATATAAATACCAAGCGCCACAGCAATCAAGCCAAATAAATTGAGTTGTGTTGCGATATCTTGTTTTGAAAGTGTAGGGAAAGACAGAAGCACAGACAGATGGACTCTGCCATCCTCAGGGCATACATTCTGCATTTCTTACTTCTGACTAATCCACTATATGGACAGCAGGCTGATTAATAACATAGATATTACCCCGGTGTAAAGCTGTTGCTCCCTGCAGCCAGTGTGATAAAATAATGGTAAGTGCTACGAGCTATTTAATGCAGTATATACTTGAGCAGAGGAAGCCACGAATGTTAAACTATCTCCCTCTGTGCAGGGGGAGGCCGGGATTAAAAACCGGGTAAAATATTTAGAACATGTCGAACGATTTCACACCCAGCCTCTAATTTATAACATCTCCCCTGCGTGGCAAGCCTGCACCACCACAACACACAAATCCATATTTCACACAACTCTTTCTGACAGTGCCACTGAAAATCTATACGTCTGACTCCGATTGGATCCCTGTGCATTATACGATCCAGTAAATCCTCTGGGATAAAGAGAGCATTTGGAAAACAGACAGTATCTGCAGTGCTGTTTTTCACAGCCCCCTCTGTTTCCAAAGTTGGCCATGGATATATACATGTGGTCCAACAGCTTGTGTTAGAGCTAGAGTTTCTAAAGGACTCTTTTCCCATTGATTGCCAGTGATTTTGACAGCAGAGACCTCAGACTCAACCTTTTCACGTTGTATCCCATTCTATTTCATGTCTGCTTTGAATAGGTTTATGAACTCAGGAACACCCAGCAGGTGATTCTGCTGCTTGTAGCATCTTGCCTCTGCCTCTTTCTTGAGAACTCCCTCAGGGTTATGAAATCGAAATCATGTGAGGTAAAGCGGGATGAAACAATGTCTGTGTTTACAACAAACTGCTGTAAAGTTCAGGTAGTCAGCAGGCGAGGGAGACCCAAATACATTACAGGCACTTAAGGAGAATCAGGAAATTAAATCTGTGCAGCTCATTCACACTCAGCTTTGGACTTTTTTAGCCACAAAATCTTTCTCTTGAGTAAACTGCATCACAGGTCAGACTAAGAGAGGTAGCATTCTAGCAAGGTAAGTTGATCAGGTAATGTGACCATGGGTTTATGGATTAAAAGAGCTAAAGGCGGCGCTGCCACTTAGCCTGGCTGCCCCCCACAGATCAATATAACATTAATTGACAGAACGCCTCCAACTGAAAACAAGGATATTTATTAATCTGATTAAGTTTAATCCATAAAGGTCCAGAAAGATTTCAGAGTGTGACATCATCCTAGTGTACAGCCAATGAGCTGAGCAGGGGCTGGGGAAACACTAATGACCATGTGCAGTGGGCTGCACGACATGGAAGTATACCCAGAAGCTTGAAAACTTTTTTTTTTTTTTTTTTTTTTTTTGGTGAGTATCCACTTTTTATAATACATCCGTGATTTTGACTTCCTAGTGCTAATGTGTTCCTGGCTGCATAGTGGTGTTGGAGGCGCAGGCAGGAATGGCTGGAACACAATGGGCAAAGCAAAGCAACGTGAAGTGGGCTTCCACCCACATGTTTGTTTTTATGAGCATTTTCAATTTGTGCATGAAAAAAAAATTCTGAGTGGGAACACACACACACAAAAAAAAAGAAAAAAAATGGAGACACTTGATCCATGTATACAAGCATATGACTTCAAGCTTCCACTGCAGAGGTGGAAAATAGCAGCACATCTGTGTGGAGTGATGAGGAGACTATAACCTATTTATTATTATAGGTTATTATGGGTATATTTAATATATTTCCATCATGTTTCTGCATTATTTTTTTTGTTAGTGTTTGAGGGTTGACTGGCACTTTGTTGCACCCTCTTCTTCTGCAGCGGTTTAAATGGCAGCCAAGTGGAAAATGAGAGACATTAGAGAAAATGACAGTGATAGAGCTGAGTAACATGGCTAAAACGGATATTTTACACCCCAGTTTCTACACTAACAGTGTTTGATTAGTGCTGTTAGACTGTGTAACCCACATGAAACACAGGGCTACTAAAGCCTATGCGGTTTAGTAGTGTAGTGCCTGTTGGTTCCGGGAGAGGGCGTAGTGCATTGCTAAAACAGCCAGTGATAGGCAGCGTCAGTTCCGCTTGAAATCTCTCCCAGATAATGCCGTGAAGCCGTACTGCAGCAGAGTTGGAAGCGTGAGGAAGAAAAACTTCTGAGAAAAACTGAGGTAGTGCTCTGTTCTGGAAGTTAAGATATTGTACACATAAAACCAGTCGGAGTTATAAGGGTATTGTTATATGGTTATGAGTTTTATGCAACTGTTGTGCCTAGAAAAAGACGCTAATGCTAATCGCTAACGCGATTGCTAATGGCTAAGCTAGCGGTCTTTTGCTTATGCTACGGCAGAAGTATTTATAACGGCTAGGGAATTTGCGCGCTGCTGATTTTTAGCATGGTCACTTTATGATAAGTTCAGTTTGATATGTTTATTTAATTCATGTTTGTCACTGCAGTGGAATGTATTAAAAAACACTAAAAATTTGGTTAAGAAAAAAGAGATGGTTAAGGTAAATATGGCATGTTAATTCATGGTAAATATTGTTATGATAAGTGATTACATTGTATTTGAAGTATACCCTCAGTAGTAGGCTATACATAATTAACTGATTGTTAAAAGATGATTGTTGAGATCTTATACAAAAAGAAGAGAGTTATACAAAGCAATTTATTTCTCTGCACTATTTGTGTAGGTTGTTTTTTTTTTTTTGGGTCGCGTGAACTGCACGCTACATTATAATTTGATGAACCATGATGGCGAGCCCAGCCCAGCCCAGCCCAGCCCAGCCCAGCGTGACGGTGGACGGTTCTGGAGACGGTGTGGCCAGCCGTAGGAATCCCCACTGAGAGCGTCTGATTGTGGATCAGATAAGAGATACATTCACAATTCTAACTCTACCCAGGTCGAGTACCTACAGGAATAGAACACTGGACATAGACATAAAAGAGAGACACAGACAGAACTGCTGAACCTTCAGTTCCTTAGCAAAAGGGAGCAACAAGCTAACTGAGCTCTAATTGAAAGGACTAAGTTCTTTCTTTTGTTTTTTTGTATAAAGCTTTATTTTGTTTATTTTGCATAATAGCTGCAGAATTGTTGATTTAGTTTCTTTTGTTTTTCTTCATTTAAACTTCCTTGTGAATTGTTCGGGCATTATTCTTTCCGGGCCTAGATAGTTGTAGGTAACATCCTTTCTCTAGAATATTAGCAGTAGAGGTGCTACAACTGGAAATAGTGCATTGGAAATATTTTGACATTACCCATTTAGAAAGAGTTGGGGGGACATATGTCTGAATGATGTATGGGCTAGATGTTTCCCCCTACTTCCAGTCTTTATGCTAAGCTAGGCTAACCACATCCTGACTCCAAACGGATAGATAAGTCTTTATTGTCTGAGGAATCCAGCATTAGTAATTAGAGTAACATGCTGGCAGAACAATCCCTGTATATCTTTGTGTACCATGGACACAGATGATATTTTTAAGGCATTATGTAGCTTTTAAATGTTTAATAAAAAAAAAACTGTCTAAACTAATTGTCTCTCCCCTGATCTTATCAGAGTTCATTTATATTATCGTCATTCACTGCGTTCAGTCAGTTTCCCATCATGCCTACAGGTGAGATTATTATGCAAACAGAAGGGAGGTGAATAAAAATGCAGAAGACAACAGAGCTGAGCAAGAAAGGTTTTGTTGATCCACCATGGAGTCTGTGAAATGAAAATCAATACGCAGAATAGCAGCGAACTGTTATCCAGTTATAATTCGTTCGTCTTCATACGAAAAAAAAAAAGTTATTCATTCTGCCAGAAAAGACTCCCGTTGTGTCTCTGTCTCACTGAGTCGAGGCTGAAAGATGTTCACTGGAGTCTGTTAGGATTAATGTGATTTCAAACTAGCAGAGACAGCAAGGGGAGCTCAGACAGAGAAAGGCACAAACGAAAGGTGAGCTAATTAAGAATAAAGCGGGAGAGCGGAAAGGTGTTGAGGCCGACTCTAAAGAAGGGAGCGGAGGGACAGAGTTTCTTAGAAAACTTTACAATTTTTCTTTCCTAATCAGTAAACTCAGATAAGACATTTTTTTGTGTGCATTAACGACGGCTTAGCTTAGCTAGTGGCGGCTATTGGTAGCTCTTCTCAAAGGCAGGTAAGAACCATTCAGTGTCCAGAGACTGTTCTTTTGTCCCATGTTTGATCATATTTGATTCCCATGTTGTCCACATGTGGACACGTTTTCATACTTGACGTAGTCGCTTTGGCGAGAACAACGTTGACAATAAAACGGATTGCTGCTGCAAAAATAAAACTCAGGTTGAGGAAACCGAGCTACGTCAGGCTCCTTTCACCAAGAGGAAAATGCTTCTGAGAATTTATCTGAATATGAATAATTCAACTTTTGATCCTTTTAACCAAAGACACATTTCTAGGCGTGTAGGAGGAATGGAGATCATTTGTCATATTTGTCAGTTTTTTTTATAACCTTAAGATGAATCAACAACTGTTAGCTTCACATAAGAAAAGTTTTCATCAGTTACATAGATTATAAAAAGGCATATTCCATCAGTTCAGGTCGATCTGTGTTGACTGATATGTTTACATGAGGAGCTTTTATTCTGACAGCCAAAACTGAACCGTTGGGGAAATTATTGCTAAAAGCTGATTATGCCGCTGGTGAGTGCTTTTTAAATTTGTCATGTGACTAAATTTATATTTATTTGTAGATTCCAATGTACTTACCCACATGCACACACTTGATTGCACAGTATTGCCTTTACAGTTACTTTAATGTGTGTGTGTGTGTGTACATATGTGTGTGAGTGATTGGCTGGCGCCTTTTAATGAATAGGTAAGAACGGCTGAACCATGTGTTTTCACAGTTATGGGCCTGTGTGAAGGGAAAGACAGAGACACAGATCTGACTAATCTCTTTACCATGAGGAGTCTGAGCTGAAGTAGCAGTCAGCAGTGTTGCCGTGGAAACCACAGACTGTCTCTTGATTTAAAAAAAAAAAAAATATATGAAGCAGGGTGAGAGAGCACCATCAGTGTTATAGCTGTGACCAGCTGGTGATGAGATGAAACATTTTTTGTGCTGCATTTGGGCTTTTGAAAAATGGAAATAAAGAGGAGATGGGTTTCAGTTAGGATGACTGGGGGTAGGGTGGGGGCGGGGGGTTGGTGTCAGCTTGTGGCACAGATCATCTAACAGTTCTGGTCTCAGCTGGAGGGGGGGGTGCTTACAATGAAATGCTGTCCTTTCAGGTTTGCATTTCATCACCATTCACTGCCACACATGAAAAGGCCTCAAGTCAACCGCTCACTTCCACATCGATGACTCATTCTTTTAGGAACCCAAAGCTTGTGTCAGACTTTTATTCTGACAGAGTGCTCGAGCTGCTGACCATCGACCATCCCAGCCATCGACATTTCACTCTGCTGGCTGGGAAGGGGTTGTGTCAACATGTGGATACAGTCAAACAAATGTGCGTGCATCAAAACCCAAACATCCGCAAGGTGTTGTCAACCACAGCAACAAAGTTACTGCTGCTTACCAGACTAGTTATTCGGTATCTACACACCAACAGACTTTTGATTTTGAAACACATGTTTAGTGGTTTCCTGAATTTCAACCAGATGTGGCTGAAGCATCAGTGTCCACATTAGAGGCTGCAGCGTAAAGCAACATGTACATAAGAAAGACAAGATTTAGCTGTATGGACTTTTGCTAGGGACTAGGCTGGACCAGTGGACTCTTGTCTGCTTGAGACCACTTTGGTCTCAGACTTTTGGACCCCACTGTACTTTTGGCCAGGGTCAAAGGGTGAAAACAGGACTGAGGTAGCTGTCTTAGGTGCAAATGCACATACAAACAGGTGGATGGAAACTATCTACAAGCAAGTGCAAAAAGCAAAAAAAACAAAAACAACAATCCTGTTATTTTTCATGTGAGAATGGTCTCTGGAAAAAAAAAAATTGCTGCAGCTGCTGCTAGAGTTCCATGAAAAACCAGGGCTGCTGATCACGTCACTCCTAATTTTAAAGCTCTTAAATCACTTAATTTCTCCGGGTCAAAATACAGCCTCTTAAGCCCCTTGGAGTTTTTTGAAAGGCAGTCAGCTTTCAGCCTTAAAGTCAGAGCTAAACACACTGAAGCTACAGTTAGTGCCTGTGGTGCACACATTTGTTAATTTCCGTACTTAAAAGACAAGATATTTTAGTCGAAGTGTTGGATGCAGGAGAAAAGTATAAGAACTGTTGCTTAAGAAACTACACCTTGATCCAGATCCTCGTAATGACCTGGAAACTTTCTGCAGCCTCTGCGTCTCTCTGACCTGCCTCTGTGTCCCCCTGATGTCCTCATCCCTGTCCTCTCTTTTCCCTCAGGTTCTCAGTTTTGGGACATGTCTCTTTCTCCTGGTTTTTGATGGCTCATTCCCGATGTTCTGGATCTGGACCTTCATCCTCCATGAGTCCCAGCCTCCTCCCTGTCTCTCTCGCTCTCCCTCTCTGTGTGTTTGTTTCCTTCTCCTAGATGTGTGACTGATGTGCTTGGTTTTGCCTCCTGTGTATTTGTGTAGTCCAGGTTGTAAGTCCAGGAAGTCGTACTTGTCGCACAGATTGCTTATCCCCTTGTTCTTTTAACATCAGCTCATTATATAATTATGCAACAATCATTTAACTATGCCTCCTGTGGCTCTTTAATCTTTAGCTGAAGTTGGCTGTACCACATTTAGGTCATAAATAATAATGAGAAAAGTTTCCGGAAACCTCCGTCTTATAGAAAAGATTCTGCTTTTGTCAACACTGCAGCTAAAACCAACTTTCATGTCTTGTCAGTAAAATAAGAACAGGCACCACTGGCGCTAATGGGAGGCAGGAAGCAATCATGTCGGAAAAAAATAATATTTCGCAGCATAGTCGGCTGTAATGTAAAGTACAGATTATTTGGATTTAGTGGGTTAGGTCATGCCAAATCTTGTCCTCCAGAGAGGACTGATCTATGTGCACCACCTTGAACCATTAAGCTTTATATCAGGTAGCAATGGGAGATCGACCTCCTCCTCTTTCCTTCCCCCCGCAGCTGTGTGAGGTCAATCGGGAGGCTAATATACTTCTCCCAGTGGGGCACCCAACAGGCCCGAAATTACATTCACCTCCACTGCGTTAAGAGAAAACACATATCAGGAGTGCTCTCCGCTCGTACTCCCCCCCTGTTAAGAGACCACAAGAAGAGGAAAAAGGAAGGGCAGAGAGAGAGAGAGAGAGAGAGAGAGAGAGAGAATGACAGCTCTAATTCACAGCCTGAGAGGGCGTATTGAGAGCTGCTGTTTAACTTGTAGCATATGTGGAGGGTACAGCTGAGGTCTGTTGCAGATCAGTGCATCAGATATGAATGTAACAGTGCTTTCCAGTCGCCTCTCGGTGTGGCCACATTCTCAGGTTAGCAGCATCTGTTTAAGTTCTCCTTACATGCACGGCGTGCATGTAATATCTAACCAATGAGAATCCGTTTCAGTAGAGACCAATGAACTGGCTAGGTATCTACTTTCAGCTCCAGCCATATAAAAGCTGTACTTCTAAGAAAGGTGCTGTGGTTGGTTAGACCTTAGCGTAGAAGAAACTCAGTAAGAAGACTGAAGAAGGACCCTAGGGAGAAATATCCTAGGGAGAATTAGCTTGGCTTTTTAGACCTGTGTTGGAATTTACTCCCCTTAAAGGGACTTAGGAGTCTTTTAGTTTCTTTTTCATTGCCATTCTCATTTAATCTATCATATGTTGTAAGACTAAAATTAAGTAGATTGTCTTGATCTACTAAAAGACAGATTTTTTTTTTCTCTCTCCTCTTTGGTCCTGGCCCTCCATTGATCCAAGGCTTCCTCAGCTACTCTTCAGTAAGGCCCGTTGCTTTCTAACAGTTCTCTAATATGTTAGATATGCTAATAAATGTCTCTCAAGAGAGGGAATAGCATTAGAGTCATTGAGGTAGGAGCCAGTGTAGCTGTGGTAAAGTCTAGAGCGAGAGACATACCAGAGGACACATCCGGATTTCACTCATAATAATAATGTTATCATGTTCTTATTATTTTGCCAGACAGTGCAGGAAGGTATTCATCCTCGCTCACACTGGTGCGCTACTTCAGTGCATAAGTCCTTGACAAACCTGACAACCTACTGTACCTGACAGGCAGGAGGCAGTGTGGTAGTCCTAGTAAGTCAAGATGGTGTCCAGTTTTGGTAAGATAGAAAAGTGGTCTCTTGTCTCAGGTCAGTGGGACATCCAGGAATGTCCAGACTCTCCTAAATGGGGACATAAACCCTCTTACTACCATTTCATCCATGATTCATCCCCAGGCTTCCTCTGGTTACTCCTCTGCTGAAAAAAAAAAAATACCAGTGCTAATGTGTATTGGCAGTCAGGGCAGCTAAAGGGGAAAGAGGACTGATGAAGCTTCAGTCTTCCAGTCACACACTGGAAGACTGAAGAGTGGAAAGCTGCCAAGACTCAAGAGTTCAGCTCTTTATTTTATGGCTGTTTCAACAAGATGTGGTTCCTAATTTCTCTCAGACAAAAACAGAAAAGACACTTTGTGATCTTCACATCTCACACAAACATTTCTGTAAGACAAAACAACCCTTCCCTTCACCTCATCTGGTCCGAATAATCTTTGGATGACTAAAATATAAACAAGCATTTGTTAATGCACACACCGAGAGCTGAATTCTGTTTATATTTTTCATTCTCCTGTCAACAGATTAGATAGCTGAAATATGCTGAAACACTTTCTACTTCCTAGAAAAATAAGATGACTTCTTCAAGTCTAACCAATGCCAAGCAAGTACATTTGAAATGGAAATTTCAAGAGAGACGCTAAAAGGGTAAAAACAGGACTGAGGCAGCCGTCTTACGTGCAAATGCACATACCAACAGGAGGATGGAAACCATCCACAAGGAAGTGCCAAAAGCCAAAAAACAAAATGTGAGAATGGTCTGCTGCTTCTGCTGGAGTTCTATGAAAAACCAGGGCTGCTGATCACATCACTCCTAATTTTAAAACTCTTTGACTCTGTCCGCGAAAAGACGGTGACCTCCTGCGTTCTAACCCATTGCTCCTCAGAGATCCCTCCTGGATCCTCGCTCCATCCCATAATACCATTAGGTATTATGGGATGGAGCGAGGTCATGAGGTCTACAGAGAGTTCCTTGGACTTCATAGTTTGGCTTTTGTCCTGACGTGCAGTGATACTCACAATACTCACTCTATGCTAAAGACATATGTAATATATAATTACGGCCCGAGTGCTTCATTTTTCCAGAATTGCCCTTATTACTTGTCCAAGTGGTTTGTTGCACCAGTCGGCTAATTTAAAGAAATGCCAATCAAGAGTTGCCAACCACAAAAAGTAAAAGGAAAATGAACTGTCTTGCTGTGTGAGGCTGCTTTGCTTTGTTTCATATTATGACCTAATACGATGGGACGTTTATCGGGAACCAATAACGGTGCAGCGGAACCATGCCACACAGAACACCCCCCCCCCCGAACATTTTACTGTCCAGGAATGAACTGAACTAAGTAAAGCTCAGACAGAAAAACACCAAGCCTGTGCTGTGTTCCTGTAAATATGAGCAGAGGCAGGGTGGAAGTTTCCAAACGAAGAAATGAATGATTTAGAGTTTTCCTCTGTCTTTTAAAATTTCAGTTTACTGTCACACATACTCACATAAAACCCCAGATGTCAGTACAAACACGCACACACACACACATGCACATTCAGGCTGGTCAAGATTGTACTAAAGCGTGTTTATGACTTCGGGGAGTGGTGCGATGGGTTAGTCCTGCTCCAGTTTTTCCAAACATCTGTTCCTCCAAACTTCTCACTTAGGCAGCATCAGCAGAGAAGGATGCGAAGCCATCGTGGAGAATAATATCATCTGTCTGCACACGCACCATTCCCGAAGCTTCAGCTCCATCTCTCATCACACTTTTTTTTTTTTTTTTTTTTTGTGTTACATAAAAGTGTCAGAGGAAGACAGATTCCTTCATATCCTCCATTTCTAAACGCAGATCTTTTCCTTGTTCAAAAAATATGCCAAGTCACACGTCTAAAGCTCAGCGATCAACATCTTGTATCTGGTTTGTTTATTCTGTACACAAACAGAGATGTAAAAAACACCAGTTTGTGATTTTAGCAGTTCTGTGTCAGGGACTGTTTCTTGATGAAAACATCAGCTTATCCATCTGCCAAACATTTGTGTGTAGCGTCTCTCGCAACAGTGTGGTTTGCCAGATACATTTTTTTGTTTTAAGTTTAAAGACAGGACTTCAGGAAGGTGCTGGAGTTTGTGATGCAAATATGTCCATTGTTGTTGTATTTTCTACATGAATGGTAAACGGACTCAACGCGCTTTGACACTACAAGTCACATTCGGCCACTCGCACACACATTCACACACTGGGGGTAACTCGGGGCCCCCTGGTTAACTTCAACACACAGACCAGGGGAGCCAGGGATCGAACCACCGACCTTCTGACAAGTGGACGACCTGCTCTACCTCCTGATCCACAGCCGCCCCTATATAGTATAAATTGTTTCCCGTTTGTCCCCTGTTTGTGTGTTTCCTTGTTTGTGTGTGTCAAGGCCTGGGGCGTGGCTGACCTACTTCCTCACCTGTCTGTAATCACCTCATCAGCCACACACCCTCAGCTTCACACCACACTTCTTGGTAGTAAATGTGTGGAGTCTGCCTACTCTCTCATCCAGTCTGTCCTGCTCCAGCACTGAGAACTTTATTCTTTTGGCAAGAAACTGCAGTTGCCTTTATTATAACCCGTCTGCGTTTGAGTTCTGCATTCAGGTCCTCAAATCTGCCTCCGAAACATAGCAGGTTTTTGAATGTATTTTCTGACCTGAATAATTTTTTATTTTTTATTTTTTATTTTTGGCCAGTTTTTCATCTCAAAGATCACTTTGACTTTTCCCACATGTGAAAAGCACTTAGCCTCCTCAGTCTCCTCAGGTGTATTTTGGAGCCAGACTCTGCTCTCCTCTCTGTCAGTCAGCTGGGCTAACAGCATCTCTGACTGCAGCTCTGCACTAAACACTCAGACATGAGGCTGGATTCCCATCTGAACACCTCCCTCTTGGAAAGATGGCAAAAACCTCAAATCTGTGGCAGCACATCTGTTCATTTTACTCTGGATGAGCCACAGAACAAACTATAAATGGTTTTCAGTGGATCTTTGTCTGCTGAAGAAATAGTCTGTGAAAAGTTTTTGTCGAATTCATGTCCCTTAATAGTTTTCTCTTGTTTTGGACAGTCCTTCAGGCCAGGGGGAAATACCTCTGCATCATTACAGGCCCACAGCTGAAAGGGAAGCCATGTATAGCAACAACAAGGAGGTGTTCTCCTTCTCCTTGTTCTTTTTTTTTTTATTACATTACCACTTTTTATTCATCTTTTGTCCTGAGGTATTGTGTTGTGCCCCTGATAACGCCAGGTGGAGGCCAAAATTTCCCAGTGGATGAGAGAAGATGAAGGCGAGAGACTGAAAGGGAAGATATGGGGTGCAGCATAAATCTACATGTGTGAATATAGAAATGAATATAAAACCATTTTCAATGCTTTTCCATGCATTTTTAAAATCCACAACCCATAAAATGACTTTGTTCAAATTATTAATGTTTTTCTTCTTCTTCTTCTTCTTTTTTTTTTTTTTTCAAACTTTTAGGAACAAGATGAAATGGAAAATTAACTCCAAAGCAGCACACATGAATGTTTTATGGGACCAGAGTCTTATTATAATCTTTTCTGGATTTCCACCTTGAACCAGTGTATTTGTATTCTGTTCCACGTCCGTGTAAGTTACAGCGTTCCAAGGATCCATTGGTGCTGCTTTTCCTCCGATGAAATGAAAAGCAGAAAACATAGTTTCACCTGTGACACTGTGTGTGTGTGTGTGTGTGTGAGGTTTGTTTGAAACAAGCAGAACACTCATTGCATCACATGCATGAATATAAGTTGTGGCTTTCTGCCAAAGTCCCACAACCTGGCCACCAAAGAACTGGAGGTAGGCAGTTTTTTAGGACTGCAAACTGTGATTGAATGGTGGGACGTTGATCACTATAGTGTTTCTCAGGATTGCTCTCCAGGGTAAATGCTTTCTGTCGGAGGGACCTAGTTATTTGTCAGTTCTTTGCAAAAGTTTGACCACCCCTGGATAAATGACACACATTTTTTTGTCGATTTTTGAAGTTGAATTAAAGTAAATACGACCCCAATGCACCAAAGAGACATTAAATATGTCTCATTAGGCCTTAATGGACTCGTCAAGATTTGTCATTAGATCATTGGGAATTGTCCGCTGATCATAATTCAGAGCTGAAAAACCTTCTGACTCATCAATGTGGTAACACTCAACAACCAGGGGCTCCTCTGACCAACTGACCGAGGATCTGAGAATGAAGCTAACTGATGCTACAAAGCAGGGGGAGCCTATAAAAAGATATCAAAGTGCTTCAAGCTTGAAATTTCCACCTTCTGAAATGTCATTAAGAAACGGCAGTGAAGGGAAACGGGGGGAAAAGATCTTGAAGACTTGAAGAAAAGAGATAAAACTACAGGTCTGATGGACAGAAAGTTAAAGTCCAGCCCTCATGTGACTGCAGAGGAGCTGATACAGGAGTGGTGGTGCAACGTTAAGTCCTCTGATTCAACACGTTTACAACACAAGGCCTGAAGGTTATAGCAGCTTGCAATCCTCCACCAGGGAGGTTATGCTTTCACCTGTGTCCATCTGTTGGCTTGATAGTGTGTTTGTCAGCAGGATTATGCACAAAGTGCGGTTTGCACTAAAGGGTTGGGACAAGGAAGAACCTATTAAAATTTGGTGTTGATCCAGTTAAAAGGGGCCAATCCCCTTTAATGTCTTCCTCAATATTTGTCCTCTAAAAAAATTTGCAGTTAATCAAATCAAATTTAAAAAAAAAAAAAAATCTTCTTGCGTCTCATAAAACAATCCTGTGACTTGACTCCCCCTTCAGAGATTTGTGCAGTCGTAACTTTAATATTGTGTGGCAAACAATGCTGAACAAGTATCATATCTTTGGCTGAGGAGCATTTCCATTGAGTTACCCCCCCCCCCAAACGGTGTCCTTTGTCACCACCAGCTGCTCTGAACTTTAATAAATACAGCCTCTTTTCTCAGAACGGGTCGTCAGGGAACGTATCCTATTGTACATTGATCCGAGCGTTTCATTTTCATGCCGGTCGTGTGCACTGTCACACAGCTAAGCAATCAATCCCACTAATCTGTATGTCGTTCCGTTCTTCTAAATCAGGGGAGCTTTTTGTCTCCTCTCATTCCTCCTCGGCAAAGTTCACACCCCAGATGAATTCTTGAAGAACTTGAGAAACTTTCCCTAGAATAGTCTCAGCAGCTCTGCAGCCATGCTCCTGTCATTGTGAGGCTAATTCAGCACTCAGCCCCCCCCAAAAAAAGGAAGGATGAGTTCTCAGTTTCTGTTGTGTGACAGAGTTCAAATACTCTCTCCCTTCCTTGTAAATCTAAAAACTTATTCCAAGGTGAATAATTTCATGATGACTCTATGAAACCAAACTGAATTACTCAGAAAGTATCATTTAAACAGGCCTGGTACTGAAGACACTAAAGGACCCAGGACAACAAATGGCAGCAAGTTAAAAGTTAGGCTTTGGACTTTGGACCAAGACTTTGGAGGGTTGCCAGTTTGATTCCTCGACCTAGCACAAACGATATGGGTGGTGGTGCCCCTAAGCAAGGCACCGATCCACCCCAGCTCCCCGGGCACCTTATTGCCCCAGTGTCTCTTTAATTATTTTATTCTGTTTATTACTTTAATAAAGTAATAAGCTAAACTAAACTAATCAGGGGCCTGACCCTAAACATGCTGTGATCAGACTTGGATAGATATTTAAAAATTATGCGACAAATGTGTGTATCCAGGAAGTATCTCTCTCCTCTTTTTTTCTTTCTTCTCCCAGAAACCTGAAGCTGAAGTTGCAGCCGCGCCGTCCTCACAATCTGAGCTCCCTGACACCCTGAATCTGTAAAATCCATCACCCTGCTGGTGGAAGGGTTGTGGTTTTAATGGGAAACTTTGTGCCTCAAACCCAAAAATCAACCACTGGAGAAGCAGCTCCTGTGTTTCTGAACATAACCTCTAAAAAGGGAAAGGAAAAAAAAATGCCTACATTATGTTTTCAGTGTGAATCACATAGGGAGAGAAAAAACACATTTGTACACAAGATAATATTATGAACCATTTAGCAGATCATGTGATGGAAACAGTGGCAGCTGGTGATTATTTAGCTCGGTGCACTAAGCTTTGACTCCAGCTATAGAAGACTGTTATATTTACTCAACAGCTGAATCTGAAACACACTCCATCCAACAGCTCGGCTTGGATACTTAGTCTAACTGTCTCCTTTCTCACTGAGCACAGAGATCCACTATAAAACAACGCAAACCTTAGACGTAATCACGAGTATAGATTTGGGCGTGGACAGCAGGGACATGTCCCTACAAAGGTCCAGGTGTGAATGAATTGTCCCTACCAACATTTTTACCCATCACAGATGATCTTACCATTCTAACTCTCCTCTGGTAAGATTTATACAGCAACTGTATAACCAAGTTTTCTACAAAAAGTTGGTTATTATGAAAAAGGCTGTGACTGCATCTGGATAACGCAGCAATAATAAACCACTTCAGTAAAACCTGTGTGTGTGTCAGGTTGTTTTCTAGTTTTCCATCTTCTATTTTGTATCTTTGTGAATTTGCATTTGTGTTATTCATTTCCTGTTTGAAAGTATATCTGCTTCCCGCAATGCATCATAGAGGAGTCCTGTGAAATTTCAAATATTACTGTAAATTTATGAAGGTCTTGAAGAGAGTTCAGAATCAGCCTTTTCCTTCTATACCAGCCGCACCTTTTGTACTACAGTTCCACTTGGACACTGTCTGAAATTCTGCACATAGTAAATGTGTGTGTGTGAGATTCTGTGGGCGTCCTGTGCAGCTGGAAAATGTCCCCTCCGCCCTCGCTCTGCCAGGTCAGCCCTTGAGTCGCATCAAATGTAATTTGAAGATTGAGCCTGCTCAGCTGAGGGTCTGTGGCCAGACAGTCATTTAGGTAAGACCAGGGGCATGAAAACACAGCCTGCGTGACCCTGCCTGCTTATCACATACAAACACACAGACACACACACATACAGACTTTTTGCCTATCCTGCACATCAAAGAGAAAGTTGAAAAGTAGCCGGGGAAAGTGCCCATGCAGTGCTGGAGTCACGGCTGTGAGGAGATTACGTGTTGTGAATTTGAATCTTTGGGCAGCAGCAGCAGCAGAATGTGTCGCTTTCCCTTCTTCACTGCAGGATTTACATCCACTGCTTTGAGACGCATAACAAAGACGGATTCCACTCCACAAGGACTTTCCTCCGCTCGGGAGGAAAGTTCACATCCTCGGAGGAAATATGTGTCCGTAACACACACACACACACACAAGTTGCATAGAGTATAAGGCCAAAAATATATGGACAAGTATGTTCATGATGGCTTGAAAGCTTAAAAGCGCAGTCAGCACAGATTTGTGGAGAGGTGAGGCAAAAAGCACAGGGCTCAAGAGACAATTAGTATCTACCAGCAGCGATATAATGAGCTTTATCTTTTTTTTTGGGGGGGGGGGGGGTATGTTGGTCTCCTGATGGCTTTCATTTCTTCTGTCATATCATACTGGTGCCAAAATACAAGCCTGTGTGTTGCCCTTAGCGTGTTTCTGATCATCAGATTAGCAAAAACATGCTTGAAGGTTTGAAAAGGAAAAGCTGTTCTTCTTCAGACAAAACTGTGCAAGAGATCCGCTTACAACGCAAGCACGTCACTCTGGATGGGATTTACAGACTGCAGGAGGACCGGCGAGGTCATACAAATAAACAGTATGTAACTGGGGTTGTTAATTATTCCAAGGGTGAGGGGGAAAAATTGAACAACATACACTAGACAGGATTTAAATGACTGACCAGATCAGGTAGTAATAGTTACCATAACCACCCCTGCCCTCTCCCTCCTCCAGAGACACAGATCCAGTCCCAGTGGGGCTTTAGCTCAACGAGCTCGTTAGCTCAGTGACTTGAATTAATTACAGCTGTGGAGACAGCTTGCAGTGGCCAACAGGGTGAGTTTGTATGTCAAAGTTCATCAAAGCTAAAATAATATGTAAATAACTAAAATTTGGTCTTCAGTCCCAAGAGCCAATGATCTGCTGCAGTTCCACTGGAATAAACGAATTACACAGCAGAATTTCAGCACCGTAAATTACATTAAATTAAACTCATGCATGCAGCTGTAGTGAAATCCTAACACATACACACGTATTCTGATTATTAAAGGCTACAGAATGGGGGAATTCACTTCCTGAATTGAGGTTGAGTAAACCAGACATAGTCTATGATCTCACTGCACCATTCCATTTCAGCGTGGTAATGGGTTTTCTCTTTCAGGGGGGAAAAAATGATAATCGCTCTCCACTTATGGCTCTCAGGGGAGGAAAATTATTTTTCATTTCTGAACTAAATGTGTTTTATACATCACTAAATGACGGTTAGTCAGGTGATATATCTTACCGTGATTGGGAATGACTGTGTGTGTATTCATGAGCATGTGGGAGAGACAATAAGACTCAGCAAACAGTGACACACACACACACACACACGCTGTTTTTATGAGAAACCAGACACACACTAAACATCTCCGGTGGAAGTTTTTTAAATGGCAAAACTGCTGAGCAAGTGCTAAACTTGCAAGCTGTAATCAATTTGCAATTGGAGGTTTGTGAATCATGCATGGCCAGAATCAGAATCAGTGTAAAAGTTTTGTTGGGGGGGGAACAAAAAAAAAAAAGTGCTTCTTACTTCTTTCTCCAGCTGTTTGGGGATTCGGAGCACTTCACAGCTCGAGAGCAGAATCATTCATGAGTACAGTTCTGCAAACCTGCACCTGAAAGACACACACACACAAAGCTCAGTTGCAGGGCTGACCCGCTGGTCGTGACTGTTTTTAAATCATTCAGGACCTGACTGGACTCAACCTGATGTGTTCATTTTAGACCCACAGTCTCTTTCCTTTACCTGTAACCAAATGAACCCAGAGCAGCTGTCTGAGTTGTTAAGTGACAACAAAAGATTTGAGAGAGCACGAAAAAAAAAGATTCTGAGCGCTACAACAGTCTGCAAGTCAACATTTGAGAGTGCATGGGCGCTGGGTCGAAAGAGCAGATTCAGATTTAAGCACACAGTCGCGATCGTGTGCACACACTGATTGTTTGCTTGATAAAATGATTCAGGTACAGATGCAAAATAAGTTCAAATTCAATCTGATGCATATAGAAGAATGAGGAATGGATGAGGAAGGCGAGTTAACCGGACATGTAGTTTGACCACGGAAAGAAGAGAAGCATAAATGTCTGGCGTCCTCAGTGTGTGGGTTTATCTGTCTCGGCCAGATTTACAGTCACTGCGGCAACATTTTGCATACAAGGGACGCAAGCTGCCACATTTATACTGCTGTTTAGTTTATACTTCAGGTCTTGCTGCAATTCTTACATCTTTTTGCATCCTGAATACTTGTACTCACAGCTGTCTTCATACTTCAACTTACCTTGACCTGCATGTTGCTTATGATTCAAAACTCTTATAGTTTTGTCATTGTTCCATCAGCTCACCCCACAGCCGAGTGTATATGGGTGTCTGTGCATACGGTGGCTGACTGCAGGGAAAACACCATTACACATGCAGCAAATTGCCACCTTTACATCCTCCCATCTATCAGGCTCCCAGTCTCCCAAAATGCCGCACAGTTTGAAATCCAGAGTTCAAGCGCAACGGTCCAAACCCCATCAACGCTTCTCCTCCACATTTATCAGTCCAATTAGATTTTTTTTTTTTTCTTCTTCTGTGGATTGCCTCCAGGTAGCGCTGGGGTTTATTAGGATGTTCTGAGACCAGAACACCTGAGAATCTCCCTCTGGATTCAGCAGGAGCTGCAGGAATAAAACAGAATGACAAGGAATGGGTATAAATGAGCTCAGAAATGATAACAAAAAAACATGCCCGCTGATGATTAGGCCGGGGCTAACAAGCAGATTGAAAAAGATAACCACTGACAAACACACACACACACACACACACAAACACGAAGAGACACAAGTGGAGCTTGGAAGTGGGACGGCTGTAATTCTTTCATTTACATTGCAGGTCATCATAGGAGCACAACTCCATTAATCTTCTGGCCAATTTAATTAGACTCTGTGATGACAGGAGGGTTCCTGGAGGACGTCGCATTATTGCTGAGAGGGAGGATGATTCAGACTCGCACAGATGTGTTTAATAAGCACGGCGCAGGCTTTGAACTCGGACGATTTGCAGCGGACGTGGAGCTGAGCTGAAGCGGGCCGAAGCGTTCGCCAAAAAAAATCCTCAGCGATGAAATAAATAAATAAAAACGACACGTTAAAAGTTCAGCATGTTAATGCGAATTACATTTAGGCAAGAATAATAAAAGACTCAAACCACTTGTAACGCTGTCATCATTATGTATTGTACTGTGCGGTTATCCCACACAGCTACAGCACTGCTTCAGCCGAACAGATGTCTCTCTTCCTTTGTGACGAAGATCTTTAAATTTGAAATGAATTTTTTCCAGCTCTACCTGCACCGCCAGTGCCAATGCCTTCCTGCCAGTTGCAGGAAGTACCGTGTCGTTTATGTAGTAATGCAGAAAGTAAGAGCGCAGAGGTCCCTGCAGTGGATGGCGGTGAGGCACATCTGGCTTTCCTGTCCTGTCACAGACCTGCAATTAACGTCCACCATTTTTATTACTGCTAACCACAGTCCATAACCAATACTTTTAATCGTCGAGCCATAAACATACCTTTAACTTATTTTATTTGCCATAACCACAATCTTTCTAACCTTACCCACTCTATAGCTGCAATGCACATATGACTTTTAAAAATGTTGTCAGGACAGACGTAATCCAGGGTTTAGCTGAATCGTCCAATGGCGTCACCGTCGTTCCGTAATACGACTTTTTGGTTTCACTGTCCTGGATGGTGTTATTAACACTGTGTACAGATGGGGGTTGTTGTCGCTTGGCGAACTCAGTGACTTTATCATGATTGTTATCATCACATGGTGACGCAGTGAAACAAAAAACCCTGATGATCTGTAATTCGTGCAGCTGTACACATTTTCCAAAAAAAACCCCAAATGTGTTCAAGGTTAAACCAAACTCAAATGGGTGGGTGAGAACCAATCAGGCTCTGAAATGATCGGTGATTGGTTGTTTTGGAGCAGCTGCCTGGCCTGTTCTCTGATCTGTCGCGGGCCCCCACCAGCTGTTGCCCAAACCTCTGACTGATTAGAGCCTGTGTTGCTGCTGTGCGTTCGTGTTCACAAGCGGCTGCCTTTGGGTTTCCTCCGTGCAGCCTCTGCCTCCTTACCCTTGAGACACTGTGTGTGTGTGTGTGTGGTCATGTGGTTCCATAGTCTCCACAGACCCTTCAAAGGGATTCCCAAACCCCCAGGATCAGCAAGAAGTGTTGAGGCATTCTTACATTCACCGCCATCTGCCCTCCAGGTTTGTTGATCTCTCAACTTCAAGGAGACAACTTCCTTGTCCTTCCTTGGTATTCAAGGCCTAACCCATGCTTCTAAATTACACTGTAAAAGCAATCTCTCTCCGTCTCCTGCTTATCTTATCTTTGTCTTTTTGTCCCCTCTTTCATTTTCTCATTGTGAGTCCTCACTTTTCCTCTTCTTCTTTTCTCAGCCTTTTTTTTTTTTTTATATATATATTTTCATATCACACTGAGACATTGTGACAGAAACTAGTGCTTTTCTCTGTGCTTTGCTGAGAAACGTGGCTCTTTTTTTTTTTTTTTTTTTTTTTTTGGCAGCCAAATAATTGGTAATGGTTACAAACATTGCTTGACCATGTCGGCGCTTGCAAGTATGGCAAGTAGCTTGCTTGTTAGCAAGAACTGTGAAAACAAAGAACATTTTGATTTCATTGTTGTTGCACCTGTTGTGCATTCAGACATAATCATCTCTCATGGAGGAGAAAACAGATTTTTAGAGGTGGCACTGAGTCTGCTGTCTGGCTTTGGTTACATGAGTGAATCGGGTGATGCCCTAAAGCTCCCATGCAGCATTCTTTGGCATTCTTCAGCATGTTCGCTGATGTTTGGCATGTGCAGAAAGTGCAGCGAAGGCAGCGAGTATGAACAGCAGCTGGTACCAGCTATTACATGGAAGCAGCATGTACCAGTGTAAATTGAATTTGAATCAGATTTCTCACAAGTTCACTGGGTCCTGGACCTGCTAACACAACGGAACACTTAGCTGCCTCTTTGCTCCATGGAGGTTAGAGGTTTGGATAAACTGCAGGGGAATAAAAAAAAAAAAGTTATCACTGGTTTCCAACAAATACTTTAGCTCACTAAAATATTTTTTCAAAACCTATAAAGACTATAACACAACTTACGTTTGTGTCTGTGTCAGGGACCAAGCAGTCGTAGGGCATGTAGAGTCTTATTTCATCCAAAGAAACAAAGAAAATAGAAAAGAACAAAAAGAAGCAATTTTAATAACTAATTGGGCCCTTAAGACGTCAACCAAGCAGAACTCTACTCAAAAAACTGAGAATTTAATTCAACTAATTGACCTAAGAAAATGAGCCAAGGGGGAGACATTTATATATATATACTTGCTGATCAGATCATTACAGACAAGAAGGGGAAAACAATATAGACAGTAACAAGAACACTTTACAAGAACCCCCCCCCCCATGCTAATGCAGCTAGTGGTCTGGTCCATTTCTTGGCCGGTGTATTTAACCAGGCTCCACCCTCAGCCACCTTTTTTTTTTTTTTTTTTTGGCCAAACCAGGAAGGAGGACTGATGCCGCAGACACAGTAAGTCAAAGAAACAAAGAAACATTCGCTAACACAACTTATCCACGATGATTGTGACAGAACAATGCAAACTAAGTGTGTGTTTCTCATTTAGGAAACTGTCAAAATGTTGCAATGAACAAGACTGTAAACCAAACCAAACTGTGGATGTGTTTAATTTGACTTAACTGCAAGGAAAACGAACAAAGATTATAGTTATGATGTGTGAGCGTGTGTGAAACCATAAACCTGTCTTCTTTTTCTGTTGTGTGTGGTGAAGTTGTGTGGCTTTGCACTCAGTTGTTGTTGTCGTCAGTGAGCTACTGACTTTAACAATATGAGCTGGACCGTGTTGTGTTTCTGTGTACGCACAAACAAGATTTTCAAACCCAAGTTAAACTCTGTTGTTTGCTCAGGTGATCTGATACAGTGCATGCATTTTTTTTTGTAGTGTGTTCCCACGAGGCGAACATCCCGAGCCTTGTTGACACATTCTGTTTTAAAAGCCTTCCTTCTGCCCGTGTTGGTTCTCCCCTCTGCACTATAATGGATCTCAGGCTGACACTGTGCATTTGTATGCATGAGCTGAGCTAATTTGCTCAGAAGCGAGGCTAGCACAGTTGTTTGGACGAGCAGATTGCTTTCTTATTTGATGTTCTCATGAAAGCGCGAGCGATGGATCCAAATGAAAGTGGTGCTCGGAGAGAAAAGAGGCTTCACGTGAAATAATTAGGTCCATTTTTATTGAAGCGTTTTATAAGTCAGACTAACTAAGGTAACTAAGATACCTGTGATGTGGGAGGGGTCTGAGGGTGGGCCTGTGTGGGACCTGATCACTGTTATCCAACAACGCTCTCTTCCACTGCCGTCTTTCCACATTTTTAGCAATTATTTTGCAACTGAACCCACTTTTTGTTGCCATTTCTGTCTGGACAAATCACCTAAGCACACTGCTGAGTGAGGTTATTTTAAACGGGTGAATCACACACACACTCGAAATTTTCAGTCGTGTTTGTGAACAAGGTGCTGGAACTGCAGCCCTTGTCTTGTCTTAGAGGAGAGCAGCTTTGCAACACTGACACTGAGGTGGACAAATCAGCAGAGCACAGTAAACAGAAGACCTTGAAACACAGAGATAGTGTTCATTGTCCTGGAGAGAATTTCTTTTCACAGCCTGTACAACCTCTACTTAATGTTCTTCGTGTGTGTTCTATTATATTTACTTTTATTAAGGCTTCACCAAAAGGAAAGTATCCCATCAACCTGTCAGATGTTCCTCTCATACGTGCCCTTTCAGCTCTTTGTGTTTTTCCCTCCATTCATCCCATCTTTCCATCACCCCTTCCCTTCATTTGTCTCCTCATCCTCCTCTTCCCTCTGTCTTTTCTCCATCCCCTTTCCTTGCGTCTCCCGCAGCCTCCCTCGGGCCTTCAGAGAGGACTGACTTTCAGCAGGATCATTAATTTATGCCAGCGGAGCCTCTGCAGTAAAAACAGGTAGCGGAGGCAGCAGGAAGATTTATTACATCTCTCTCTGTAAATACCATTAGTCGGGGGGGGGGCGTCGGTGTTGTTTTATTTCTTTATCTGTGTGTGCTGGGTGCTCGCCCGTGCATGTAGATTATGTTTGTTTTTGTGTGTCTGTGTTGAGCAGACAACTCATGCTGTCCTGAATGTTGTTGCCCAGTTACTTTGTATGTTGCATCATTAAATCTGCCTAAATAGAAATGTACAGTGTGTCTGCCACCAGACATCAGAGGGAGAGTTTCACTCAACAGAGCTGTCGTCTGCACAAACACAGCTATTAAGTGTGTGTGGTCAGCTGCTGTTACAGTATAGTTCTGCCACAGTCACTTACTGTGCATCAATGTTGCTACACAAAAGAGAAGCACTGGAGGTAATGCTGTTGCTGCTGCTGGCTGTGGTCCTGAGTCCTACCCAGGCTGTCCAGCCTGCCCTGCTGGGTCTTGGTTGACCAGCGGAACCATGGGCACATCTTGAGCTGCCGTCCAAAGTCTCTAGGGGAAGGGCTCACATCGCTGGCGGCACAACCAGGTGCTTAAGACCTTTGCAGGGATCTGATCAGAGGTCTATCGAGGAGTATTGTCTTCAATGGAAACCTCTGCAAACTGAGAATCCCTCTGAGGTCCATCAAAGGGTTTGTTGGAGGTTCTTGAAGATGTTTCACCTCTCATCCGAAAGATGTCTTCAGCTCTAACTGACCCTGAATTTCTGCTAGATCAGTCGCTGTGTGATGTGCAGTTTGAAGAGGGTCAGGTCAGAAAGTTTGCACAGTTGTCTGCGCTTTGAACAGTTTGGCTGATCTGATTTAACAATGTGGCTGCTGTCAAAGGATCTGTTATAAATTGTAAGTGAGCTTATTTTAATATTACTGGAGTTGTATTTTACAGGTTGTGGCTAGAACTGTAGCCCTGGCTGACACTGCTGCAGAACAGACACCATGTCTCCATCCTCTCGCTCTAGCTCCATATTTTATTTATTTATTTTTTTTCTTTTCCTGCTTACTTCCTGTATGGCTGGCTCAATTGATCTGTACTGTGTGAGGATAAAGGTTACTTATTTTGTTCGAATGTAGTAATTTAACATAGTGTTATATATTTTTTGTACATAATTCCTTATCCATTATATAATCAGATACAGCAAGGAGGAATTTACCAACCGCAGTCGTGGAGTTTGTACGCCAGCGCCATCCACCCTATCCACTTACGACTCCACTGGCATTGATGAATGTAGCGCTTTATTCATTCAAACAATATGTTTCCAATTGAAATGCATTAGTTTCAAAGTCGTGCTGAGTGTCACTAATAATGGAAAATTTATGGACATCTACACAAATCAACAGATTCAATTTCATGACTATTTTACGAACTGTCCTCAGAGTGGGCTGCGTGGGAGTCAGCGTTTGGGCATGGAGGGGCTTGGACCGAGTGGAGAATTTATACCTGCCAACGTCAAGCGTCCCCTGAGGTGGAGACTCACTGGGTGGCTGCTGAGATAGATGAGAAGGAGCAGCAGGTGAGGGCTGAAGGAGAGGATAAGGGAGAAGGAGCTACGGGGAAAGGCTGCAAGATTTAGAATCAGCAGAAGGTGATTGATGAGGAGAGCTGGTGTACTCTTGTACAACCAGACCTCTCTCTGCACCTTGGTGTACATTTGTTCTAATGAAGGATTTTCCTCTAGTAGGAGCAGAAACTGATTTAAAAAAAAAAAAAAAAGGTGCAGACAGTGTTTGTACAGGAATGCGTAGCTTCTTATTAGTCTTTTATTTTGTGTATTTATTCTACTACCTACTACAAATGATGTAAAGCCATCAACACCACTGCATTTCACATCAGCCACATGGATGCACATTTGCATTAGTGTCCTTGTGAATACGTACAAGATGCCAACAAAACCTGGGCCCTGGACCCTCCTAAAAACCATTGCTCCACTGTGATTGTAGTGGTCTGAAACTCCTCTGCCTCTCTGCTGGTTACACACTGCTGTCTCTTTTATAGAATCAAAAATATCCAGTCATTTGTTTTTTGTTTTGTTTTTTTTTTAGATACTTTGGGAACCATTCACAGAACATTTCTTGGTGTTAGACACACCAGTGGAGCTACTAGCATCATCAGGGGAGGAAGGATAAGACAGTGATTCAGTGCAGGGACGTTAAAGCCTGAGCAAGACAAACAGACTGAACAAAGGTTAAATTAAAACTACAACGACTGAGAATCCATCTGCACAGGTGAGTGGGGAGTGTAAACAGAGACAGAGAGAGAGGACATGGTGAGAACTGGCCTGTCAGAGAACCTTTGGACATCCTTGGTGAATCCGTCGCCACGGCATGTGGGCCAGCACAATGACGGAGCAAAAATGTTAACGCAGACTCATTCCTCTTGCTGACCCACTTATTCACACACCTGCCATCCAGGTGTGTGTGTGTGTGTGTGCACTAAATAAATGCTGAAAACAATTCTGCTTCACTGTTTCGATTCTATCTATTTAGCCTCGAGTGTCAAAGCCTTCTGTTTCGGAGAGAACATCATTGGTATTCGTCTTTCAGTGCATCTGTTGGGAGCCATTGTTGAAATGAACAAACACTTCAGCATCCACTGTAACTGTTGTAAATCCAAAACTTGTGCCGTTGGAGGCGACAGCTTGGTCTCTTCGACCCTCGAGGGCAGAATTACGGTCATGAAGCCGTGGTAAATTTGTGTTCTCTGTGTATGTGAGTGGTTGCCTGCTGTATATGAGAGTGCATTTGATAGTGTGTCCATATGACTGTGCATAGGAACATACATGTGTGCCTTTGTTCACACGTCTATGTATCTATGTGTGGGTGAGGCATGTGTGTGCATGCTAATTTGTTGCGTGTTCATGTGTTTAAGCAGTTAAAATGCCTTTGTGTTATTGTGGTGTCTCTCAGTTCCACAACTGTTTTGCATATTTTCTCGAAATCATGTATCTGACCATCGTCCAAAGCCAAGGTGGCTCGTGTTTCAAAGTTTTATAGAAACTGTCTGCAGACAGTTTTAGGTCTCTGCAAGTACGTGTTCATATTGTACTGAAATGAAGTGAGACTAATGGCTGCCTGGAAGGTAGGAAATCAATCCAAGACGTCCTGGTTTGGTTTGGAAAACGGTCAGCACTAATGTAAAGTATATATGATTTCTAGTTAATGAGCTGGAAAATCTACAAGTACACTTTAGAAAAGGGGTCTGCGCTCTTAGAACTGCTCTCAAAACAGCCGACTGTGCAAAAAAAAATTCCGTTAATTGCAAAGAGCAGAAGTCCGGTCCCCCCCTCTTTGTACTCAGTGCTACACGGTCTGTGAGTTTGAGCATGCCTTGAAGCCCAGGAAGCACTTTCTGGTATTTAAAGTTATTCTGGATTGCTAGAATTCGGCTGCAGAGATTCTCTTCCCGGGGGGGTTTGACACATGAATCTGTCAGAGCTACTGCAGAGGTGATGAGAGGATGAGAACCACAGGCAGAGACCCCTTGTGAAGATGACCGAGTATTGGCCATCCAAGGCTGTAATTATTTTATGGGCAGAGAGAGAAGAAAGTTTGAGACACCTAAATGAAAAGTACAGTTGGAGAGACAACTGAGAAATCTAATCCAGGGGAACTAGTCTTAGACCTGATGGCTTACTTTCACGTCAAAATAAGAAGCTTGAAGAGTTTGAATTTAGGCATCTTAAGCACATGTATATGGACCATGTGGTTCTAGAAACTCAAAGATACTAGGAACAAGCAGTTGCATGTAGTATTAAAAGCAATGATACTACATAAATAATAATACCACTTTAAAACAAAATCGGGTTGTCAGGGAGATTCAGCTCACCTGGTCTGGATGGAAGACTATGGAGGATTACAATGGGGTTTTGGGGGGGGGGGGGGGGGTTTCAAAATTTTAGATTTACTTGTATTGTGGTTAAAGTACCATGTGGACATAGGGGGCTGGTCTTTATATTGACACTTGTGCACTGTCCCTCATGGCTGTTTTTGCTCAGCCTTTGACACCAGTCTTAAAGCAGCGTCTTAAGGCACTGTGGTTGTGGACTCATGGAGGGAATGGACAACAAGGTAAGAAGCTGTGATCAGATATTGTTTGGAGGTGCACTTTGTTCGAGGTAGTGTATGTATTTCAAACTTTTGACACAGTACACCCAGCCTTGAGCCGGGTTGTGACAGTAGTGTGCATGTAATGCAGAAGTTACAGATTGGAACAGTTTGTTTTAAACTTATCCAGCATCAGAAAATTGTAAATCAAACAGGAGACCAGAATTCCGGTTTCACTAATGGATCTTATTGTGTTTACTCATAAAAAAAAATATATAAATGAGAACATCCGTCTGTAGATGAAAGCACTCCTGCTAAAACATATGCCAGATACATCTTTACTAATGTGACGTGAAGGAGTGTGTTGCTGAACTTATTTGACAGATGTGCTGTTTGTTCAGTGGCATAGTATCAGTCATCTGACTGCTGTCTGAAGGTAAGCTCAACAGGCACAGAAGCTTTTAAGCCACAGCAGCGGCGTTCTTGTTTTGTTGTGCATCAAAGCCCTTACAGTGTATTTAAATATTCATATCTTTGTTGATATATTAAAAGTGTTTTCTCAATGCATTTTGGATCATGCGTCGCCCTCGGATGTGGCTGAGTTGTTTTGATGAAGAGCAGAGATCTCTTTCATAAACAGTTCTTCTGCCCTGAGGGTTTTGTGCTTAGCGGTAGAATGGAGCATGAAGGCTCCACAGATCAAGGGCACGTCTTCCACAGGTCAGCCCGGGCCTGGGCACTGAGCCCGGGGATACTCTGTGCCAGTAGGGGGGGCCTGCCCCGGAGCATTCCGGAGCTCCAGCACTGTTAAAACCTCAGCGTGCTGATGTTTCTGTCTCTTTGTCTCAGTCTCCTTTCCTGAATTATACATCAGAGGCAGACCATATACTCTTTGGCTCAGGGCTAATCACATCAGCTCAGTCAAGGAGAAGGAGCCTGTCTGTGGGCATGAACTCATCTGTCAGATCCCCTTGGCTTCAGCTCAGCCCATGAGGTAGCACAGAGGACATGCACACCAGACTGTAAGCCCTGTAATTAAAGGAAGTGTGGTGGCAGTGGAAGAGAAAGCTACAGAAAGTATGGAGGCAAGTTGTTGTGGAGTCACGATGAAATCCGGAGGAAGGCCACAAGGAAAAAGGATGGTACTTAATAGAGACTCAAGAGAGGTCAGCATGATAAAATAGGCAAAGGAGGGAGGCAGAGGTTTAAGAGTGAGGAAGTTTTCAAAACTTCCAGAGGTTAAGGGAGTAACTCAACACCAGGTTGAGCAGCGATGTTTCACAGCCTTCCCCGGCTCCAAGTTTCAGTGGTTCTCAAGCCATTGTGATTGACTGTGGACAGAAATGACTTTTCCCATCCAGCAGAGATGTTGAGCGTACACCTGTACATCACCACAGCCAGGTAACAAACCAGAGGGTGGAAAGTTACTTTACCTTTAGTCACAGAGTGCAAACATTTTGGGAAATATGCCGTATCACATTTGTTTAGTCCTCACAGTTTGTTTTCATTTTACCCATAAATGTCAGGTAGACACTGTACAGATTAACCCAGATTTTAGCCTTGAATTGGTCGCGGCTAGTTTTAAAATAGACGTTGGGTTTGGTCTGATTTATTGCCCGAACGACCAACAGTTGGATGGGTTTCCGTCAGGTCATAAATTTTGGGTCGGCTGTCCGCTGTCGATTCTCCGATTTCCCTCGTGGCTGCTGTCAAGAGGTTGGTAATAAAGTGTAATGAGCTTGTTTTAAAGGTATTGCAGTAGAGTTTTACAGTTAGCGGCTGCTGTGGTCTCGACGGAGACCGTGGTGGTAGAAAATAAAAGTCATCTTTGCAGTAAATCATTCAGTCAGTAAAGTCGGCTTCTTACATCTAGAAAAAAAAAATGCACAAAGTCCTGTTGCTTATGAGGAATGTGGCTGTCTTGTTCAAATAAACTTTATTGGAAAAGGTCAGTGGACAAAACTTAAAAAAGATCTTCTGAGATTGCGCCATTACAGACTTCCTGTGACTGAACTAACTTCCTGTTTGCTCCTCGCATACATAAATGGAATAAAAACATTTACTGATCTAGCTCTTTGAGACTTTTCAATTTTTTATTGGACCTTATGGATCAAAATCTGCTAATAAAGAGTAGTTTTGGGTTTAGTCTTAGTTGTAGGAATATTGAGTACTTCCAGCTAAAGTTGATGGACTTCTGATGTCTTCGGACTGGAACTGGATCTGGCGTTCTGCTCTTCAACCCTTTCTCACCAGCTGCATGTGCACAAAAATGATTTTCCAGTTCAGAGTGTGTGTGTGTGTGTACCAGAGTCCTCTATCTGACCCATTTGACTTCCTGCTGACTCCACACACATCAAAAAAAAAAAAATGGTGTGAAAAAGATGAACTGCACGATGGCTGACTGTGTGAGAGTATTTAATCTTTATTCAGCCAAAAGAGTTATGTGTGAGTGTTTGTGTAGTTGTGTCAGGGTTCGGGTTATACAATTATGCATCAGAAGAAAGCGTTTTGGGCCCCGGGGGCCCCGCGATTCCACTGCACAGTATAACTAACCATCATAACTTCCCACTTAGAGCTGGATACAACCAGTTGATTCCTGGAGAATCCTGAGATGCTTGTTCTGTGGTAAAATGTCTGCAGACGTATTTGACAGTGCTGTTGTAGTTTTAACAAGATGAAAATATTCATGTGAGAAAGTAAGACACCAACACCTGCGATTCTGCCCTGCTCTCATCGTACCACATCATCTGCTCTAATTGTGTTTTCGGTGCTTGATTTAAAATTGATTTGCGTTTCGAATTTTCCTCGGTTTTTCTTTTCTCTTCGCATCGAGCGCAGGGATTGGAGCCGGAGCGTGGGAGCAGATCCGGCTGTTTGAATAAGAAACAGGAATAAATTGTGAGATAAACTGAACAGTGAAACGAATTCAGAGCCCGGGACGTTTTAGCTTAACACCCCTCTCTGCTTTCCTCTGGGACCCCCCCCCCTCACCGAAGTTCGAATCCTCTTCATCTCGCACCTCGCCGCTGGAAGGAGTGAGCTGAATTTCATTTGCAACATCATCTGGGTTCGTCCTCTGCCGAGTCACTAGATAGAATCGATGCAGATTAATTCAGTGTTGAGGAGCAGGAAATGGAGGGCATTTCATTCATGACTACCCATTGATTTAAAGTGCAGGTGACAATGGTAGGCGGGCTAGTGTGTGTGTGTGTGTGTGTGTTTGATGGTTTAATTGCGGCTCATTTTTTTGGGGGGGGGGGGGAACAGGCACCAACTTGCCTTCTATGCTGCTGTGATCACAAACTTCCACAAGTTGGGAAAGTTAGAATTCAGCCGAGTCTGCAGTCCCAAACCCAAATACCAGTCTCCAGCAACATTACGTCTTTACTCTTCTCCAACCAGCTGCATGCCAACAACAGCTCAGCGTCTACATCAGCTCCACCGGCTGCAGGTGTGTGTTGCGTTAGGTTGGAGCTGCCTCTGAGGAGTAATAAGCATAAATTTAGCATCTTAGAAAAAAAAACAAAAAACTTGGGTCTTGTCCTTAATGGCCCCCCAGAGAATGTAAATGCTTTATCATTAATTTTTTAAAGAAACCACCAGAGTTTGTCTAAAAAAGAAAAAATTGAGTGAGTTCACTTCTTTGTAACTCCAGTCATTTCATCCTGAGTGGAACATGAACGTCTGCACAAAATTTCATTGCAATCTATCTAATAACTGTCGAGATATTTCACTCCGAACCAAAAGTGATTCATTGTCCGGGGGCAGATCCTCTGGGAATCATTAATGCCCCACATTAAAATTTCATGGAAATCCATCCAATGAAATGTTGAGATATTTCAGTCAGGGTCAAAGCAGTGGAGCCACTGACACTGCAGTGTGCGTAGCTAAGAATAGTCCAATTTACAAATATGTTACTATCTGTGTATGTTCAAGAGTGATTAAGATTTCAGGACATGCTGTGTCAGAAAAAAAAAAAAATGCACGGAGGATAAAAGTTGCAAATAGCTGCTTTTCCTCTCAGCACATTACTGCATTGCCTGCTCTGTATTTTCCCGCAGCACAGTTTGGCTGATCACCCTCAAATTAATATTTGTCAGCTGTGCCTGACTAACTCAGGAAATTATTTTAGAAGTGGGAAAAAAAAAAAATTTACACATTCAGAGCCTGCTGTCGCTGTTATAGAATTCCAATTGTGAGTTTAGCAGGGGAGGCAGGAATCAGATGAACTACTTTTCATATATTCGATATTAGAGTGTGTGTGTGTGTGTGTGTGTGATTTATCATAGTGTTTCAGTACAGTATTTTGCTCAGGTCAAGAGATAATGACTTTATAAAAAAAAAAAACTAATAATAAAAACAGAATGCAGTCTGTCTGTACACACCTGTACGAGCATGTGTGCGTCCATCTGCACATCCACTGTAACACAAACGTATGCACTCACAAACATGAATGCACAGTGTAATCTCTGAGATTGTTGTGTCTTGTCTTACATGTTTTGGACTGAATTCAAGAACAAATTTGTGTCTGTGATCCACCAATCAGCAAACGGGGGGAAGTGGATCGGGAAGTGCTCTGATTAGTTCTGGGCATAGGGCTGCATTGTCACTGGTGAGGCTGTTAACCAGGACAAGCTGACTTTATTTAAACTGCAACATAGTGCCTTTAAAAAAAAAAGAAAGAAAAAAAAAAGCTATGAATAATGGAGAAATGTGTCTGAATGAGACTGGATAAAACACTGAACAGATTGGAGGCAACATTTTTAAAAGAAAAGTTGAACTAAAGAAGAGAGAGAGAGTCTGAAGGGGATGGAAAGAGGATGAGCGCATACAAAAGGAAGAGAGAATCGGTTTAATTGATTAGTCCGAGCTGAAGCAGTCACTGCTAATTCAACTACAGGCAGCCGTTGTGCCGTTACTAACGTGACTTGACTGATGATAGGTCATTGACTGTGTGCGGGAGAAGGTGAACCAAAATTGAAACACAGCAAAGATGATTTGTCTTTGGAGGCTAACGGGCTTTAAAAATCAAATCACACACACACGCACACACACACACACACACCCTGGTAATGTCCTCAGAGACAGTAATGGCACCCGCCATGAGTCTCATTCCTCCTATGATCTGGTTAAACAGTAACTGGATGCAAAGATCGGGAAGGAATATTTTATCCAGTATGGTGGATAGATCCTGATAAACAAAAATCTGATAAGGTGAAGACAGGAAGTGAGGTCACACACTGAAAGCAGGCTTGAGAATTAGTAGCAGAACACCTGAGGGAACAGGGAACAACATGACGATGGGAGACATGGTGCGGGCATGAGGGACAGGTGATGGGAAACTGGTCGAGTGCAGGTAAAGGATAAGAGGAATTCAGAATGGAGGGACTAAGGTGTTTGGGTGTTCAGGAAGTAGGGTTTAGCTGTAAAGCCTCTCCACTAACACGGATTACCTTCCACTGATTACAGTATAAAGCTGAATTTTATACTTTAATCAGTGCCCTGGGAGTTTTCCTAGGGCACTCTGAGTTCTGAGTATAATCAAATGTCTTTAATATTATATTGCCCATTAAAGTGCACCTTGAAAAATGTCCCATTTGTAAAACAGAGGGAGGCTTTTATTGTGAAGGGGGCTACGGGAAATATAGTCTATTTCTCAATGAAATTAGAACAAAATGTTTAGTTATTCGAGAAAAAAAAAAAAAAAGAAGTCCCACACTTCATGATAGATATTCTGTGCTGTCTGTACAGTGAGAGCCACTGTGCGGTTGTGTTGTCCCTCCAGGTGGTGACAGATTGCTGATTGGATAATTGCATGAATAAGCAGGTGTGCAGGTGTTCCTCATAGAGCGCTGCAGTATGTATGCTAACTGCCAAACACAGTGCACATAGTCTGTACTTGACAGGAGCCGTTTAAATTACAGACCAGGGCACAGTGACTGTTTAGGGCCAAACAGGAAACAGGTTGCTGATAATTTGTCAATAAAGGTACTGAACGTGGTGGAGAAATCCTCTGAGGTAGTTTGCGGCCTGCAGCTGATCAGAGTCAGAATCACAACATCGCTTGAAAAGGATTTTGATTCTGTTTTTTTTTTTTTTTCGGCTCAGTTTGTTGATATTGTCCTCTGTCGCTATCTTTTATTCATCTCCTGTTATCCCTCCTGCAGGGACGAGCATTCGCTCGTAGCCGAGCTGGATTTTAATGATGTATGTGCAGCCCGAGACAGGGGAGGTCCGACTGTTAGTGGCGGCTGTTCCTCTGGCTGCATGATGGAAATGATGATGGAGGCTAGGAGATGAGAGTTTCAGAGAGTCACTAATGGGGTTCGTGGCCTCGGGACAAACGAGGCTCCTCCAAATAAGAATGCGAAGGCCTCCGGCACATGTTCTTTAACACGCTATCGCGCGCAGACATTCACCTGGTGGTGACGGCTGTGAAGAGAAGTCAGCTCAGCTACCTGCGCATTAAAGCTAGCTCATAGTTGCCATGAGGCAGAGCTGTCTCCATAAAAAAATGAATTGCTTTACCTGATTTTAAGTGCTTTGGAGCCAATGCTGATGCAGTTTTAGGGGATTAAGGGAGGGTCTACCGCTAAGGCTGGACACGGGGAATAAACGTTCACATGTTTTAGAGGTCCGTTCTGTGATTCCAGATCTTTTCAGCAGAGTTTAATGAGCTTGATCAAACAGATGCCTCTCCATGATAACAGGTGTCGCTAGCTGCTGAACATGTTTTATTTGCTTTCTCAAGAGAAAACCCTCTCAGGCGCCGTGTACTGTGGGTGCTCTGCTGTCCCTGTGATCAGTGGGATCTGTCCCCATATCCACACTTGCAGTCTTGAGCACTTCCTGCATTTATATTGAATGCATTTTCGTTTTGCAGAGCTATTAACAAGCATTGCTTACACTCACATTTGTTTCTGGTCGCTTTCGCTATTCTTCTTCTATGTCTTCATTGGACAACATTTTTGTGTCACAAATTCTACAAACTGATTTTGTCCATTCGGTCTTTTGGACATTCGAGAGGAGGCATGTGATTATTTCTTTTTAGGTCCATTCATGTGTGTGTGCAGGCAGCCAACAGGAAGTCAGGAAGCCTAAAATAAAACATGGCAGATGTTTTTGTTTTTGTTTTTGTTTAATTTGGAGCATGGTCAAAGTGTGCAACTTTCACAGAATTGATTTGGAGCCCCCTCTTTGAACACAGTACCCAGTTCTCCTTAACACATCCATAATCCAAACCCACAGATGGCTGCTGCCTTGGGGAAGTGTTTTGATAAATGTTCACCATCTCGTTTTGTTTTTTTTTCTTCTTCTTAAAGGTGATTTTGAGAAATCAGTCCCTTAACTAAAGTTTTATCAGCAGCAACAACATCAGTTGTTGTCTCTTTTATGAGCAGCAGGTCTCCATCGTTCTAACAACAAAATATGTCTTGGCACAGTTGATTACTATGCTCTGACAAACCTCCACACACTGTGCACTTAAATCACACTTAACATTTAGACTGTGGTTGTTGTAGATGAGGATATAGGTTTAAACTGCAAGTACAACACAATATGTTAAGCAGAAGAAATGTTTCTGCTTCCTCTGGTAAGTGGCCCTGATATAAGCCAGGTGATGCACACTCAGCTGTCTTGGATGTTTCCTTGAGCAAGACATTGAACCTGAAATTGCTCCTGATGTGTTGACTGGAAGACTTGTAGGACACTTTGGACAAAAAAAAAACAAAACGTCAGCCAGATGAATGCAATGTAACATAATGTACGAGATAATGGACCTGTCAGAGAGCACTACAATTCCCAGCAGAGCAACGTCCCCTCCAACCTTTCTCATATAAAACACTATCATGTATAATCTACAGTGTGCATATAAATAATTCAGAGGAAAATGAACTGAAAGTATGAATAGTAAAGCAGTGAAAGCTGCATTTATAGAGCATTTACAGACACACAAGTGTAGACTGTGTTCAGTCTAACTTATGAATACATAACGCCCAGTTAGCGGGCCATTACTGTCCAACGTGTTGTCATTGAGCTTCCTGCCAGGAGACAACTCGAGAACAACGGTGTTTAGCATCAGAACGGGGACCGATGAAAGCCACAGAAACCTGGCGTCCATCCCGCCTCGGCTGGCAGCAAACAAAAAAAAAAAACGCTGGCCTGGAGAAGTGTGACTGGACAGTAGACAGGTGTGACAAGTTGTTTACTGAGGTGGGGGGGGGGGGGGGGGGGGGGGGAGTCCTTTGATTTCAGGCACACATTTTCCTGGCAGGTGCTGAATCTGGCCACAAACCTTTGAGTAAATTAGTACACTGTAATATCTAAATGCATTTTTTCCCCCTTTTTTTCTTTTTTAACTGTGCACGCAGACATTTAGGAGTAAAACGTGTTGAGTCCACTAGAGCTGAGCTCTGCCTGTTGACATCCAAGTTACACCCTGATAGAGCTCTGCTCCATCTCCTGCAGCATCACACAGTGTGTTTCCAAACTGATAGCGAGGCTACGGGGACTGATGCACATGTCACGTTCATGTTGCAGCTGATAGAGGGGCAGCTAATCTGATCGACTTTGAATGCATCTGGGTGGCTTAGTCTAGAAGAAGACGTCAGAATTTAGTTGTTGATTATATTTTATATGAATAATCTGTACTCCACTGCAAGTTCCTGAAAATTCTTCTAGTTCTTGAGTAAATATAACTTTCCACCGATGGATTTACAGAGTAACTGCAGCCAGTTTCGTGATCTTGTCCACACTGTGCAGCCGTGATGTAGGACAGAGCTGCAACAGACTTTCATACACAATGTTGTGCAGACTTTTTTTGCGTGGCTGTTCAACAATCTGTATTTAGTTTTCTCAGCGGCAGCAGAAACAGATGTGGTTCTGGGACGTTTACTCTCAAAGTAAAGTCTAAGGCACATTTTCCGACCAGAATACCAACAGCTCCATCTCTGCGCTGCCTCATTTGAATAAACCTCTCACCTGTTTGGGTTTCTCTTCCCCACCTGTGCACCGTGCACTCCAAAATACCACACATGGCGCACAATGCAAATTTTAAGGTCAAATAACTGAAACACACAGATATGAGACTGATGTCAGCGTTTATACACACACAGAAACACACAAACTAATGCTCTCTCTCAGATGTGTTGCCTTCATTACAAGTTTTCATGTTCTGCAGTGAGACGGTTATTCACCATTTCCTTAGGCCTCCTTCGCCGCCACCTCTCCTTATCTCCTCCTCCTCCTCCTCCTCCTCCTCTCTTCTTGCTGCTAACTGACTGATGGGGTCACGTATGAAGGCTGACACACACACTGATGTCACAGAGGGTTTTAATATGCAGAGGGCCTCAAACCTTCCAACACATCTCTGCCCCTCCAACTTCTCACCCTTCTTCCCTGTTGCTGTCTCCTTCTTTTTTTTTTTCTACCACCATCCTCCTCTCTCTCTTTCTCTCTCTCTTTACTTGTTTTCCTTCTTTCTCCACTAATGCACACCAGCACCAACCACAGCCCCAGGTTGTGAACACAGGGTGCTATCTGATGTGTGGCTGGATCATAAATAATCCCTTGTCCTTGTGCTTAACGGGAATGTTGCAGCTGATTTGCATCACACTTTGTCCCTGAAAGCTCAGCGCAGACTGTTAGTGCCTTTCATGGATGTGATTTGGTGCAGGATTTCACGTTTCACAAATATAATTATAGTATTTTCTGCACAAGCTCTACTGAAAACATGGCTCAAACAGAATCCGTCCATGTTCAACTTAGAAAATCAGTGGCAAGGATAAAGTACTTTAATTATTAAAAGTAGCCTTTGCATGTCGTCATGGTTTTTAGAGCATATTCTAAAATTACTAAGTAAGTTAGTTTTAGTTAAGGGAGCATTCCAAACTTACAAGATCACTGAGTTAACCAGGCATTGGAGGCTCTAAAGAAAGACACTGTTAGGCCGTATTGTGCTAACTGTAGGAGCCGAGTCTTTCAGGGGACACAGCTCGCACAACATGTCTACAAAGAGTGATTCAGCCACGTTTTATGTGTGTAATACAACACCTGTGTAATACAGTGCCTGAACATTTGTCCCTTCCCTCAGATACATACATACATAGAGGGTATAGGAATGTACCAGCAGGAGGCGTACCGGACATTTGTCGTCTTGGTAACAAGAATAAACACGCAGTTAAGATAATGGAACAGTTTGATTGGATTTAGGAAAAGATTTTTTTTTTTTTTTTCTTTTTTGGTTAATGCGAGTGACTAGTGAGAAATTATCACAATGCCTGTTGTGATCCATGCATATGCAAATATTGGAACTTTGGGAAAATAGTGACAGACAGTTATATTTTTAGAATAGAATCTATTTTTTGTGTTTCCTTACTGAGGAACTACTACCATCACTTATAATGGATGCTAATCACACAGGCCACTGACTGTATTGAAACTTTGTGGTTGGGTTAAAATGACTGAATTGTCATAGCTTGGAGTTCTTTCTCCTTTTCTGCTGTGTTGCATTGTTTCCACTGTGCTGCTTTATGTTATAACAGATGCACGGGTAAAAATCATTTTTAGCCCTTGAGTTCAACTCCAGCCTTGCATACATATTCACACCCACATACACTTGCACACACAAAGACCTTCAGCTATTGTGTTTGTTGTGATCTAGAAAGAAAGAAAAAAAAAAAAAATTCACATATCACCATGTCTTTTCTCATCTTTGCTCACTGTAGAGCGTTTGGATCTAAGTGGTTGTAAATGAGATGCCTTTGGTTTCCTTACAGAGTGCATTATGTTTCATCCCACACTCTACAGCAGAGTGATTTTCATATTCTGCTTTATAACACACAGTTCTCATTGTGTCGGTTATCAAAAGTTCATCATCCTGGTAACGAGTCAGCTGTAGGATACAGGACGTCAGGAGGATGAGATTCAGTCATCAGATGGACATTCAGATTCTATAACAATGAAAACCCCAAGCAGGTGTGTGTAGGTGCTCACATACTCAGCCTTGTGTTAACATGCAGCTCATGACAGTTTGTCCAAAGCAGCTCTAAATAAGGATAAAGGGCCAAAGTCATTTTCTCACAACAGTTTACAGTCACTGGAAAATGTACATCATCATTTCTATATGTAAATACTAAAACATACATTTGAAGTCTCGTGTAATTCCCTCACTTGAGGAGATGGGATCACAGGGTCAAAGGTTAAACAAAATGCTGCGTCACGTGTTATAATGAGTTTACAGTCTTGTAAGCTAAGCTAAATGATGTCAATGATACTTTAAATGACAAGCGTGCCCATAGGCTAATGGGCCTCAGCTCGACACTGTGCAGGTCTGCTAGATGAGACAGAACAAATTGCAGATGGAGATGGGGTTGTCCCCACTACATATTTTCAGTGTACAGCGGATGCTCATAAGAGTGTTTAGTACACACCAGCTTTACCCAAAAGACAATTGCAAACAAGATGTCAGCCGACACAATAAAAGCTAAGCAACCTCCGCTGCAGCTGCTAACATCAGCTCTAACAGATTTATTCTACAGAAGTACAGAACCTGTTCCACGTTTTCCAAAAGCACAATCATCCATAATCATTTTAGTCTTAAGCTGCTTTTAGAAAACAGCCGGTATGACACCTCCATACCATCATACTACGGTCTTTTTTTTTTTTTTTTTTTGGCGTTATGTATATTAAAATATGTGCATATAATTTATTTTTTTATTTACAATATGTGGAGGGAGCAAAGGTGTACCCAGCATGCTTTTATGTGTGTGTGTGTGTGTCTATATTGGATCACATATTAAACACTATTCATGGTGTGTGTATTTGAGGGTGTCTGCAGTGCAATTCCATACACACTATATGTTCACATGAGAGATCTGACATAGAGCTAAGAATAGCAGCATAGGCTGTTTAACTCCCCTATGGCTGCTCTACACACACACACACACACACACCTCCTGTAAATCAGGGCAGAGGAAGTGAATTCGTTCGGAAAAGATTCCTCTCCATCATTTTCTATAGCTCCACGCGACTCGTGCTGTCTGTGTGTGAACGTACTGTGGCTGGAGGCTGTGGGAGACTCAGCCATGAATGTTTCATAAATGTAAAGTAAAGCTGCAGTTAAGGGAGATGGATTTCTAACACACTTTTAACACTACGCTTTACCTGGTGTTTAGTGCTTTAAAGACCGAAACAGGAGAAAATAAAACATGTCAGATTCATGAATTCAGTTTTATGTTAAGTGATTTCTGGAGACCAGAGACTGCAGAACAAGATCATGTCCTCACGCCATCACTGCGGGTTAATTCGACATGCATGCTGGGACGTCTTGCATCCTGGATAAAATGGACAGAGCAAGAAGGCTTCCAGTGATTTATAGCTAGAATTAAAGAGGGGACACTGCCTCGGACTGTGACTGATAACAAGAACATAACAACATGTACCAAACGGAAAGACCTATCTTTACAGATGTCATAATTAGGCTGGGAAATACAGCTGCCGCTAATACATGAGAGATGATGTAAGTTTGATAGAGGTATGCTAATGAGTAAGCATGAATAATAAGACTTTTCAGTGTTTGGTAATTGGCAGATTATCAGTCCAGATAGAGACATCCATTTGGACGGTGTAGCTGTCACAGGTGACTGCTCAGAGGCACAGTTATGACAGTTACATCACGAACGGGTGAAAGCCTCATATACTCTATCAGTGCAGACACGGCTAAAACAAAATCTCCTTTATGGTCATGCCTCCACTTCCCCTGTCTGCCCAATTAAAAAGAACAAAGACGTCAAATTCTGCCCTCTCCATCCTCATGCAAATGGGCCGAAACAAGCTCTGCAGAGTGCTCATCTGCCCTCAGTACAGTAATCTAAAAAACCGAGGGCACGATTCACAGCTTTCTGCGAATTCCTCCTCTAAACTCAAGGACAGGACGGATGGTGAAACAATAGCTACTGTCAAATGAACAGATTCACTGTATTAAAAAGGAAAGGCCCTGATTTAAAAACTAAGATCATCAAAAGATGGCAAAAGCTCTGACAGTGAAGTCAGCAACTGTAGGTGCATTCACAAATTTTCTCTCACAGTGAACGTGTGTGAATGAATCCAAGTCTAATGTTCCCTCTCTTTTAGCTCTGTTTTTGGTCTCCACCTGTATGTATGAGCACGGGTGGGAGGCTGTAATGTACTTTTGTAGGACAGAATGATGTACAAATATGCTCGTCCTCATTGTCTTAGAAACAGCTCTGCTGCCACGTTTCCTTTACAAAGTTATTTTAACACCAGGTGCCATTAAGAAGCCTGAGCAAACAGATCCATATCATTTACAGAGAGACAGTCATATTGATTCAAGGTAAATAAGCAGGAAGTAGATGGAGTGAGAAAGCTGAAATAGAGAAACTGCCAGACACTGTATTCAGTTAGATAACAGCCTCTGGGGCCATTACTCCTTCTATATACAGTATCAACTATTTACATTTAATGCTAAGGTAAATGTGTGTGTGTGTTAAACATGCATCAGCATGAAGAGTCTCCTCAGAGACAGGAGACTGGATCATTCTACTTGTCAGCAGCACATTCTTATCTTGGATGAGTGATTATCCATGCAGCCTCTCTATTTCCTTCCCTTTCTCAACTCAACAGAAGATATTAAAGGCTCAACCCAGCAGCTGCAGCTACAGCATTAGAAACATTATTTGGTTTATGATGAAATGTGTGTAAAACTCACATTCCCATCATCCTCAGCTGCACTTTGGGTTTAGTGCTCCTTTGCATGCATGCAAATGGTAGCATGCTAACCCTGTAACTGAGCTGGTGAACACGGTAAACATACTGTATGCCTGTACCTGCCTAACCATCTACTTCACCATATAAAAATGTATATGTGGTCAGTTTATTAGGAACAACCAACTAAAGCTAATTCAGTCTAATCCAGCAGTCCTGCAGTAAATCCACCCTTGCATCATACAGAGAGATGTGTTGTTTGGCCTAGTCTCACTGAACTGAATGGGGTGGACAAAATAGCAGAAACACCTGCCAACGTGACACAACCCTTTAACACGGTCTTATTCATATTCACGGTCATATAACATATAAAGCCTGCAAACATCAGGCTCGTATGACACTCCATAAAAATGACTCTCAGTCGAGTTCCTCATTGAATCCCAGAGTAAAAGTGTTTCCGAGAGCGTACGACTCTCTCTGCACTGTCTGTTATTTGTGTCACGACCACAGTGACATGATATATGCACATATAAATAATGCAAAGATGGAATGGCTCTCATCTAACTTCCTCTTTTCATCCTTCCATCACTCCCTCCAGCTTCCGTCCTCCTCTCATCCTTTTCTTTTGAAATTTCTTTCCATCTCTCTCTCCCCCCTCCCCTCCCCGTACATTTACATGCTTATACATTTTTACTCCCCAGCCTTGGCGTGATGCTGGAGACAGGATTCCCTCTTAGATGGTAGCAGTGTGAATAATGGATCCGCGGTGCTGACAAGCTGTATGATGCTGTTGTGGAGCAGCTAATGACAGAGGTCAGGCAGCGGAGATGAAAGTGGAGGACGAGAAGCCACACGGACAGGATTTAAAACCCTCCTGACAGCAGACTGATAAAACCCTGCAGGCAGATAAAACTGCGCTGTGTGGATTGTACTTCTGTATGATGCAGCTTCTGGAACATATGATATGTATTTGAAGTGATGGTGCCAAACGATATTATCCGCAATCTGTGGAGGCTTTTGTCCCACTGTTGGTTGGGTCTGGCAATGGTGTGTTGGTTTGTCCGGTTTGATACAGTAAAGTCACAGCACAGATGTTATACAACATTTACACATATGAGAAAAATTACTGGGCTGTGCCATGATTTTTTATATAAGCTGTTTAAGGTGCCATGAAATGTTTTGTGCATATACAAAGGATGACTCCCAGTGATTATAGAGATCCTGTACCACCAAATGTATTAAAAATGAAAAACAGAAATATCACATCATATCAGCTGGTGGAGCGGAGTCTCTCCGGAGCTAGGCAGCATGGGGGATCAATATGTCTGACACCACCCCCTACCCCCTAGGAACCGATCCATAGATACCTCAGGGAAATAGCCAGGTGAGTCTTCAGAATCAGGATCTGACACGAAGCTTAGTTGGCTCAGGAACAGCTAGGATGCTGAGAGACAGACTGGAGAATGACTTCCACCTGCAGAAGGCTTCCTCCTTTGCAAGTTCAGGATCGTGCTTCCAAAGGACAGTCAAGGACTTCATCAAGCCACATTCCACATCAAGAAATGTGTCCTTAAGTATATCAGAGTCTGAGGACATCTGGTGAGTGACTCAAGGAGGGCAGGTTTGGAGAGATAAGGGGAGAAACAAGGCCTGGGGGCAGTGACAAGAGGCAGGAGACGTTAGCACAGGGAGCCGGATCGCGACGGCGTTTGTTTTTCTGCGACCATGTGTTTGCTGGCAGTGCAGCCAGCTGCTGCAGGTGACACATTCAACAAGAAAGAAAGGATGTCAAGACAAACACACACACAATTACACATTCAAACACAAGGCCAGGCCTCAGCCCCCCAGAGGGTGAGTAACACCTTGCTGCTGTAGTCCAGACAGATGAGACTGCTCACTTCCTGTGTTAGAGTGAAAACCGCTCAGCTCCTCAAAGTGCCTTTTTCCACTCAAGGATGTTCTGCTCCAGTTCTCTGAGCCAGAGAAAGCAGCGTCACTAACTGCTGCAAAAATGCATCAAGCGTTCACTTCTACTACTACTATCACCATTATTGCTTTTTCTATTCAGCGTGACGTGGGGTTTTTTTTTCGGAACACTTTAAAGCTGGAGGAGGCAACTTTGGAAAATAACTGTGTGAAGTTAGGAGATTTCCTGGAGTCCACTGCGAAGTCCTGGATTCACACTGGACTACCTGGAGACCTCCTATGAGTCAAGAATATAGCTCCCAAACGTGACTCCGCAAACACAGGAGCGTGATGGGAGAGCGCGGTCAGCTCACGGTTTCATTTTTCCCTCTTTCCGGTGCCAAAGCTAACTTTGTAAGGAAGCAACACAAACACATTCTCTGGCAGGACTCCCACCTGTCTCCTCGGTGGCTCACAGCTCTTGGCTTTGCTCGAGCTCTTTCCCAGCCGGACCTTCACACACAGGACGCTGAGTGAAGTCAGTCAGTGCTGTGGGTGATAGTCTGATCAGGATTTAGAATAAAACACATCCATGCCCTGCTAGTTACTGTAGACTCCTAGTCTTCATTCCCTGTATGTGTCCACCGTTTACCCCTTACCATACATTAAATATGAAATACTTTTTATTTATGGATGTCGTTTAGAAGTGTGACACTTGTTTTCATTAGATGAACTTAATTCCTCTCCTCCATCATCCCTCCCAGCTGCCGATATTCCTGTCTGCATCCTCATTTGCAGAATTTATTGTTTTGTACTGACGTTGACGTCGCTTGTTCCCCAACGGCATCTAAACACGGCAATTTAATCCAAGCTTTAAATGTCAGCTAACCAAAAGCTTATGAGTGCGAAGTTGTCTGCAAGTGTAGAGGTATATATATATATATATATATATGTTTACATCTGCATGGCATCATCTCACCTGAAATTCATTCAACAAAGATGACAATTTTTGATGACTCAGCATCAAGATAAATGCGTCTGTGTACATTTTTCAGCATTTTTCTTTTTTTCGAGTTGATCTGAAAAGTTGACGGCGAACTCCTTAAACCGCCCTGATCCCAGAGGCTCTGTGCTCCTCCGCTCGGTGCATAACAAGCAGCCTGCTGCTTGACAAACTCTTCCCCTTCTCGCACAAGAAAGCGCTGTGTTTAAATATAAATGTGTTTGTTCTTTTTGGAAGTGAGACGTTAGCTCGAACAAGTCTCTGGAGTTAGCAGATTAAAAACACATCCGCCCATCAGCCGAGCCACACAGCAGCTTTCTCCCCAACCCCCCCCCCCCCCTTCCCGCTTGGCAACCGAAAAGCTTCTTAATGAAAAACTCACAGATGACAGCCAAGGTCAGTGAGAGATTCACAAACATGCCCCGGGCAAACCTGGAGCATTCAGCTGGTTTTGAATGCCGCTCCCGTACACGGAGGACAAAGATTTTAAGCAGTCAACTGGTCAGTGAGAAAATCCCCCCCCCCCTTTTTTTTTTACTCCTCAGCAACAGAAGGATCCAAGAGAGAGGAGAGAATATTAGCTGTCAGTCAGCCTCCCTCCACTGTGAGAGGGGAGGCCATGTAATGAGCTGCGGAGGGTGGTGATGAGATGGGCTGAACAAAGGAGGGAGGGACAAGAGTCATGGCACAGAGGACCGGATACGTCCAGTCCCTGCAAGAGGACAGGAAACCAGAACGCAGGACGTTTGAAAGAGCAGACCAGAGCGAGTTTTACCCACTTTAAAGACATGGGTGAGTGTGTCACTCTTTGGTCATCACAGGTCTGAAACACAAAACAGGTTCATCATGCCTAGAGGGAAATGACAACCATGTGTCTCTGGCCTCCCTGATCTTTCTGACTCTTCGTACAGACACAACATTACGATTTCCACCCCGTCGTGAAGCAGGAGGAGATATTTCGGACGCCCTCGTTTACGATTGATATTTCTCCATAGAAATATTTAAGTGAGTTGTGGCTGAAGCTCTTTCTTCCTCAGCTTGGATCTGCATGAAATTCTATCGGTTGAAACATAAGTCGAAAATATTAAGTTAACTACAACTCCCAAGGTGCATTTTGGCAAGAAACATCCAATCACAGAGATTAAAATAACGTGCTGAAGAAAGTGATTTTACAAGCTGCAGCTTAAATTGATTCCCTTTTAAATTTGGGGCTAGTTTGTGTGTTGTTTTCATGTTGTAGCTGTAGCCATGTTTGTGCAGGTGTGGTGTTTAATGCTAATTAAACCTGCAGTCCATTCAAAACACAGGTAAAACAACTGCCTACATCTTTTTCTCTGAGGAAAAGTACAACACAGTCGGATAAAGCCAAAAACGGTTAAGCTGAATGCATTCACAGACTGGTGGACAGTTGTCATTGTGCTGTTCTGTACCAACTCTCTCTCACCAGGTCAAAGGTCAGCGGTGACGGCGGCATCTCCAGCCACAGCACAGAATAATGGACCTTTCCTCTGGTGAAGCCTCTGAAGTTCTACTAAAACCAGAGGTAAGACAGTCACAGTTGTGTGTTCTGCACTGACTGTATTTGTGTTCAGTATATAATAGTACATTCTGTAAAATCAATGTCATCCTTTAGACATTTAACGTATTTAATCTAATATTTCAAAGATCATTTAAGAGGTTTACAGGCCTGCGTCTCAAAATCCAGTCATACTTTGTTATTAAGTTGTTAAAGAAGAACCACACCGTTCATGTATTTGTCCTTTTCTGTTCATGATCAAATAGTGTTTTTGCCGTGGAAACCATCCACTCACTGTCCTGCTGTCCTCTTGGGAAAGCAGCAGCAGATCTCAGCAGCAGCAGTTAGTGGAAAGAAAAAAGCAGCCATGTGTTGAAAACCCCAACACATGGCACACACAGTAACATAGATCTGCTGGCTGTTAAATAACTACAACAGTTAGCTAGTCTGTCTGCCAACCAAAACAGCACAGCCAGTGTTGGCTACCTGCTGTCATCCCACAAGTTTCAATGGACTGTTTACAAGAAATCAGCAACGAGCCAGGACGAAGAGCTGTTACTGCCCACTGTGCTGTGAAGGAGCACACAGTATCTTTATCTGTTTACAATCATATAAATGCAAAAGGATTTCAAAGAAGAACACATGTAAGAGTGTGACAAAGTTACAAAAGTTACAAAAATGACCATTAACCAGTGCTGACATTTATAACTGAGAATTATTCGAAAATCAGTACTTTCAAGCAAAGATTTTCACAGTCACAGCATGACAGTCCAGCTCTGCCTGGCAGTCAGTTATATGGCCCATACAGCATTAATTTTGCATCTCTTGCTTGGGCTGATGTCTGTCTGTCTGTCTCTGGAACTCAGAAACTGGAGCTGTTCCAACAGCCTCTGCTCAAAAGCTGAATGAAGGGCTGGGGACCATCGGCTGAGATGGTTCGGTGACCGTTGGAAAGTCTGATAGCTGAGTCTGCAGCTTGTAGGTCCCTGACAATCACATTCACAAATGACATGCAAGGAAACAGGCTGATAACAGACTACAAAAAAAAACTAAAAGGCAGACTAAAAACATGCAATCCAAAATAAGTATGTATTCAAAACATTGCTGTGTTTTGATTGTGTTTTTGATTTCAAAAAGGTCAGTTTCTAAAAAAAAAAAAAAGAATCACCAACTATTCCTTTAGTGGTCAACGGATTATGTTGTCCCTGCTCCTGATCAGTTTGGGATTGATCGATCTGGCCTGCAACAGTAATGGTAAAACACAAGAGAGAGGCCTGCTCGCTGCACGACGAATTGAAATCCTGAGCCAGCCAACGTGAATCATTTTATGAATAGCAGGAGCGCAGCGACTCGACGGGGCCTTGTGGGAGTTTAGACTGTGGAAGTGCTTTAAATCTCTCTCTGTCTTTCTGTCTCTTTATCCTCCCTCCTGCAGATTGGAGATGAAATCACAGATTCTCCTCACACCCATAAAGCTGACTGTCCACCTGCAGTGTGCACACACACACACACACACACACACATACACACGGTGCACTGCCAGCCCTGCATTCAGAGTAAGTCTTTGTGACCAAAAATAAACAGACTGTAATCATCTGAATGTGTTCTCAGCCACACACTCAGGCTCTCCACAGTCGATCGTAATCCTCTCTGAATGCTCCAAACATAATCAATATTTTTTTACACAGGCACGGCTCAGTTAATCTCCTGCCTTATTCCACGCTGCGCATCTGGAAAATAATAATATCACCATGAGAAATTTATATGCTACATGCACAAGTGTATGTGTGATAGAGTCAAAGAATTGTGGCGAGGAGCGCCCGTCCTTCGCTGGCACGGGAAAACTCGCAAACCGTTGCCCGCACTGGCTGATTCGGCGAAGGCCTCGTGGACCAGATGTGCTTCACGTTCGGTGGTGCCAAGCACATTTGGCTCCCCGCGAGAACAATTAAATGGGGTAAAAATCTTTTGGCGTGTGGAAATGGGGTGTGTGTTTGATTGTCTGCATATTCGGCAGACAAATTTAGCCAGAGTTTTTCCCAAATTGGTTCGAAATACAAGCCAAAAAACCAAAAGCTGTGTTATATAATCACTGCACATGCTCTCTGAGCTCACATTGTAAAAGTTCAAGGCTATGAGTTTTCTCAGGGTCACAGCCAGCATGTTTTTTTTTTTATACTCTCCTGCTAGTTTTGTTGCACCGTTGCCTTGTTGTCATTAATATTAATCCACTTTTATTACTCTGTCACAGCATGAGCTGCTCAACAAAAGAATCCCAGGAATCAATAGCAGAGGTACATTCTTGAATCTTGAATAAACTCACTGTGCCCTTAGCAACAAGGACGCACTGTGGCACTGTGAGGTGATTGTGTTGCTAACAAGCTATCTAGCTAGCGTGATGGACTGGTGCTAGTATTGGGGCAGGGGGGGCAGATGGGGAATGCAGGGATTCGTGTGTCCGGGCCAGACACGAATGTGCAGATTTAAAAAAAAAACATTAAATGTTATATTTCATACTTATTGCTCAGTTGTACCTTTGACTTTCATTGCATCAGATTTTGCTTTACACCGGAACAGGTTTAGCATTCTCTCTCATCCATTATCCAGCCTTTTAGTTTGTGCATACAAACTAAAGGGCTTTCTTTACCGGTTAGAACTGTGGGGAGGATGAATGCAGCAGGTCTGAATACTTTTGTAAATGAGAAATTTCAGTCTTGATTTTTTTTTTTTTTTAACTTACAAAAGTGTCTAAAAACATGTTTTCATGTTTTTTTGTGATAGTGGGTTATGGATTGTACGTTGATGGAACAAAATGAAAAGAATTTGATCCATTTAAAATTGAACTTACAACACAATAAAGTGTGCAAAAGGTGAAGGGGTCTGAATAATGTGTGAAGCCACTGTGGATTTTCACAGAGTGTCGTGTTTTCTACACAAAGAAACAAATTTAACCTTTTTTTTTTTAATGTGTAAAATGACTGACTGCCCATTTCACTGCCTTTGCTAATCTGTCTACCCAGTCATGGCCAATTAGCATGCCTTGTCATCTTCAGTGACAGCCTTGATAACCCTTCTCCTCTGTTGGCTGTCCGTCCCTCAGGCAGGTCTGATCAAGGTCTGTCTCATCTTCCTACCAGGCTGCTGCTGCTCCAGCCGACACTTCTCCCTCTGTGCTGGATATTATGGATTGGTCTGCCTGATAGTTGTGTAAGAGCCAGGTAAAAGGCGTTACCCTGAGGTCGTTCAGGACGGAGAGGTAAACCGTGTGTGTGTGTGTGTTTGTGTGTGTGCACGCAGACAGTATCCACACAGTGCAGAGCTTCATTGTCCGGTGGAGCCAGCTCTGTCCAGAGCAGTCACAGTGATTAATGACTTTCACTGTGCTGCTGCACTTTTATTTATTTCTCTATCTCCTCCCTTTTTTTTTTTTTTTTTTTTTTTTTACTACTGCAAACTCACTTTTATCACTGAATCGTGAACACTTATCTTTCTGTCTTTTTCTCTTTCCACTTCTTTGTAAAGGTCTAATAAGGCCACAAAAATTGGGCCCAGCCAAAACTAGGACTGTTTAGTACAGGGTTCAGCTATATACGTAAACACGTGTATCTATGATACACATGTATACAATCAAATGTAAATTCAGGGGAGTTGTGTCAGCTGCTCCTGTAGCTCTCGGGTCAGAGTGGTCATCTTCGGCTGCTGTGTCGTCTTCTGGCACTTGACTGAAGCACGGCAACCACCCACTGATGACTCTCCTCCTTTCATGGTCTCTCATACTGTGAAGAGAGTCTGGTGGGTTCCTGAATACCTCATCAAACACACCGTTCATCAGGACACTCAGATAATCTCTAAAACACGGCAGATGCATGGTTTATTGGGGCCAAACGTGTACAACTGCACATAAGAACGAAGGAGGAGAATCTATTTATCAGAATGTGCGGTGATGACAGTAATTCCTGAATTTAGCTCTTAACAGAACATGATGTTGTTTTACATCTAAGTGATCTTGCCATAGTGATTGGCATTTAAATATTTTCTTTAATTTAATTCACTTTCTATTAGCACCACTTTCTGTGTTGATGTTGATAAATGTGATCAAAGTGCTTTGATATTTCCAAACCCTGGATGTCTCCCCACACATTAAGCAAAGCACATACTGAAAACTGTTCACGGTTCATTATAACAAGCGTTTTTGTCTGACATTAATATTTTGATGTATTAATGTTGGGGAAACATCTTTGACAGCACATTTTCTATATTTGCATAACGGCGACTACATGACTTCCAGCAAAAAAAAAAAAAAAACAGATGATGCTATTGGTGAAAAGCCTCTCTAGCATCATACAGGTAGTGCAGGTAACATGCTGTAATGCTGGCAAAGTAAAAATAGCGACCGACTTTAGTTTCACAGGTTGTTGCCTGGATTCGAAACTAAATGCGTTGTTAGCATAGTCCAGTTTTTATAAGTACGCACATACTGCATGTCTGCACGCACACGCAGCTTCTCACAGCTCAGCAGTGTGGCGGTGGAATGACAACGAAGGAAAAAGTGGGCAACATCCATCTTTTTTTACTCCTTGTGAAACCTACGGCTGGATCAGAGCGACCGTTACTCTGTGGCTAATTTCAGTAGCTTCTTGCTAGCGGAGCACCTGGGGCTGAAGTCGGTGATGAGAGGAAGGAAAGAAAGAATGGGGAGAGGGGGGGGGGGGTTCAGGCTGGCTTCTGTTTGATGTCGTGTCTACGCGGAAGGCGTAGCGTGACCGCCATGTTAGCAGAGTATCAGCAGCAGCTCCGGCTTCTCTGTGTGTGTCTATGCAGGAGACGTTCGTCAGGCACAGCATCGTGTCTGTATGTCGCCTGCATTTTGGAAGCGCTCACATAATCCATGTAGTTACGCATGTAAAATGCAGCAAAAAAAAAAATTCACTTACAGTCGAATTTATATGGATATAGTGCAGGTAAAACGCGGGGCTGCTGAGATGAAGACCCACTGTGAGAACTGCAAGTGAAGGTGAACTCAATGAAAGAAGCAACCCAGTGGGATCCTTTTATAAGAGTATCTTTTATACAGGGTCCTACAGGACCCTGGAAAAGATGTTCCCCATCTCTGTATTCTCTTAGTATGATATGAGCTATTGTGGGAACTCAGTAAAGGGGTTTTCTGTTCCCTAGCACACCCATGGGAGTCATGGGATCACCAAAGGTCATAACTTGTCTTATTTACCCCTTGACCTGTTTTGCCATGCCAGTAGAACGCTCCCAACTCATATATGCTGACGATTCTCCTAAATTTGTTCTATACTTTCACTATCTGACACAACTGAGTATGAAATGAAAAATTCAGACTCACCCAGTAGCAGGCCCAACTCATTTTTCATCAGTCACCTGAGTTTTAATGAGACACTTGAAACTTGTTTGTCTTTCATGAGACGTGATAGATGTGGGGCCAGCGTGGCCTGTTCCTCTGCGAGGTTTTGATTTGAGTCGAAGCTGAGAAGGTCACTTCAAATATTTAAGAAGATCCAAATAGAGAAAGGTCATTCAATTCCCAGCTCAGGATATTTCTTTTCAGCGTCACACCAAAAACTCTGTCAATGGCTTTCCAGTATGTGGCACAGTCAGAGGACACATCCATCAGGTTTCTCCTGCAGTCTTTACAGGAAGGCTGCTGACTTTGCTTCAACATCATGGGAGCACTGGTTGAAATCAAGAGTCAAGTCTGGACAACATCAGTGGGGCAAATGGTGGGAAACAGCTCACATTTTCTTTCCTCACATTTCCTCTCCCATAATTCATCTTCCTTTAAGAATCCACTCGCTTTGTCATACATGTTACGGCTACGTGAGTCCGTGCAGATGCGCAACCTCAAACACTGCTGCAAGGGCGCTGCAGAGTTTTCACTCTAGATGCAGCTTTCTTGGCGAAATGATCGCTGCTGTGACTACTCTCCTATTTGCACCCTATTCTGTGTTCAGTTCTCAAGTTTTCATTGGTTAATTGGTACAAGAGGAAACATTCATTAAGGTGTTTTGGATCTTTTACACTGAAAACATACAGTACTCAGAGGTTTTGTAATGCAGGTGGGAAGCATCAGCACATATTCCTTCGTTCTTCAAATCTGAACTCATCCAAAAAGAACGTGTCTCAACTGCAAGCACTGATGGATCCTGGAACACTTGAAGTTGGTTGAAATTATAATTCAATATAACAGGAGTCAAATGCAGCATTGAGCCACCTGGTCTCTTTGGGATGTTTTTTTTTTTTTTTTTTTTTTTAGAATTTCATAGATTTCTTTTGTATTCTGATCCTTTAGTTTTGAGAACTGAGGACCACTTCTCCTCCCTGTACGGCCAAGAAGACTCCAGTGGATCAGATGCCAGTTCAGTCTGCAGATAACAAATTAGCTCATCTTTGTCTTGAATTGTGCTAAAATTTTAATGTTCTGATGTGGCCTCGTTAAGTGCTACCATGTAAACTACCTTGGCAGAGCGCTGAGTGATTTGTGCAGCAGTGTTAGAGACTTGGAAATGGGTTTTTACAAGACACTGATAACAGTGTTGTTGTTTTGTTTATGTTGGCAACAGAAAAAAAAAACTATGAACAAAATTAATGTCATCAGTCAAAAATGTAACTGGGGCATGTTGTGTTTGTCTCTTTATTATGTGTGTGTCTGCAATGGGGCAAGTATTTTGTTGAGGAAGATGCAACAACAACAACAATAGATTAGAAACAAAAAAAAATGAAGAACAAAAAAATTGAAATACTTAATATTTAAAATAATAAATGTGAATAAGAGATTGGTGTGTGTAAAACATATAGAGGACCACCCAAACCATCTCAGATTTTGTTGAGTAAGAGGTGCCTAGGTGGGTTCGGGTCAGGTCAGAGTTTTATTTGTGTATATGTTTCCTCTCGTCTTCATTTTCTTTCCTGTGTTTTAATTAATTTGCCTCTTTATTTTCTCTATTTTCTTTCCTCCCATTCCCTTACCCCCTCCCCCTCTGCTTGCTTTCCTTGCCTCCTCCAGCTTTAGGTGCCCCAACAGTCCCCTTGGAGGTTGCTGGCCTATCGCAGGTCAGATCCCCTTGAAGAACAAAAGCCACCCACTGAGGCAAGTCTGATGAAATTTACACTGGTTTCCAAGTGCCTACAGCCCATAGCCATGCCGAAAGGCAGGTGATTTAAGGAAAGTGTGTGGTGTAAATGTTAGGGTTAGAACCCACAGAGGACAAATGTGAAAAAGCAGCTGTGAAAGGACAAGACATGTTAGTGAAGAATCTTGATGAGATCGCATTAGACTGAGGAATTAAAAAAAAGAAACAGACCACAACTTCTCACTGAGCCATGATGGACGATTGGAGATGTAGACTGTGTGTGTAGTGGTTTGAAGTGATTCAAACTAAAAATTAGAATGATTGAGTTACCAAAATTACCCCCCCCATAAAATAGACAGCAGCATCTGTGCTCCAGTAACGTTTATGTGCATGCAAAGGGTGAAATCCTCTGTGGAAAAGCCCCGTTGGCCATGCTGCATGCACTTTAGAGAGCCCCTTACTGCAGCTTGTCAAAGCACTGTGCTTCAACACTGGATCATGAAGTAAAAAAAAAAAAAAAAAACAGAAAGAAAAGAAAAGAAATCACCTGTGCAGCATCAGTAAAGCTTTATCCAGTGATGCACAGTAAATCTGGTGAGGGATTTGATATCCACTGTCAGACTGTCTACACCTCTGTTTAACAACAGACAGCACTTTATTATCTGTGGTTGCTGGTTGCTGCAGTTTCTCACAGCCTTGTCGTTCCTGGGTACGGCTCCGGTTCTGGGACTTACTTGAACCTGGAGCGACAGGGCAGGACTTTTTTTCACCAGTCCATTAAGTGGACACGATTACCCAGCATGCCTCAACATTTTGTGTTTTAACCCCCCCTGATTAAAGTAATTAAAATATAGAACCACGAGTCCTGAGGCAGTCCCCTAAGATTCATACAGAGATGAATCACCTTGCATCTACAGTCAGGGCTGACTGTTGGGTGTTATTTTTTCTGATATATACACAATACAAAAACAATTACACGCACAGCAGAGGAATACTAAACGCTGAAGATCCTGCCTCCTTCCTCTGTATCTTCCTGAGAGTGGAGGTTCTGTGTGCAACGGCTCCATCTAGTGGTCACATCAGATACCGAGCTGGATAACTTCCCATTTAACTCTCTGTGCTGGGTGAAGAGCTACATCTTCATCAGACATGCCGTTTACTGACTGATTGCTCTCATGACACAGATCTGAGATCAGCCAGCTTATGTAACGCAGTTATAGATCTACAGAGAGGGTGAAGGGGTTCACAGAAGGGACAACGTATGTATAAGTCATTATGGATACTGTATATATATATATATTATATATTATATTTTAATTGAAAAAGTCATTCTAATTAAAGGTCCTGTGCACTCATGGTGAACCCACACAGGGGATTTCACATATGCTCTCTGATTAGATCTCTGCAGACTGCGTGGGCATGTACAGACTGTGCCTGACTAACATTTCCCTCATTCTCTCGTTAGCTTGGCTGCACCCGTAATTCCCAGCAAAGCTCGGCCCACCTTCGACCCAAGAGGTCGAATCAGTCCGGCCGTTTGACCGTGGCATGATTGTTGGTGTCAAACTATAGCCCGGTCTGATGGATCTGGATTTGTGCTGAGGCTGCAGATGGTAGGGTCAGAATTTGGAATCGACGGCATAAATCCATGGACCCAACCTGCCTTGTGTCAACAGTCCAGGTTGGTGGTGGTGGTGGTGATGGTGTTATGGCCACAGTTCACCATCTTCTAATGGCTACTTCCTGCAGGATCATGCTCCATGTCACAAAGCTAAAGTCGTGGCCTCCCCCCAGTCTCCAGACCTGGACCCAGTAGAACACCTTTGGGGATGTGGTAGAACAGGAGACTGGCAGCTTGAATGATGTGATGAATCATGTCAATATGGAGCAGAAGCTCAGAGGAAGGTTTCCAACATGTGGTGGAATCAATGAGCGCAAAGGAGAGAACCATGCAGTATTAGTGTGGTGTTCCTAAAAAAAGACCTCACTAAGTGTGGGTCTATTGGAATGAAGATATGTTCCTGTGTAAATTCTGTGTCTGATATGTTGTCATGTGTGATTGAAGCTCACCTTTGCAGTTATTTGACCCCGATGAAGACGTTTGTCCACTCGATCCGTGTCCGTGCCTTTCATTAGTATGCTACAAATTCATGGTGTACTAAAGACGTGTGTTTCCCAGTGTATATTCATTCTTTAGCTTATGAATTGTATATGTATGAAAGTGTCAACATCAGTTCAGGTGTCTGTAATGACGACTGGATCAGCTGCTTTATTTCCACATGATTCACATGAGGATTTGTTGTCTCAGCGTCTGGATTCATCTCAATAATGACTGTGTACACAGTGTTCAGCTATGACTACACAGGCTGTGTGTGTGTGTGTGTGTGTGTGATTTGCCTCATATCACCACAGCGGCTTCATCTTACCTTTAAGGGAGTTCATGGTCTTGACAGCTCCAATTCCAGCATATAGTGTGTGTCTGCCAGGAGCCTCCTGAGGCAACAAGGAGAAATGCTGGGGGAAGAAAAGAGAGAGAAAGGCGAAAAATAGAAAAAGGATTTTAAGAACAACAGATCAAAAAAAAAAAAAAGAGAAAAGAAACAGTCTCAAACAGCAAGATACAAGAGGATGAGATGTAAAACAGAGCTCAAAGGTTGTCAGACAGTGAGCGAGGGGCATTATCTCTGCATGCTCTTCACCTCCTGGGGATTGTTGATCTGTGTGGATAGTGATGCTGCAAGAGGCGCCAGGCGGAGCGTGACAAAGGCCGAGGCCTCCGAGGTTTTTTTTTTTTTTTTTTGTCGCACTCCACAGAAAGGATCCTGGGAAGGGAGGGGGAGACGGTGGGGAGGGGGTCAGGGTGCGATGGCATCACAATAATGAGGTTTAAAACAGTGAGCTCCATCATTTAAGATGGTGTAAGTTAGTCTTGCTGCCAGTTAAAGAGGAAAAAAGATCAGCTTCATTTACAAATACTACAAAATAAAAGTCAGTCAAGTTTTCACACTATCATCCATCCAGAGTTTACAGACCCACCTCCTGCTTTAGCTTTGACCTGCTGTACTTACTGTGTGTGCTCAACATTCCTCCTTTGTAATGAGGGGTGGTTATGGCAGCGTCAGTGGGTCAGCTGTCATGGTCCGGAACTGAAATAGGCACAGTTCCCCCTGACGATTATGTAAACTGACAACTCCAGTAAAGTTTATTCAAATCCTCAACAATGATGAGGATGAAAATAATGAACATGAAAAAGGAAATAAATATAACTGGGGATTAAAACTGGGTTTATAAACCTGGTTCACCACCGGGGGGCCCAGTGGTGCAGCTACTCTCCTCCTTTCTTCGCTGACTTTTCACTGACTTTTGAAACTAATAAATCAAATTAGTTAAACACATAATGGGAGCTCGGTCGCATTTTTTTAATGTTTCCTCCCAGCGTGAATGATGAAACCTCACAAGACAGAAACTAAGAAAGGAGTTAATAAGTTTCTCAGAGGCAGAGATGAAGTGTGTAATCAGGTGTTCTTAAAGCTAGTTATTAAACACACTCTGGGGAGCGTGTTTGCTCCTGTTCTCTAGATGATTCTCTTTGAAGCTGATTCCAAAATCCATCTCATTAGTTATTCATTGGAAGCTCCATGCTAAATGCACCATCTACTCTAAATACAGTTCGGGGAATTGCATTGTGTGCTCTTGTATGTGAATGAATATGAGCAAGAAAGAGGCATGAAAGGCAATTAAAGGAGAAGTGTGTGGGATGTTAGCTGTGCATGAACTGACTAATGCACAGTGATTATGTATATTTGTGCCAAGATCATAGTTGGATAAATTAAATTAAAGCAGATGAACGTATAGTGTGTGTGTGCGCGTGCGTGTGTGTGTGTGTGCATGTGTGGATTCTCTTTGGAGTGTTCATCTGTGAAGAACAGCTCTCTGGCTCCCTGCAGTGGCTCAGGACCAAAAGGCAGGGCGACCACAGGTACACAGCTCTGACAGGTGATGGTGCTGCAGACTAACACTGTCCTTTCATTACCATCAACACACACTGTATTTATCTGCTGTCCCAAATACTCATTATGGCACCAAATGTAGATTAATGTGCCACTGAAAATAGTCCCTCAATCCTCTGAGCTGTTTATCCTGCTCTAATGTTTCTCGTTTTGTTATTCACTGTTGCTTAAGCGTTTAGTTTAACTCCTGGATAAGGAGCTACAGTTGAAAATTAGCCCTTAAAGCTAACACTGGTACATTTACAGTGTCGCTAATTAACGCGCATTGTCCCTGAGTGACGTCTTTCAGGTGAGAATGTGTACGGAAATGCAAATGAGGAGTGCGCCAGGACGAGGAGGTGATTGGAGGACTACTCCAGACGCAGCAGCTGATTGGCTCCTGCCAAACCACCTACGGTAAATTTAAAAAACCAAGATGGCGCGGCCGCGCTGTTAAGATAGACGTTTATTTCTATTAAAAACGGCCACAGTAATGTCCTAATAATTGTGTTCTCAGTAGCTGTTAGAGGTGAGCTGCCTTTTCTTTTCACCACGTTTTCTCCTCGTTTTTGTTTGTTAATAAATTGGCTATGGATTTCTTGGCCTTGACCCGAGCCTGAAGCAAATTCATATTTGCTTACATGCGGAAAACACATTGTAAACAAAAACAGTTAATGGAAAGAAGTTATTAGCCACCAGTAAACTGTTCCTGTGGTTATTTTGGACTTGGGGAAGAAAGATTACTGTCATGTTGTTGGGACAAAACAGTTTCGTTTATAATGTCCTGATCTTTGACAGTATGATTTTCATTGTTTTTAAAGATCTCATCTTTTCCTAATAACTTGGATATGAAATGTTTTCTCAGGGCACTGATCCAGCAGGTGACCTGATCTTTGCCTTCCTCCAGGAGGATTTACCCATCATCCCTGGTGCTGGAGTTCCAAAACCAGGTGAGACACTTTATGTGTGTGTGTTTTGTGTTAGATTTTGGTTCATGTTGACGTGACGGCATCACACGGTTGCTGCAGATTCATCAGCTGCACATCCATAAAACGAATCTCCCATTCCACCACATCCCAAAGATGATCTATTGCATTGAGGTCTGGTGACTGTGGAGACTGTTTGAATAGAGTGAACTCATTGTCGTGCAATGTTCAATGCTCAGTTGGTACTAAGGGGCCCAGAATGTGCCAAAAAAAAAAAATGTCCCCCACACCATTACACTACCACCACCAGCCTGAATTGTTGAGACAAGGCAGGATGGATCCTTGCTTTCATGTTGTCTAGGCCAAATTCTGACCTGATCATCCGAATGTTGCTGCAGAAATCCAGACTGATCAGACCAGGCAGCATTTTTCCAATCTTCTGTTGTCCAATGTCCTGTGTGAATTGTAGCCTCAGTTTCCTGTTCCTAGCTGACAGGAGTGGTACCTGGTGTGGTCTCCTGCTGCTGTCCCTCATCTGCTTCAAGGTTTGACGTGTGTTTGGAGATGGTAGTTTTCAGGATAGTTTGCAGGATATGTTCTCTTTTATAGACCGGTCTCTGTAAACCCCGGAGATGGTTGTGAGGGGGAAATCCCAGTAGATCAACAGTTTCTGAACTGCTCAGTCCAGCCTGTTCAAAGTCACTTAAATCACCTTTCTTCCCCATTCTGATGCTCAGTTTGAAGAAACCATGTCTACATGCCTGAATGCCGCTGCCATGTGATTGGCTGATTAGATATTTGAATTAGCAAGCAGTTGAATAGGTGTACCTAATAAAGTGGCCGGTGAGTGTTTATACTGTAGTCTTTGTCTGACAGATGAAATGATTGTCAGTTTAATGTTGACTCACGGTGATGATGTGAGTGACTTATACACACATGGCCTCTAAGTATAAGAAAAACAATATGAGGGAACAGGGAAATCATTTGAGTGGTTGTGTGAAAAGAAATTCAACATCCATGTGGACAGAGAGAACCAGCTTTATTTCAGTTTAAAGCACAGTGCCATGAAGAAACCGAAAGACTCCACTTTCCTTTGGGTTCTAATATTTTCTCTGATCTACAGAGCAGAAATGGCTGCTGAGGCAGAAAAAAAAACAAAAAAAAACGTGTTCATTTCATTTCAGTTTCATAATTTAAATATGCTGCTGTCAATAATTCCACGGCATGTTATGTGAATTATCCCAGTGCCTTTAAACGCCTCAAATTAATCTCAATCTGGAACCAAAATCTTGATTATTAATAATCGGTAGATTTTCTTTATATATAAAAAACTAACAGAACGGAGAAGTTTGCCTATAAATCATAGTCCACAACTTTACAGTGATGAAAACACATTTAACTCTGTGTAATTATAACTTCTTCACAATTACGCTGATGGAATGTATTTTTTTTTGTTTGTAGGACAATAAAAAAAAATGTTTTTTGGTTTCATTCCCTTCATCTCAGTGTTCCCAGGTCAGACTTGTGGTTGTACACACAGTGGTTTTTTTTTAACAGTAACAGTGGTTAAAGAGGTCACCTTGGTTACAGTGTAATAGTAAGCGTATACTTCTGTGACATTGTGTGTTGTTGGTTTTCTGCAGGGCGACTCTGCACTTCAGCGCTGCACCAGTTTCCGCCTGCCGCTGACCCGCGTCCACAGGCTGCGGGCCGTCTGGGCGATGGTCACCCTGCGGGGCAGACGGAGGCTCCTCAGAGGCTCCCTGATGCACGCCAGCACTCCCGGCTCCGCGGCCCGCCCCAGGTATTCGTGGGAAATGTAGTTGATCCTCCTCAGCTGTTTGCTGTAGTAGTACCTCAGTTCGCAGAGCTCCTCGGCTGCGGTGGAGGAGATGACCGAGGCCCGGGACGGGGAGCCGGGCGCGGTGTTGGCAAGGGAGTCGCCGCCTGGGGATGGAGAGGGAACGTCCACCGCTGCTTCGCTAGCACGGGGTTTCCTCTCCTCCCTTTTAGGGGTGGTGGATTTTCTTTTCGAACAGGGTCTCGTTGGATGTGGCCGTGTTTTCTGACTGTCACTAACACCTACATTATCTATCATGTTAACTTCAACCTCAACTACATGTTGACTGACAATGGGTCCTCTCTTGTCCTCCTCTTCCTCTGTGTGTCTGTGTGTTTGTTTGTCTGTCTGGCTGACTGGCTTCAGGTTTTGTTTCCTGGACAGGTTCCTCTGTTCTTTATATACTTTTTGCTTGGGTTGTGGGCTGTTGTCCGTGTCAGTGGGGTCAAAGGTTATATCAACCTCCTTCTCATCGGCTTTAACAGCTGATGTGTCCTGTAACCGTGAAAGAAAAAAAAAACAGTTAGGGAAGTAAAAGTAGAGAAGTGAAGCATTAAAATATCATCCTGGAATAACCCAAACACTGAAAGCTCAATATCTTAAAATACAGCAGCCATAATGTTCCCTTCTTATAGGTCTTCTATGGCAACATGTAGCTAAAATGAAATAGTGTCAGTGAGAATAAACTGAGCATGTTAGCTAGCGTGATGAAGCGTTAGTGAAAGTTAGCAGTAGCATGGACACTGGCACCAGAGGCCATGTTTGACAGGCTTGGGCAATAATTTGGTTTTGCAATTTTCAATATTGTCAGTCAGATGGGATCATTCTGTGCCCACCCCCCAAAAAAAATGTCTGCAAAGAGACAAAACACCAGGCTGTGTCTTCTACTCTGGGAGCCAACAGTTTCTCTATTGCCCAAGCCTGCTGGTTAGGAATGGTTAGATGATATCATGCTGACCATGTTATAACTTGTTAAGTTTAAAAAAAAATAAAAATAAATCAATTATCAGTTAAATAAAACCAGATCGTCTGTGTTCATCAGTCCTCAAACACCCAGACCATAGGTGAAGAATGAAGCACAGGTCTGGACAGTGCCATGCCAAAACAAGCAGTAGTGAACAGAAACAAAAAAAATAAAAGAGTAAATAAAAAGAATGATGGACTGTACTTTGTCAGCGTGTCTTCTGAGAGGGGTTGGGGGGGAGGGGTAGAGGGGACTAGGGGACCTCTTTCTTGATTTTCTTGGACACGGGGCCGTCTCCACCACTTTGAACTGATCTCTTTTCCTCTTTGACTTTGCCCTGGCCACTGGCAGCTTTTACCTGCAGGTCATTGACAACAGGGCTTTACCTGAGAGGGCTCACACACCTGAGGTGGAGTGGGGACGAGGGGGGGTACACTAGAGGGAGAGGACATGTGACACTCTGGACAAGAATGTACAGGACATAAATGCCATCTGTGGTTAAATCACATCTTCTTTCAGGTTCCGTGCTCCAGAACCAGAAACGTGGACCTTGAGTTCAAATTCATTTTGACAAACTTTATACATACCTTCATACAAACATATATAATATACATAATATTCTATCAAAATACTCTAAATATTGACTAATCAATCAAAGGGAGTGGTGATTATTTCCACTCCTCTGCACCAGCTGTGCTGATCACAGCAGCAGAACAAAAAAAAAAAAGATCAGCAGTGGAATCTACATGAGCTACAGTGATTTAATCTATGATTAATCAAGTTAGAAAACTAATGATCATTATTATCAGCAGCTGCGTGGTGGAGGTTATTTGGTTTTACAGAATTGGGGATCTCGAGATACCGAGTCATTGAATGATTATCAGTGTGCAACGTTTCAAACATTGAACTTAAATTCAGTTGACTTACCTCTGTGGGCTTTTAGAGACAATTAGAAAAAACATTTTTAAAGTGACACATGGAGGAAAAGACACATCAGACCACACAGTGGAAGAAGAGGAAACGGATTAGAGAGAGTTCACAGAGAGGACTGGAAGAGAAATCACATGAATTAACCAACACAGGAAATAAAGAGGGGGAAAAAAAAAAGAAGAGCCCGACATCGACTGGAACGATTAACGTTTTGAGTCACAGACAAATAGTTTTTATAGTATTTTGTGAATCTGTTTTACTTCAGTTTACTTCTCTACAGCAGAAATCGCTGCAGCTGGGACCGTTATCAAAATGTCTTTCTCTGTCCCAAAGTTTGTTTTTCTTTTGCTTTACTGTTTGCTTTGAAACTCCAGTCTCAGTTGGACTCGACTTAAGATTTCACGTCACTTTGCTAAAGTACATGTGTAAATCTGGGTCTAACAGTTTTGCAAATTCCAAGTCCTTGTTTTTGTTTTGTTTTTTAAATACTGGCCAAATGTTTCTGCTCAATTCATCACTAAATAACTATTAATATAACTATTAAGACTCTTTCCACAGAGATTTCAGAAATACTTGCAGCTGAAAATGACACTGACTTACACAATAACTATACAACTCAAGGTTTGATTCTGGCCTGTGGTTGTGTTTACTGCTAAGAATAACTTCATTTTTTTTTTTTTGGTGTGTTGTATCGCAGTGGCCAGCGTGTACTCACCACAGTGGGTCCAGACCCTGCTGTCCTCATCTTCATGCTCAGCGTGTGAGTCTGGGTCTTCAGCAAAGGAGCTTTGCGGCCCAGCTTCATGTAGAAGTAGGTGGTGTACGGAGTGAAGCTGAAATCCTCCCTGGGGGTCAATACACAGAAACCAAAAGAGGGAAGAGTTACAGCCCACATTTTTTTAACAGGTAGGACACAAGTCCAAGATGTCTGGAGTCCTAATATCATTTCCTACACAAACTGTCCAGAGCTTGGTGGACTGCTGAGTCCTGACCTGAGGAGCTGGCCCTCATGTGTTGGGACATGGCTCTCTGGGAGGACACCATATTTCTACAGTGGCCCAGAACAGACAGACCAAACACTGGCTCTAGAGAGGTTTTTACATTACCTGCAGGCCACCATACACAAAAAGGGAAAGAGGGGGATGAAGAGGAGGGGGTATTCAGTTGGTTGCAATCTGCAACTTCACCACTAGATGTCACTAAATCTTACACACAGTCCAGTGATATCCAGTTGACTACCCAATCAGATTGGTGGTAAAGACAGACAACAGAAGACGGCGTCACCTGAGGTATTCCTGCAGCAGCAGCTGCACGATCACAGCCTCAGCCTGCTGCCGAGACAGCATGGTGGTCTCAATCATCTTCCTGCGCTTGGCGGGGCCTTTCCCCATCCAGGCCTCCACCAGCTTCAGAGGAGTCAGCTTCTCATCCATGGACGTCGCCAGCTCCACAATCTGCAACACCTGCCGGGCATGCTGGGTGATGTCCACGGTAGGGTAGTCTGGAGGAGCGCAAAATTAGATGATCGCTAAAGCCGGGTTCACTAGAGATGACTTTTCAACAAAGTACGGAACAAATGGCTCAAGTCAAACCTGGAAGCATGATTCCTATTATAACATGTCACACACACCTTTTGCATGGTTGCAACTGTCGCACCTCTGGTTGCATCCTTCATCATCCCACACCTCATCAAAGTGAACAGCCATGAGGGCGCGCCGACACCTACACACAGCAAACATGAGACTCGAGAGACATTCAAGTCAAGCTGTTTCTCTACCTCTTTATATTTTTTCATCAAACACACATGCACCCAAAGTGTGTGTGTGTGTGTGCGCACTACCTGTCGAGGTTCTGGCAGTAGCTGACCATCTGCAGCAGCTTCTGTTGACCAACGTTCTCCATGACCACCATGGTGCTGATCCTGAAGATATCAGCGAAGCCGAAGTAGACGATGCAGTCTGCTGGACGGTCATCTCGACCTGGAGACACGGAGTTTTAATGAAGTGGGAATTTTATTGAGGTATATTTGCAAAAAAAACATACTGAAGCCGTACAGATCGAAAAGGAAACCGCGTCTACCTGCACGTCCGCTCTCTTGGTAGTAGTTCTCGATGGACTTGCTGATGGTGTGGTGGATGACGAACCTGACGTCGGATTTGTCTATGCCCATGCCGAACGCCACGGTGGCTACAACCACCTGGAGGGCAACACAAACACGCACAGACATGTTCCAACATGACACAACTGCAGTTTTTATGGGTTTTTTTTTTTTTTTTTTTTTAATCTGCCAGTGTGTGTGTGTGTGTGTGTGTGGAACACCCTAATATACCCTGATTTCGTTGGCGGTCCACTTGCGATGAACCTGGGACTTCTCGTCAGGGTCCATGTTAGCATGGTAAGGATAGGCTAGGATGTTCCTCTTCTGGAGTTCAGAAGACACAGACTCTGCATCTTTCTGAGAGAACACATACACAATCCCTGTGGCAAACAAACCACACACACACACACGTTAGGAAATATGCGATGTGAATATTTACATTTTAAATTTCTATTCAGTCAGATCTAAAAAATCACTTTGAGCATTTCAGCCTGTAAGAAACACATTTAAATTTGTGATTCAACAGTACTGTTACCTGACTGGTCTTTGTATTTGTTCTTGATCAGAGAGGCGATGTCGCTGATTGAGGCATTGTTGTCAGACTTTTTAACACGAACCTGAGAAGAAGAAGAAACCAGACTGTTGGTGTCACTGTTAGATTTTCTGTGAGAGGTGTGAGACTCAGAGATTTTAAATCTGTTTTAAATCAGTCTAACAGGTGTGAGTCAGTGTTTAGAGATACGTTTATAACAAATTTCAATTGTTGGACTGGTTTTAATATGATGGTTTTAATAAGTTAAGTTCATACAGATCGTAGTAACGAGTTAAACATGTAAAAACACCTTTAGGCCTTTTACCTTTCAAGCTGTGTAAGCAGGTGCAGATGATAGTCAAAGGTCAGACAGGTGTGTGCTAAGCAGGTGTGTGCTAAGCAGGTGGAAGTGTGTGCAGAGACGCATTCAGGGAGTGTGTGTGTGTTTGTCGATAACGCAAGAGGTGTGTGCGTGCGAGTGTAGCTGCCATGGTTACAACCTCATAGTAGAGATTAGTCCGGTTGAAGGAGTCGCTGAGGGTGATTGGCTGTTGCACATTCAGGATTTTTGAGCAGTCCGCGAGGACTCCGCTGGTTGCCGTGGCTGTGATGCCGAGCAGTGGCACTTTAGGGAACTGCCTCTTCAGGATGCCCAGCATCTTGTAATCTACACAGAAAACACACACACACACACATACACACAAATCTTTATCCTCTTTGAGCATAAAACTACAGTTTGATCTGACGGGGGATAAGTTAAGGTTACCTTGGAAAGTAAAGAGAACCTCTCACCTGGTCGGAAGTCATGTCCCCACTGGCTGCAGCAGTGCACCTCGTCCACCGCGATGCGACTCAGCAGGTTCGCTTTGTAAGCTTTCTCCAGACGAGACATGAGCAGCTTGCTCTTGGCAATCTTCTCTGGAGTCACGTACACCAGCTTGAAAGGGGCCTTTGGATCCGTCATACCGTTCATGACTGCTTTAACGTGGTCCTAAATAAAACAAATGATAATAATTTGAATGTTTCCAACTGTTTCTCATGTGAAGGCAGATTTTAAACACCAAAACATCAGTGTACGAGCCGCAACGTTCACGTTACACAGCTTTCATGTCGTTATTTGATACACAGCTGACAGTGTGTGGTGTGGAGCTGGAGTGAGACAGTCATTACCTTGCTACTGGACGCATTCAGCATCGCTGCTGATACACTGATTGACTCCAGGTACATGATCTGGTCCTCCATCAGGGACACCAAGGGAGTGATAACCAGTGTAAAACCTGACACACACACAAATGCATGTGTGGTTACAGTAGCAAAGATGAGTGTGTATGTACTCACAGAACAAATGGAATTATCTTATGAACTGTAAAAGTGGTGTGTGAGCTAGAAAGGTGTCTGTACCCCCAGAGCAGACAGCAGGCAGCTGGTAGCAGAGGCTTTTTCCTCTTCCTGTAGGCATAACCAGGAAGAGGTCTTGGCCTGACATGGTCAGGTTGATGGCCCTCAGCTGCAGTGGTCTGAACGTGGAGAGATGGAATGAGGTCTTCAGGTGCTTCTTCACCTCTTTGGACCATGGAAAATCTACCAAACACAAAGAGATAAAGAGACATCAACACACAAACCTGCCGACTCTGGTTGTGTGGCCGCGCGTGTGCGTGCAGTACCTGTGCCATCGTAGCGCTGCAATTTCTGGTTGCTCATTACAGGATTAGCTCGAGGCGGCTTGGATGATGATGATGATGATGATGATGACTGTGCAGCACAACAGGCCTCCTCCAAATGCTGCAGCAGTGCATTCTTACGAGAGGTCAGCTCAGCCTGCTTCTGCAGGAGCTCCGTGATCTGCGCCTCCACCAACTCCAGCTCAGCCTCCACCGAGTCCAGCTCTGCCTGAGCTTCTGAAGAGGAACAAACACACCAGGAAGACTGTGAGCAGGCTATAAACTAAGCTAGTTATCTGCTGTGTCTTACAGAGCCTTATAAGTGACAGAGACACCTTCTTGTAGATACAATCCTGCCTCCAACTAGCATAGTACATGTGCAGCAGGTTTTCTCACTGGACTTCTGTTGACAGTGTGAACGTGGAGGACTCTGTCAGGTCTCACACATGCACAGGTACTAATCCTCTGAGGCTCACACCTCCACAGTTAATGATCTCTTTTCCTTTGTACCTCCCCTAATGTCCCTTTGGGGCGGTGTCAGAGTTGTCTGCTGTTTGTCTCCCCCAGGACGTCAGCCTTCTCTCAAATAAAAACACCTTCAGGATTACCACAGAAGACCCTGTGACTCTGTGTCTACATCTCAGCACTGTTTGGTCTTTAATCAGGTTCAGGTACAAAAGTAACGCAAAGCCGTTCAGTGACTAAATATCTCAACGTTTGTTTTTGGCTTCCTGATTCAAAGAACACACTCACCATTACTTCCACCACTACCATCCATATTTCTCTCACTCAGAAAGGAACTAGCTTTCACACTGCCAGAGGTGTTGATGTGATTCACTGAAAGACAGAAAAACATGTTAAAAGAGTTCAGATTTGTACTGTTGTTAAACCTGTAACCTTTAATTCCCTTTTTGCTCCGAGTTTGTACCTCTCATGTATTGTTATCATGATAACACCAGAGGCTACTTCTTATCATTGGTGATCATATAGTTTTGATATCGCTTGTTTCAGTGAGACACTGCTTTTCTGTTTCTGTTTCAATTTGAAATTTCAATTTGAAACTGAAACAGAAAATGTATTAGATGCACATTTTCTGTTTCAATTTCAAATTGCTATTCATTAAATGAAATAATAAGTACTATGATTATTCAGTGGGATTCTTTTCTTCATTCTTATTTTCCACCAACTGCCAGTTCACATATAAAGGTGAAAACTGATCAACCAAATGCACCAAAAGTTCAGGAAACTTCTACCTCCACTAAACAACATAAACTGTGGTTAAAAACGTTTAATGTCACATTTTGTCCCATTACCGTCAAGCCACATTGAAGGCATCATAACGAAGGCTAACTTAGCTTATGCCTCGACAGCGTTGCACCTGCTTCTTCACACAAGTTACCGTTAGTACCGTAGCTTGCTTCGGGAAATCCCGGATCCCGGAGCATCGTTTTTAAACAGTCCCTCTCTCATGTTACGGTTTTCCTCTCTAGCAAACGAGATATGCGAGGCTGACCCTCTCTCTTTTGCGGGCTAAATGAGATACGTCTGGGACAAACGTTTGAAAAAGGCCAAAATGCATTTCAAAAATTTCTCACCATTCACTAACTCCGTCCAAGCCCCCTTCTTGTTGCTCACTTCACGGTTGCTATAGACAGACCACGCCGTCAGAGGGGAAAAAAAATCCCCTTGGCAGGCGTGAAAAAAGTTGGGGGACATTTTAGCCCTATATTTAGCCTGCCAGGCTACCTTAAAAATTCCACCTCTTGCTCCAGGATTGACACGGCTTTATCAATCCTGGTCTGCCTTTAAAACATTTCATGTTTATACAAGCTATGGTTTATACATAACCTAAGAGGCCTGAATGAGAGCAAAAGATCCTGCAATCCCGAGTCCTGGTCCTCTTTGCCTGACAGAGTAAACCCAGGACAAAACATCCCTCGACAACTTACTTTGATGCGTTCAAAAACACGTAAAGTGGAAATTCATAATATGTTTCGAGAGTCGAGATGTTGTTTTTGGGGGTAAATATCCTGTAATATGTACTCCAGGAGATGTGTGATATACAAGAGTAGATGTACTATGTATACGCTCTACAAAAGATGACGAGAATATTAGAATAGTCCAAGAGTGTTTGGACTTGTAGCCGTGAATGCAACACAGCTCTGTTCCGGAAGATAACATCGCGAGAAGGTGTGTTTCCGGAAGACCTGGCTGTTGCTGCAGTGGCAGCTGTCATCCAAATTATTCTAAGAGGAGCACTTGAATACCTACATTAGTGTTTTCTCTACTACTTCTTCTAAGAGCTTTGTTATTTGGCTATCTCTGTGAGTTGCTGCCACCTCTGTCAAACCGGCTTCATTCGAGCTGCAGCAATAGGCTAGCAACTAGCAAGTAGCATTCAGAGCTAGGAAAGTTAGCTTTAAGTTTCCTCCCATGGCACACCACACACTGTGGCCCAAATAGCTAACAGCTAACTCTTACTACATACTTGTGTAGCCACTGGTGTCTTATACAGTCTATGTTTTTTTGTGTGTGACCTAAGATGGCGCTGTCCATAAACGTTTAATTGAACATAACATGAAATATGGTCCTGATTCTGGCTCCAGCACATTTCATTTGGGTAAAAGTGATATTTTATTGGTGTGATAGTTTTTTTAGGTCACTGTGTTGTGGTTCTGATGTATTCCTGGTTATTTTTAGCACCTTGGGAGGTTATTTTACAAGTCTTCAGCTCGTGCATCTCTTCTAAATTGACATGCAGTTGTCAGTATTGACAGTTTTTTTTACAGTATTGTGAACTAAATATAAATACAGCTCAGCTTAAATGTTGAATAAAGACACATTAACACAGTAGTAGACTGGTTGAACTCCATTATTTATTTTTTTTATTGTGAAGGAAGACTGTAATTTGCTTGTAGAGCATTGTAGGCATTTTGTTTTATTTTTGATATTGTGAATTTTTGTATAGATAAAGTCATAAAGGGAGAACAAAAAGAGAATACACTAAGAAGTATATTTTGCATGTTGGCAAATAAATTCAACAGAGCGAAGCTGCATCGAACTGAAGTATCTGTCTTGTTCTTTTCTCCTGTTTTCTACAGGAACCTTATCTGTTGATGGGTTCTCAGCCTGAGACCTATAACACAGTCTCTCTGATGTCCAAGCTGTCAACCTTCACGATGCGGGTAACAAATGTGCGGGAGGTATATTTTCCCGCACTCATGACAGAGACACGCCTTCGATCAAAAGTAAAGGAGATGTGGAGTTTGTGGACGGATTTCAGATCAGTTCAGTCATATATCTGCTCTCCAACGTGCATTCAAGCGCTGGAGGTGACAAAGTCCGTCTGATTTTTTTGGCTTGATGGGAAAACCAGCAAGACCCAAACTCTCAGGTCGCTGCGGGGTGCGACTCTCAGGATCTCTGAAGCTGGAGAAGGTAGCAGACTCCTGGCCTCCTCGGTGATCCTGGGCGGATCGCCGGTGCTCTGGAGCGGAGTGTTCAGTGTGGACGCAGGACAGACCAACACTGAGCTGGTGGTGTTTGATATCAGCCTCGATCTCACTGGAGAGGCCGATACAGATCCAGACTTCTGCAGCGTCTGTCCCAACCCACCAAGTCCTAAAACGGTAACACGGCAAGTTGGTGACAAAACTATTCAGTTGTCAGTTACTGTAACTTTACACTTCTATCTTTCTGCTCTTCAGTGGAGCTTTGGATTCATGTTGGATCCAAATCTGATGATCAGTGTGTTTGTGTTTCTCAGCCAGAGACTCTGAGGCCGAAGGCAGCGCTCCTCAGGCAGAACGACATGACCTCTGTGCTGGCAGTGAGGCAGAGGGCCCGGATGGTTTTCTTCGTCGGGACAGGAGATGGGCAGCTGATTAAGGTGAGTATCAAAAGTTAAATGTTATGTTTTCTTATTGGAAAAAAAAAAATAGTGAAATTCATTTATTCAATACCAATTTTTTTTACTTATTAAATAGAGAATAAAGTAACCTCACATACACTGATGTGAAAAGGGGGAACTTTTTACCAGCTAATGGATCTTTTCATGTTATATAGTTATTTAAATATCAATGGCAAAAAATGTAAGCTGCTCTAAAATGTTTGTTAGTTTTCTTTAAGAACCAGAATCTGCAAATATTGTAATAATAATAATAATAATAATAATATAGTATAAGTGGAGCAGTTAAAATAATGTGCAGTGTGGCTAGTTTCCTGCCAAAGCATCTTTATTTCCTCTGTCACTTCCTCATCATGTCATGTGTCTTCTTTCTGACACCTAGGTGAAATCACTGATATCCTGCAGACCCCTCTTTGAACACATGCACTTTATTAAAGAACTGAACAAGTCTGAGAGAACATGCATTTTACTTAGTTAGGCTGAAAGCAAAGGAAGATAGAAGAGGCCGATACCCACTGAGGTCTGTGAGGTCCTTCAGATTATCGTCAGATCTAAGAAATGAAGAAATGACCATCGGCGTGTGAAATTTAAGAAGTTAAAGCGGAGAGATATTTTAAGAAGCGTCAGTTTTAATAAATCCTTTAAATATTTACCAACACAGCAGCTCAGTTTCTCACCAACTTAACCAAAGCTGCTTTCTCGTTGTCAGCTTGCTGTGGATAAGGACTATCACACCGTCTGTCCCGTGGTGCTCTACAGTGACAGTGACGACCGCAGAGCGTTTCCCAAAATAAGTCTGGATCAAGTGGATCGTAAACATGTGTGTGTGCCATTTCAAAATCGGATGGGTGCATTGTACATGTACAAAAAACATAACCTGTGTGAGACTGTGGTGAACACTGAGTGTTTATATTAAAGGTTTTAACAATGTTTCCTTTAGATTCTGTATAATTATGAATAAGTATGTGAAATTACAGTGTTATGTTGAAAAAAAGTTTTCTTCTACTTTCAATAGAGTCTAGAATGGTGGTAGAAACAGTGATTTAGAACCTGGATGAAATTCTTTTTGTCTGTCTGCTTGGTTTGAATCAGTAACTGCTTGTCTTTCAGCGTTGGTGATTATCTGTCGATGGCAAAAGAAACTCACCGCTCAGAGGAACAACCTCTGAGCGTTGATCACTTTGAAAGTTGTTTGGAGGTTTGGTTTGAGTATGTGACACTATTGCGACATTAACCAGATCAGGTTAAAGTGAGTATATTAAAATGAGTATTTAACTGGTTGAGATAATAACTATAGATGTGATCAGATATCCCGTCAAAGGAGCTCAGAGTAAAATGTACCTCCTTTTTCACTGACAAGTGTACAGGCAGATTATACGACAGCGTATTAGGGACATTTTAGGTTTCAAAGAAAAAAAAAAAAAGTCGTAATTTTAGCCCAGAATAACCATATTATCATAAGCATCTGCATTAATAAGCCGTCGTAAAATTAAGTGTCCCGTCAAAAAAAAGTTGAAAATAAATACAGATCTTCTATTCTTTTCTGCAAGAAATAGCAGAAACGTTTGTTTGAAAGCCATAGCTGAGGTATGAATCCCGTTGTGCTACAGATGTAAGTTTATGCCCATTCATCGCTGCTGCAAGGAATCACTGGTATCCTTATTGGTGCAAGCGTGTTCAGTCTGATTGGATGTTGTATTATTCCCTGCATTAGAAGTCTCATTGTAAGGTCTATTCATAGGTCAGTCACACACCACATGGCCTCTCTGGCTGAGACTCGTCTTCTGTCACATGTTGAAAACCCAACTGATTTATTTACTGATTGGATTCCTCCTCTTTATGATGATGATGATGATGTTTAGGTTCAGAGTTTTTGTGTTTTCCTCCTGCTTGCTATCAACCTAAGGACGTCTGTGTCCTACAAAAACAGCTAAATGCATATTTTCACATATATCAGCTGATGATGTGTCGACTTAAACCTAAAGGAATGTAGTCACTGATGATATGATCAATTTTTTATATACTTTAGTGTGATAGTTACTGTCTTTTATTTCACTTCTCATCAGGAAGAAAGTATTTTTCCACCACACTTATATACATGTCGCCTGTGATAAATGATTTGAGAAAGCTTTGTAGATTCAAACAAAAAGAGTTTTATTAAAGCTCAAGGCCTTAGATACATCACACTAAAACACCATGTTTTTCTGAACAGCAGCCGTCCAGATTTTCAAGAAAAGATCACTTGCATAATAATCTGGCGCACAGTGTAGACTCCATCATTTTGTTTTGTCTTGTATCTGTACTCCTACCACTTGGAGCCGGGGACCCAGCCTTCGCCGCTGCCGCCCCCGACCCTCTGGAACTCCCTCCCCCAGCAAATCAGAAACTCTGATTCACTACAGACTTTCAAATTCCAGCTCAAACCCCACCTGTTCAAACTGACTTTCCCATGAACCATTTCATTTCTGTTTCTTGTTACTGTAAATACTACTGCTGCCATTGTTGTTTATTGTTGTTCCCTGTGTTGTTTCTTGTTTTCCACTGTTCAGCGCCTTTGAGTTCCCAGAAAAACGCTTTATAAATCTGATGTCTTATCTTATGTCAGTTAAATTCTGTTGGGCAGGTTCACTTTCTGTGTCCGTGGCTTGTTGGCCCTTCTTGTCACCAATGTTTAATGTCTTCTAATGAGCTTTTATTTGTTTAGAGCTCTTTATTATGTGAGTAAAAGTCCAAATAAACTCTGTTGTGTTTCCTCTTTTGATATTTCTTAACTGTTTTGCAGAAACATTTCCCAATGAGGACGTTTGACTGGATTTGACAGTTTGACTCTGCATGAACTGAAACAATAAGACGTCTCATGAACCTTAAACACTAATAAAAGTGAAATCAATGTGATGGGAAGGCCACAGGTGACACACACCTTTGAAAGAAATTCACTGTGGCCTGTTTGAAGCAGGGAACTTTTGGTAAACTTCATAATGTGACATGGTTATAATGACCATGTTGGAAGACAGTTCACAGCAGATTTACTGGTTGACTTTGTTTGCTTTTGAACACACCTATATATATGTATATAGTTTGCATTATCCAGATTCAGACTGGCCCATTGCACTATTGGTATTTGTGGCAAAAAAGTAGTTGTGTTGGTTGTGTTGTTGTTCTGTAGTGCCTGAGAGCAAAGGAAATCCAAAGTCAGATTCCTTGTGTGTCTGCATACATTTGGCCAATAGAACTGATTCTGATTGAAGTCTTTAATGCATAAAGCCATGGAGTCAGACTGAAAGTGAACCTCTGGCAATTTGTGATTATTTCAAACACCCATTCAGACGTTACTGCTGCTTTATGAGGGCAGGCACCGCAGGTCCCTGCTACCTCTCAACCTATTAGTCCCGTCCAATCAGAGTCCAGTTTGAACCGCGCCAAAAATCAATCGCACCTGTTGCCCATGCGCTGATCAAACCCATGTGACCAGGGAAGAGAGCGCTCAACCAATAGCATGGCAGGATTTGATGTCAGGTGCGGCCGATAAAGCCTGGAATACGGGACGTCTCTGTAACGCTCTGCTTTGTCCAAGCTCTTTTTCTGGTAAGTGGACCGAACTGAGCTCGTCACCTGTAGACAGAGGAATCCTGTGTGTTCGTGTTTAACGGGTTATTTGTTATTGTACTTTCTGGCGAACAGTGAAAGCTGTGGCTGAGAGCAGAGAGACGATTCAGGCCTAATGGAGCTGGAACTTCGGCGTGGGCCAGAGACAGGCGGTTCACCTGTCCGGAGCAATCCGGAGGGGAAAATGGCCGCCGCGGAGGCCAGGTAAGGCCCGCGCAGAACGTTTCACATGAAAAGCTTGGGTTGGTTTGTGACCAGACGCTAACATGTTTGATTATGTGCCGGGTTTCCGCAGGACGGACGAAGGGATCCAGCGGAGCAGCAGAGACCATTTGGGAGAAAGCACCGCGTTTGGCTTCGCTCGTCGGCTCTACATTTAAGCGTGTGTGTGTCTGTGTGAGAGATGTGAGTGTCGGAGGTGCAGGCTTTTGTCTTTAGCTCGGTTGAGATGCGGAGTTCGGGACTGGCCAAGTGTTGGCACGGCTTAGTTGTGGATGGATTCAGTGTGTGGAAGGCAGGCGGGTCGGCGTAGTTTTGGAGCGCGCGTTTGCTTTTGTTGGGCCGTTTCGTCAGTGTTGTCGGTCTGTGGAAACATATATGCAGTTGTGATCCGGACACAGCTGTGTATATGTGGAAGCCTATAGGCAGATGGTGTTGGCAGCATGGGTTGAGTTGCGTGTCTGTTGTCAGGCTTAATTGTGGGTAGTTGTCGGTGTCGATGGACCTGTGGTCGGTGTCAGGTGTGTGTTCAGCAGTGTGGGGCCTAGCTAGCTGCACCTGGAAGTGTTGCTTGATGTTTAGAATTTCAGGTTTAATATCCAAAGCCTGTGTGTGTGTGTGTGTGTGTGTGTGTGTGTGTTTGTGTGTACCTTCCCTGCAGGAAGGATGAGCTGCTCCAGAGGATCATCAGAGGGTAAGAGAAAGCATGGAAGTCAACATTACTCAGTGTTTCTATATTTAAACATGTTGACTGTGTTTCTTTGTGCTGTGCAGGATGGAGGAGCTGCTGATCCAGAGAACCATGAGGAACCATGAGGATGCATGTTGGCCCATACTGCTCAGTGTTTCTACACTCAAGGATTCATTTGTCTACGTTCCCCAGCAACTGTGTGTGTACTGCATCAGAGTGGAAGACCTGGGGAAAAGAACTTCAAGGACTCATCAGTCAGTGGTCATGTGACTGTAGGCCTGCTGAAGCAGGGATGGAACCACTGCCTCTCAACACTTCTGCTTCAAAAGAAGGACACTGTGTCGAGAACAACATCAGTAGTTGTGCAGGATGGAGGAGCTGATCAAGAGGACCATGAGAAGATGCATCTTAGCCAATACTGCTCAGTGTTTCTGCATTGAAGGACGCAGTTGTATTTTGCTGTTGTTCTTGTTTTTTTGTTTTGTTTTTTTTGTGTTCCTTCTTGTTCAGCAGGTGGCTGCATCTGGCTGAGTGGGGCTCCAGCTTGGATGGGGCTGTGGCCAATGTAGAGCCCAGGTAACCCTGTTGCAAAATCTTAAAAGTTTAAAAACAAAAAAAATTTTTTTGACTAGATTAGTATCCAAAGTCTGATTTTTTGTTTATTTATTTATTTTTTTGTTACAGGTGGGTGGAGCTAATCCAGAGGACCCTTTGAGACCAGGTGTGTGAAGGCCACATTGTGCAGTGTTTCTACCCATATGCATGTATCCATGTCTGAGTGTGAGAATGTGTCTATATTAAAATCAGAAAGAAGGAAGTGCCTGCTTTTGTCTTTAATGCACTCCAGAGGGTGTGTGGAAGGCAGTTATGCATGCACTAATTTTATATTGTGTATGTGTGTGTGTGAGAGAGAGAGTGAGAGTCAGAGTGTTGGAGGTGTCTGTGGGGTGGAGCCAGTGAAGATGCTGCTGGTGAGGATAGAGCGCCATCCTGTGGGAGTGAGGGACACACTGTGGCTGTTGTGTGTTGTCAGATCTTTGTGGTAAGTGGATTAAAAAGAAAGAATAAAGTGCCATTTCCAAGGTGGTTTGAGTGCTGATGTTTGTGTTTCTCTTGCAGGATGGCAGAGCTGATTGGGAGAACCCAGAGAGACCAGGTGAGACGCTGCCTGTTGGTTAACATTGTTTAGTGTTTCTACACATGTGCATTCATTAATTTCTGTGTGTGTATGCATGTGTTTTCTCTGCAGGAAGGATGAGCTGCTCCAGAGGATCATCAGAGGGTAAGAGAAAGCATGGAAGTCAACATTACTCAGTGTTTCTATATTTAAACATGTTGACTGTGTTTCTTTGTGCTGTGCAGGATGGAGGAGCTGCTGATCCAGAGAACCATGAGGAACCATGAGGATGCATGTTGGCCCATACTGCTCAGTGTTTCTACACTCAAGGATTCATTTGTCTACGTTCCCCAGCAACTGTGTGTGTACTGCAACTGAGTGGAAGACCTGGGGAAAAGAACTTCAAGGACTCATCAGTCAGTGGTCATGTGACTGTAGGCCTGCTGAAGCAGGGATGGAACCACTGCCTCTCAACACTTCTGCTTCAAAAGATGGACACTGTGTCGAGAACATCATCAGTAGTTGTGCAGGATGGAGGAGCTGATCAAGAGGACCATGAGAAGATGCATCTTAGCCAATACTGCTCAATGTTTCTGCATTGAAGGACTCAGTTGTATTTTGCTGTTTTTTTTTTGTTGTTGTTGTTGTTGTTTTTGGTGTTCCTCTTTGTTCAGCAGGTGGCTGCATCTGGCTGAGTGGGGCTCCAGCTTGGATGGGGCTGTGGCCAATGTAGAGCCCAGGTAACCCTGTTGCAAAATCTTAAAAATAAAAAAAATGAGTTTTGATGAGATTAGTATCCAAAGTCTAATATTCTTTCTTTTTCTTTTTCTTTTTTTTTTTTTTTTCCCCTTTGGGCCACAGGTGGGAGGAGCTAATCCAGAGGACCTTTTCAGACCAGGTGTGTGAAGGCCACATTGTGCAGTGTTTCTACCCATATGCATGTATCCATGTCTGAGTGTTAGAATGTGTCTGTATTAAAATCAGAAAGAAGGAAGTGCCTGCTTTAGTCTTCAATGCACTTTAGATGGGGTTTAGTTCAGTTCTGGGGGGAGGGGGGAGCTCAGGTAAGGCTCCTGCTGCAGCTGGATGTGAAGAAAAATATTACAAGTTCAACCAGTGACTTGATTAGTATCCAAAACTAATGTGTTTGTGTTTTTCAGCAGGAGGGAGGAGCTGAGTGAGAGGACCATTTGAGACCAGGTGAGCAAGAGCCACATTGTAGTGTTTCTACACTTATGCATGCACTAATTTTATATTTTCTATCTGTGTGTATGCGTGTCTGTGTGTGAGAGAGTGAGAGTCAGAGTGTTGTAGGTGTATGTTGGGTGGAGCCAGTGAAGATGCTGCTGGTGAGGATAGAGCGCCATCCTGTGGGAGTGAGGGACACACTGTGGCTGTCGTGTGTTGTCAGAGCTCTTTGTGGTAAGTGGATTAAAATAAATAAATCAAGGGCCATTTCCAAGGTGGTTTGAGTGCTGATGTTTGTGTTTCTCTTGCAGGATGGCAGAGCTGATTGGGAGAACCCAGAGAGACCAGGTGAGACACTGCCTGTTGGTTAACATTGTTTAGTGTTTCTACACATGTGCATGCATTCATTTCTGTGTGTGTATGCATGTGTTTTCCCTGCAGGAAGGATGAGCTGCTCCAGAGGATCATCAGAGGGTAAGAGAAAGCATGGAAGTCAACATTACTCAGTGTTTCTATATTTAAACATGTTGACTGTGTTTCTTTGTGCTGTGCAGGATGGAGGAGCTGCTGATCCAGAGAACCATGAGGAACCATGAGGATGCATGTTGGCCCATACTGCTCAGTGTTTCTACACTCAAGGATTCATTTGTCTACGTTCCCCAGCAACTGTGTGTGTACTGCAACTGAGTGGAAGACCTGGGGAAAAGAACTTCAAGGACTCATCAGTCAGTGGTCATGTGACTGTAGGCCTGCTGAAGCAGCGATGGAACCACTGCCTCTCAACACTTCTGCTTCAAAAGATGGACACTGTGTCGAGAACATCATCAGTAGTTGTGCAGGATGGAGGAGCTGATCAAGAGGACCATGAGAAGATGCATCTTGAAGGACTCAGTTGTATTTTGCTGTTTGTTTTGTTTGTTTTTTGTTCCTTTGTGTCCTGCAGGTGGCTGCATCTGGCTGAGTGGGGTGCCAGCTTGGATGAGGCTGTGGCCAGTGTGGAACCCAGGTAGCCCTGTTTCACAATCTTTAAAAAAAAAAAAAATAATAATAATAATAAAATAAAAATGTAACCAGATTAGTATCCAAAGTCAGATTTTTTTTTTATTTTTTTTTTCCTTGTTGCTGCAGGTTGGAGGAGCTGATCCAGAGGACCCTTTGAGACCAGGTGCATGAAGGCCACATTGTTCAGTGTTTTTACCAGTATGCATGCATCCATGTCTGAGTGAGAATGTGTCTATTAAAATCAGAAAGAAGGAAGTGCCTGCTTTTGTCTTTAATGCACTCTATATGGGGCTCAGATCAGTTCTTGGGGGCGATGCATTGGGGTCCAACTAGGTTTGCTATTTCCAGGCTGTTGCATCAGTGTGTGGAAGCACATTATGCAGTTGTGATCCGGACACAACTGTATATGTGTGGAAGCCTATCAGCAGGTAGTGTTGTGTAGTTTAGTATTTTCAGTCTTAGTTGTGGCTATTTGTCACTATATGGATGGCACTGGGGTCAGTGTGTGTTTAGTGTGTGTGAGTCATAGTTGGTGCTTGATGTAGAAGAAAACTTATGCATGCATTAATGTCTCCTTGTTTCTTTCTGGGTGCGGCTGCTTCTGGCTGAGTGGCCATCTGACTTTGAGGCCATGGGCAATGTGGAGCTCAGGTAAGGCTCCTGCTGCAGCTGGATGTGAAGAAAAATATTACAAGTTCAACCAGTGACTTGATTAGTATCCAAAACCAATGTGTTTGTGTTTTTCAGCAGGAGGGAGGAGCTGAGTGAGAGGACCATTTGAGACCAGGTGAGCAAGAGCCACATTGTAGTGTTTCCACACTTATGCATGCACTGATTTTATATTTTCTGTGTGTGTGTGTGTCTGTCTCTGTGAGTGTGAGAATGTTGTAGGTGTATGTGGGGTGGAGCCAGTGAAGATGCTGCTGGTGAGGAGAGAGCGCCATCCTGTGGGAGTGAGGGACACACTGTGGCTGTTGTGTGTTGTCAGATCTTTGTGGTAAGTGGATTAAAAAGAAAGAATAAAGTGCCATTTCCAAGGTGGTTTGAGTGCTGATGTTTGTGTTTCTCTTGCAGGATGGCAGAGCTGATTGGGAGAACCCAGAGAGACCAGGTGAGACGCTGCCTGTTGGTTAACATTGTTTAGTGTTTCTACACATGTGCATGCATTCATTTCTGTGTGTGTATGCATGTGTTTTCCCTGCAGGAAGGATGAGCTGCTCCAGAGGATCATCAGAGGGTAAGAGAAAGCATGGAAGTCAACATTACTCAGTGTTTCTATATTTAAACATGTTGACTGTGTTTCTTTGTGCTGTGCAGGATGGAGGAGCTGCTGATCCAGAGAACCATGAGGAACCATGAGGATGCATGTTGGCCCATACTGCTCAGTGTTTCTACACTCAAGGATTCATTTGTGTACACCACCAGCAACTGTGTGTGTACTGCATCTGAGTGGAAGACCTGGGGAAAAGAACTTCAAGGACTCATCAGTCAGTGGTCATGTGACTGTAGGCCTGCTGAAGCAGGGATGGAACCACTGCCTCTCAACACTTCTGCTTCAAAAGATGGACACTGTGTCGAGAACATCACTAGTTGTGCAGGATGGAGGAGCTGATCAAGAGGACCATGAGAAGATGCATCTTGAAGGACTCAGTTGTATTTTGCTGTTTGTTTTGTTTGTTTTTTGTTCCTTTGTGTCCTGCAGGTGGCTGCATCTGGCTGAGTGGGGTGCCAGCTTGGATGAGGCTGTGGCCTGTGTGGAACCCAGGTAGCCCTGTTTCACAATCTTTAAAAAAAAAAATAATAATAATAAAATAAAAATTTAACCAGATTAGTATCCAAAGTCAGATTTTTTTTTTATTTTAAATTTATTTTTCCTTGTTGCTGCAGGTTGGAGGAGCTGATCCAGAGGACCCTTTGAGACCAGGTGCATGAAGGCCACATTGTTCAGTGTTTTTACCAGTATGCATGCATCCATGTCTGAGTGAGAATGTGTCTATTAAAATCAGAAAGAAGGAAGTGCCTGCTTTTGTCTTTAATGCACTCTATATGGGGCTCAGATCAGTTCTTGGGGGCGATGCACTGGGGTCCAACTAGGTTTGCTATTTCCAGGCTGTTGCATCAGTGTGTGGAAGCACATTATGCAGTTGTGATCCGGACACAACTGTATATGTGTGGAAGCCTATCAGCAGGTAGTGTTGTGTAGTTTAGTATTTTCAGTCTTAGTTGTGGCTATTTGTCACTATATGGATGGCACTGGGGTCAGTGTGTGTTTAGTGTGTGTGAGTCATAGTTGGTGCTTGATGTAGAAGAAAACTTATGCATGCATTAATGTCTCCTTGTTTCTTTCTGGGTGCGGCTGCTTCTGGCTGAGTGGCCATCTGACTTTGAGGCCATGGGCAATGTGGAGCTCAGGTAAGGCTCCTGCTGCAGCTGGATGTGAAGAAAAATATTACAAGTTCAACCAGTGACTTGATTAGTATCCAAAACTAATGTGTTTGTGTTTTTCAGCAGGAGGGAGGAGCTGAGTGAGAGGACCATTTGAGACCAGGTGAGCAAGAGCCACATTGTAGTGTTTCCACACTTATGCATGCACTGATTTTATATTTTCTGTGTGTGTCTGTCTCTGTGAGTGTGAGAGTGTTGTAGGTGTATGTGGGGTGGAGCCAGAGAAGTTGCTGCTGGCAAGGAGAGAGAGCGCCATCCTGTGGGAGTGAGGGACACACTGTGGCTGTTGTGTGTTGTCAGAGCTCTTTGTGGTAAGTGGATTTAAAAAAAAAAAAAAAAAATCAAGGGTCATTTCAAAGGTGGTTTGTGTGCTGATGCTTCTTGGTTGCGTTTCTCTTGCAGGATGGCAGAGCTGATTGGGAGAACCCAGAGAGACCAGGTGAGATGCTGCCTGTTGGTTAACATTGTTTAGTGTTTCTACACATGTGCATGCATTCATTTCTGTGTGTGTATGCATGTGTTTTCCCTGCAGGAAGGATGAGCTGCTCCAGAGGATCATCAGAGGGTAAGAGAAAGCATGGAAGTCAACATTACTCAGTGTTTCTATATTTAAACATGTTGACTGTGTTTCTTTGTGCTGTGCAGGATGGAGGAGCTGCTGATCCAGAGAACCATGAGGAACCATGAGGATGCATGTTGGCCCATACTGCTCAGTGTTTCTACACTCAAGGATTCATTTGTGCACACTCCCAGCAACTGTGTGTGTACTGCATCTGAGTGGAAGACCTGGGGAAAAGAACTTCAAGGACTCATCAGTCACAGTGGTCATGTGACTGTAGGCCTGCTGAAGCAGGGATGGAACCACTTCCTCTCAACGCTTCTGCTTCAAAAGATGGACACTGCATTGAGAACATCATCAGTAGTTGTGCAGGATGGAGGAGCTGATCAAGAGGACCATGAGAAGATGCATCTTAGCCAATACTGCTCAATGTTTCTGCATTGAAGGACTCAGTTGTATTTTGCTGTTGTTCTTGTGTTTGTTTTTTTGTTTTGTTTTTTTTGTGTTCCTTTTTGTTCAGCAGGTGGCTGCATCTGGCTGAGTGGGGCTCCAGCTTGGATGGGGCTGTGGCCAATGTAGAGCCCAGGTAACCCTGTTGCAAAATCTTAAGAGTAAAAAAAAAATTTGACTAGATTAGTATCTGAAGTGTGATTTTTATTTATTTATTTATATTTTCTACAGGTGGGTGGAGCTAATCCAGAGGACCTTTTGAGACCAGGTGTGTGAAGGCCACATTGTGCAGTGTTTCTACCCATATGCATGTATCCATGTCTGAGTGTGAGAATGTGTTTATATTAAAATCAGAAAGAAGGAAGTGCCTGCTTTTGTCTTCAATGCACTTTAGATGGGGTTTAGTTCAGTTCTGGGGGGAGGGGGGAGCTCAGGTAAGGCTCCTGCTGCAGCTGGATGTGAAGCAAAAATATTACAAGTTCAACCAGTGACTTGATTAGTATCCAAAACTAATGTGTTTGTGTTTTTCAGCAGGAGGGAGGAGCTGAGTGAGAGGACCATTTGAGACCAGGTGAGCAAGAGCCACATTGTAGTGTTTCTACACTTATGCATGCACTAATTTTATATTTTCTGTGTGAGAGAGTGTGTTGTAGGTGTATGTGCTGTGTTGCTGCTGGTGAGGAGAGAGCGCCATCCTGTGGGAGTGAGGGACACACTGTGGCTGTTGTGTGTTGTCAGAGATCTTTGTGTTAAGTGGATTGATTGATAAATAAATAAATACAATCAAGAACTGTTTCAAAGGTGGTTTGTGTGCTGATGCTTCTTGGTTGTGTTTCTCTTGCAGGATGGCAGAGCTGATTGGGAGAACCCAGAGAGACCAGGTGAGACGCTGCCTGTTGGTTAACATTGTTTAATGTTTCTACACATGTGCATTAATTCATTTCTCTCTCTCTCTCTCTCTCTCTCTCTCTCTCTCTCTCTCTCTCTCTGTGCGTGTGTGTTGGCAGTGCAGGCCTGTCTTCAGCTCAGTTTAGATGTGGCTTTGTTCTGTATGCAGGTGCATTGGAGTTTGGGTCTGGCTGAGTAGTGTCAGGGTTTAGTTGTGGATGGATTCAGTGTGTGTGAAAAGCATTGAGGTCGGTGTAGGTTTACAGTGTTTGTGCTTGTGTCTGTAGGTGGAAGCATATATGCAGTTGTGATCCGGACACAACTGTGTATATGTGGAAGCCTATGGGCAGATAGTCTTGGCAGTGTGTAGCTGAGTGTTGTCAGGCTTAGTTGTGGTTAATTGTCAGTGTAGGTTTAGTGTGTGTGTGTTAGATGTAGTTGGCTCTTGATGTAGAGGCTGTCAATAGTTGTGTATTGTTGATGGAGCTGTGTGGCTCGGTGTTTAGGTGCTGTGCCTGGGCCTGTAGGTGTGAGTCTGTGTGTGTCTGTGTTTAGCAGGTTGATGAAGATTGGCATGAAGGTCATGGAGGAGGTCAGAGTGGAGCTCAGGTAGGCCTCCTGCTGCATGTGGAGGTTTTGCAAAATGTTTAAAAATACAAGGTGAGACTTCTTCATGTGACTCATGTTTAGTTTCTTTGTGCATTGTGCAGATGGAGCAGCTGATCAAGAAGACCATGAGAAACAAGGTAAGAGCAAGCATGTTGGTCACCGTTGTTCAGTTTTTGTTTTTAACATGTCAGGGATCATTTGTGTCTCCTTGTCTCAGTTTCTGTGTTAAATTCAGGAGGCGTCGGGTCAGAGGCAGTTGGTGTGTGTGTCCTGGGCCATGAAGAGGAAGAATTGCATCTGGGCTGTGGAGGGTGTTTGCAAATTAAAGGCTTGATTTGTACCCAGTGGCAGTTGTCTGCTTGTTGGCTTTACTTATTTTGCAATGCACCAACTAATTTCCAGGCTGTGCAGAGACTGTGCCGTGTTTAATCTTGGTGACCGGCTCCACACTTTAGGTTAACATTTCAACCTTAGGTATAGGACTTTTCTTTGTTTAGAGCCATCTGTGAGGACTGCCAGAGAGTAAATGAGACAAATAGTTAATATGTAGATGAAACAGCGCAGGCTGTGTTGTGTGGATGCCAGATTCTTTGGCTTTAAACTGGGATGTGTTAAAAGCATCACTTAGACTTGATAGAATTTGAAGAACTCTGTTCTTTTTTTGTTGGTTTAAACAGACCAAACCTATGTTAGAGAGTTTTATGCTTCCTGTCCACTTGATAGTCAAAGTGCCATGATTTTTGTTTTTGTTGCTGCAATAAAGTGGATTTGTGTCTGTTGTCTTTTTTTTTGTCTTAAGCTTGACATGTAACAAATAGGGCAAATAGAAAAAAGATGACTTGAGTAGCCGCGATACAGGTCTACATGTACAGTGTGTCACACTTTACAAGTTTTTGTTGTTGTTGCAATAAAGTGGACTTGTGTCTGTGTTGTCTTTTCTGTCTTAAGCTTGACATCTACCAAATAGGGGGAAGGACAAAAAAGGAAAATAGAAAAAAGATGACTTGAGTAACCATACAGGTCTACATGTACAAAGTGTGTCACACTTTACAACTCAAACTCTTACAAAGTGTCACTCTCCGTGACATTAATTTGGTCTTGTGTGGCACTGAGTGGGCCCATGTATGCAACTCCTTCAACAGTCCCCTGTTTGAAGGTGTCATATGGTCTTTTGAATTGATTCATCTTGTAGCAGAGCGTCTGTGGTTTAAACATTCTGCCAAACTCACAGATGCAGGAAAGCACCTACCTGGGCTCCGCTTTGACCGTGACCTCCATGACTCAGTCCTACTGGCCCTTTATCAATGAACTATTTTCATTTTCTATTTATAAGCAATGTAGACGTGTAGGAACTTATGCAGGGACAATAGAGAAGAAATAAAATCAGCTTATGAGGGGCTTTCTCTGCAAATGGAATTGCTGAGTTTCTGCTAAAGACAGAAAATGCAGCACTTAAAATGAAAAACAATAGGTAAGTAGAGATGTAATGAAAGTCATTGATTATTGAAGAAATCATACTTAAAGAATTGAGTAAACCAATCAAGTAGTAAAAGATCTGAATACTGACGTAATGGAGTAGTTAAGCCAAATGCGATAAAAGAACAAGTAATCCGGTAATTGAAGTATCTAAGTGAGTAAAGTAATGGAGTAGTAAATCAAAAAAATGATTGAATGATGATGTTAAATAAAGTAAACGACTAAGTAAAGTAATGGAGAAGTAAATCAAATTAAGTATTGAAGTAGTCATGAGGTTAAATAAACGATTTGTTAAGTAATGTAATGGAGTAGATATGCAAAATATAATTTTAAAGAAAACTTTTTGCTTTTATTTTTGAGTGCTGAAATTCAACCACCGGCACCCCTCTCACTCACACACACAGGTATTACCCTGTGATTAGGAGAACAATCTGAGCTATCCCAACCACGCTTCTCCCTCCCGTTTTTTGTTCTTAAACGCTTCATTTTAGCATGTATTTTCGCGACAGGTAATATTTAAATAGAGTAATCTGTCGCATAAGTAATTGAGTAGATTTGCAAAATGGCGTCGAAAAAAAAACATTTTTGAAAAACATTTCAAAAAAGGTTGTTTTTTTTTTGACCGCCTGCAACTTTTCTACAAACCCCACCCCCCACAAAGACACACGCATTTTTAAGGTATTCACAGACATTACATACATTTCACAAGCATTACATACATTTACAAGCATTACATTTCATACACGTTTCAAGTGGGGACCGAACCCCCGACCCTGTGATTGGGAAGCAAGGTGCTCTACCAACTGAGCTAGCTAGCCAACCACGATTTCGGCCCCGCTTTCACCGCCTTATGAGCCTCTCCTCAGTGGATTCGGCAACGGGAGCTATGCTATAGTCTATTGTGCTTTGGTACGCTGACCCCTGGTGTTGATGTGAAAAGCTCGAAAAACACGGGCTGCGGCGTGAGCTCGGTTAGCTCAGGCGGTTAGGTGAAGGGTTGCCAACCAAGAGTCTGCGGGTTCGAATCTTTATAGGAGCCACCTCTATTTTTCAAACCAGACACCCCGGTTGCCAATTGAAGAGGGCTCCGAATGCGGCGGCCAGTGCGAGGGCAAGCGGTGGCGCACGTGGATTGTGCACGGCTTGAAAGCCGTACCAACCCGGCAACGGCAGGTTCGAGACCAGGTTGTTACTACAGGCAGTGTAGAACGGAAAGCTGCTATGTGTTTATCCTTTACTTCTTATAGACAGCTTCATTGTTAAAAAAAAAAAAAGCGAGCGTAAACGGAGTTATTCTTTTGTCAAAAGTTTTTTCTTTTATAATGACAATATAGCGAAAGACGGCATCGCAAGCGATGCCGTCTTTCGCTATATTGTCATGCAAAACGAAAAAGGTAAACGTTTTTTTTTTTTTTTTGGAGTTTTTTTTTTTGGAGTTTTTTTTTTTTACAGAGTCATTAAGAATGTAGCCAAAAACCGACAGGAGGTCCGCTTCGCGGACCTCCTGTCGGTTTTTGGTCGGTTCTCTTCCTACAGCTTTACACCGACAGTAGGTCCGCTTCGCGGACCTACTGTCGGTTTTTGACTCCCTGGGTCGATTCGAGCTCGCAGACTCTCTTCCTACAGCTTTACACCGACAGTAGGTCCGCTTCGCGGACCTACTGTCGGTTTTTGACTCCCTGGGTAGATTCGAGCTCGCAGACTCTCTTCCTACAGCTTTACAGCTTTTTTTTTCTTTTGTTCTCTCCCTCTCTCTCTTTCTCTCTCTTTCTTTTTCTTCTTTTTTATATCATTAAAAAACTTTTACCAAAATAAGTGCTTCGGTAGCGCTTGCTTTGAGTAAACGTTGTTATATTGTTAAAGGATTTCTACACGGTTGAACGACCTGGTCTCGAACCTGCTTCTAGACGGTTAGTACGGCATTCAAACCGCGCCCGATACACGTGCGCCACCGCTGGCTCCTATAAAGATTCGAACCCGCAGACTCTTGATTGCCAACCCTTCACCTAACCGCCTGAGCTAGCCGAACTCACGCCGCAGCCCGTCGTTTTCGAGCTTTTCACATCAACACCAGGAATCAGCGTACCAAAGCACAAGATACTATAGTATAGCTCCCGTTGCCGAATCCACTGAGGAGAGGCTCATAAGGCGGTGAAAGCGGGGCCGAAATCGTGGTTGGCTAGCTAGCTCAGTTGGTAGAGCGCCTTGCTTCTCAATCACAGGGTCGGGGGTTCGGTCCCCACTTGAAACGTGTATGAAATGTAATGCTTGTAAATGTATGTAATGCTTGTGAAATGTATGTAAAGCTTGTCTGTGTGTCTGTGAACTGTGTGTGTGTATATATATATGTGTGAGTGTGTGGTGGGAATTGCAGACAAAGAGAAAGGGGGGGACAAAAAAACTAAAAAAAAAAAAACTTTTTTTTTTCCAAAAAAAAAAAAATGTGTTTTCCGACGCCATTTTGCAAATTTAGTCGGTTACTTACGTAACAGATTACTCTGTTCAGTTATTAACTGTCGCTCATAGAACGCTCAGTTCGAAGCCAGAAGCGTGGTTGGATAGCTCAGTTGGTAGAGCACGTTGTTTCCCAACCCCAGGGTCCGGGGTTCGATCCCCACATGAAACGTGTATGAAATGTAATGCTTGTAAATGTATGTAATGCTTGTCAAATGTATGTAATGCGTGTGTGTGTGTGTGTGTGTGTGTGTGTGAGAGAGAGGTTCCAGTGGTTGAATGTGAGTCAGAAATAACACCAGAAAGGGTCTTTTTTTCATTTATATTTTGAATATCTAGTCCATTACATGACTTAACTAATCGTTTATTTAACCTCATGGCTACTTCAGTACTTTATTTATTTAATTTACTTCTCCATTACTTAATCATTTACTTTATTTAACCTCATGACTGCTTCAATACTTAATACATTTGATTTACTACTTCAATACTTAATATATATGATTTACTACTTCAATACTTAATATATATGATTTACTACTTCAATACTTAATATATGATTTACTACTTCAATACTTATATATGATTTACTACTTCAATACTTAATATATATGATTTACTACTTCAATACTTAATATATATGATTTACTACTTCAATACTTAATATATGATTTACTACTTCAATACTTATATATGATTTACTACTTCAATACTTAATATATATGATTTACTACTTCAATACTTATATATGATTTACTACTTCAATACTTAATATATGATTTACTACTTCAATACTTAATATATATGATTTACTACTTCAATACTTATATATGATTTACTACTTCAATACTTAATATATATGATTTACTACTTCAATACTTAATATATATGATTTCCTACTTCAATACTTATATATGATTTACTACTTCAATACTAAATATATATGATTTCCTACTTCAATACTTAATATATATGATTTGCTACTTCAATACTTAATATATGATTTACTACTTCAATACTTAATATATATGATTTACTACTTCAATACTTAATATGATTTACTGCTTCAATACTTAATATATTTGATTTACTTCTCCATTACTTTACTCGCTCAAATACTTAAATTACCCCATTACTTGTTCTTTTATTGCATTTGGCTTAACTACTCCATTACCTCAGTATTCAGATATTTTACTACTTGATTGGTTTGTTTACTCAATTCTTTGGGTATGTAATTACTTCAATAATCAATGACTTTGTTCTTCTCATTCATTACATCTCTACTTACTGTTTTTTTTTTTATTTTAAATGCTGCATCTTTCGGTCTTTAGCCAGAAAAGTCCTTTTTTTTTTTTTTTTTCTATTTTCCTTTGTTGTCCTTCCCCCTATTTGGTAGATGTCAACCTCAAGACAAAAAAGACAACACAGGCACAAATCCACTTTATTACAATAACAAAAACCTGTAAAGTGTGACACACTGTACATATAGACCTGTATTGTGGCTACTCAAGTCAACTTTCTTTCTATTTCCCCTATTTGGTAGATGTCAAGCTTAAGACAGAAAAGACAACGCAAACACAAATCCACTTTATTGCAGCAACAACAAAAACTTGTAAAGTGTGACACACTGTACATGTAGACCTGTATCGCGGCTCCTCAAGTCATCTTTTTTCTATTTGCCCTATTTGTTACATGTCAAGCTTAAGACAAAAAAAAAACAACAGACACAAATCCACTTTATTGCAGCAACAAAAACGAAAAGCATCACACTTTGACTATCAAGTGGACAGGAAGCATAAAACTCTCTAACATAGGTTTGGTCTGTTTACACCAACAAAAAAAGAACAGAGTTCTTCAAATTCTATCAAGTCTAAGTGATGCTTTTAACACATCCCAGTTTAAAGCCAAAGAATCTGGCATCCACACAACACAGCCTGCGCTGTTTCATCTACATATTAACTATTTGTCTCATTTACTCTCTGGCAGTCCTCACAGATGGCTCTAAACAAAGAAAAGTCCTATACCTAAGGTTGAAATGTTAACCTAAAGTGTGGAGCCGGTCACCAAGATTAAACACGGCACAGTCTCGGCACAGTCTCTGCACAGCCTGGAAATTAGTTGGTGCATTGCAAAATAAGCAAAGCCAACAAACAGACAACTGCCACTGGGTACAAATCAAGCCTTTAATTTGCAAACACCCTCCACAGCCACACCCAGATGCAATTCTTCCTCTTCATGGCCCAGGACACACACACCAACTGCCTCTGACCCGATGCCTCCTGAATTTAACACAGAAACGGAGACAAGGAGACACAAATGATTCCTGACATGTTAAAAACAAAAACTGAACAACGGTGACCAACATGCTTGCTCTTACCTTGTTTCTCATGGTCTTCTTGATCAGCTGCTCCATCTGCACAATGCACAAAGAAACTAAACATGAGTCACAGGAAGAAGTCTCACCTTTTTTAAACATTTTGCAAAACCTCCACCATATCCAGCTCCACCCTGGATATGGCCTCATCCAAGCCAGAGCCCCACTCGGCCACATACAGCTGGAAAGAGAGACACATTAATGGACACGTGTAAAAACAATGAACATTTGTCACATCTGGGTTTAAACTCAGCCTGGCGTCCACACAGCACAGTCTAAAAGTCACAGTGCCAAACTCTAACATACATGTGCTCATACCAAACAAGTCAGACATGTCCATGTCTAAAATTAAAGTGGTACAGCTAACGGTTACCCATAGATCTTACTATTGCACCCAACACCCCAGTTTAAACTCTTAAACTATGGCACCCGGACACCACAGGCCAACAGCCAAAGCATACAACTCTAACATAGGTTTGGTCTGTTTAAACCAAGAATATGTAAAAGTGTCAAGTCTAAGTGGTACATCTAACACCTCAGTTTAAAGCCTGAGAATCTGGCATCCACACAGCACAACCTGCACTGTTTCATCTGATTATTAACTAGTTGTCTAAAAATGTTCAACTACATTTACACTCTGACAGACCTCACAGATGACTCTAACCGTTTAAACAAAGTCCTAAACCTAAAGTGTGGAGCCAGTCACTAAGTTTAAACATGGCACATTATCCAAACTCCATGCAGCCTTAAAATCAGTTTGTACATCACAAAATAAGCACAACCAACAAACAGACAATTGCCATTGGGTACAAATCAAGCCTTTATTTGCAAACACACCCTGCACAACCCCAACAGGAGACAAAGCTCTTTCCAATTCTTCCTCTTCATGGCCCAGGACACACACCAACTGCCTCTGATCTGACACTTCCTGAATAAAACACAGAAATGGAGACACAAATGAAACCTGAAATGTAAGAAGAAAAAAAACAAACAAAAGACTGAGCAATGTTGACCAACATGTTTGCTCTCACCTTGTCTCTCATGGTCCTCTGCATCAGCTGCTCCATCCTGCACAATGTACAAAGAAACATGAGCAACAGGAAGAAAAGAAAAAGTCTTTGTATTTTTAAACATTTTGCAAAACCTCCACATGCAGCAGGAGGCCTACCTGAGCTCCACTCTGACCTCCTCCATGACCTTCATGCCAATCTTCATCAACCTGCTAATCACAGCCACACACAGACTCACACCTACAGGCCCAGGCACAGCACCTAAACACCGAGCCACACAGCTCCATCAACAATACACAACTATTGACAGCCTCTACATCAAGAGCCAACTACATCTAACACACACACTAAAGCTACACTGACAATTAACCACAACTAAGCCTGACAACACTCAGCTACACACTTCAGCCCGCACTGCCAACACTATCTGCCCATAGGCTTCCACATATACACAGTTGTGTCCGGATCACAACTGCATATATGCTTCCACCTACAGACACAAGCACAAACACTGTAAACCTACACCGACCTCAATGCTTTTCACACACACTGAATCCATCCACAACTAAACCCTGACACTATTCAGCCAGACCCAAACTCCAATGCACCTGGATACAGAACAAAGCCACATCTAAACTGAGCTGAAGACAGGCCTGTACTGCCAACACACACGCACAGAGAGAGAGAGAAATTAATGCATGCACATGTGTAGAAACACTAAACAATGTTAACCAACAGGCAGCGTCTCACCTGGTCTCTCATGACCCTCCAAACCAACTCTGCCATCCTGCAAGAGAAACACAACCAAGAAGCATCAGCACACAAACCACCTTTGAAATGACCCTTGATTTTTTTTTTTTTTTTTAAATCGACTTACCACAAAGAGCTCTGACAACACACAACAGCCACAGTGTGTCCCTCACTCCCACAGGATGGTGCTCTCTCCTCACCAGCAGCACCTTCACTGGCTCCACCCCACATACACCTACAACACACTCTCTCACACACACACAGCAAATATAAAATCAGTGCATGCATAAGTGTGGAAACACTACAATGTGGCTCTTGCTCACCTGGTCTCAAATGGTCCTCTCACTCAGCTCCTCCCTCCTGCTGAAAAACACAAACACATTAGTTTTGGATACTAATCAAGTCACTGGTTGAACTTGTAATATTTTTCTTCACATCCAGCTGCAGCAGGAGCCTTACCTGAGCTCCACATTGCCCATGGCCTCAAAGTCAGATGGCCACTCAGCCAGAAGCAGCCGCACCCAGAAAGAAACAAGGAGACATTAATGCATGCATAAGTTTTCTTCTACATCAAGCACCAACTATGACTCACACACACTAAACACACACTGACCCCAGTGCCATCCATATAGTGACAAATAGCCACAACTAAGACTGAAAATACTAAACTACACAACACTACCTGCTGATAGGCTTCCACACATATACAGTTGTGTCCGGATCACAACTGCATAATGTGCTTCCACACACTGATGCAACAGCCTGGAAATAGCAAACCTAGTTGGACCCCAGTGCATCGCCCCCAAGAACTGATCTGAGCCCCATATAGAGTGCATTAAAGACAAAAGCAGGCACTTCCTTCTTTCTGATTTTAATAGACACATTCTCACTCAGACATGGATGCATGCATACTGGTAAAAACACTGAACAATGTGGCCTTCATGCACCTGGTCTCAAAGGGTCCTCTGGATCAGCTCCTCCAACCTGCAGCAACAAGGAAAATTAAAATAAAAATAAAAAATCTGACTTTGGATACTAATCTGGTTAAATTTTTATTTTATTATTATTATTTTTTTTTTTTTTTAAAGATTGTGAAACAGGGCTACCTGGGTTCCACACTGGCCACAGCCTCATCCAAGCTGGCACCCCACTCAGCCAGATGCAGCCACCTGCAGGACACAAAGGAACAAAAAACAAACAAAACAAACAGCAAAATACAACTGAGTCCTTCAATGCAGAAACATTGAGCAGTATTGGCTAAGATGCATCTTCTCATGGTCCTCTTGATCAGCTCCTCCATCCTGCACAACTACTGATGTTGTTCTCGACGCAGTGTCCATCTTTTGAAGCAGAAGTGTTGAGAGGCAGTGGTTCCATCGCTGCTTCAGCAGGCCTACAGTCACATGACCACTGACTGATGAGTCCTTGAAGTTCTTTTCCCCAGGTCTTCCACTCAGATGCAGTACACACACAGTTGCTGGGGAACGTAGACAAATGAATCCTTGAGTGTAGAAACACTGAGCAGTATGGGCCAACATGCATCCTCATGGTTCCTCATGGTTCTCTGGATCAGCAGCTCCTCCATCCTGCACAGCACAAAGAAACACAGTCAACATGTTTAAATATAGAAACACTGAGTAATGTTGACTTCCATGCTTTCTCTTACCCTCTGATGATCCTCTGGAGCAGCTCATCCTTCCTGCAGGGAAAACAAATGCATACACACAGAGAAATTAATGCATGCACATGTGTAGAAACACTAAACAATGTTTACCAACAGGCAGCGTCTCACCTGGTCTCTCTGGGTTCTCCCAATCAGCTCTGCCATCCTGCAAGAGAAACACAAGCATCAGCACTCAAACCACCTTGGAAATGGCCCTTGATTCTTTCTTTTTAATCCACTTACCACAAAGATCTGACAACACACAACAGCCACAGTGTGTCCCTCACTCCCACAGGATGGCACTCTCTCCTCACCAGCAGCACCTTCACTGGCTCCACCCCACATACACCTACAACACTCTCACACTCACTCACTCACTCACTCTCTCACACACACACACACACACACACACAGAAAATATAAAATCAGTGCATGCATAAGTGTGGAAACACTACAATGTGGCTCTTGCTCACCTGGTCTCAAATGGTCCTCTCACTCAGCTCCTCCCTCCTGCTGAAAAACACAAACACATTAGTTTTGGATACTAATCAAGTCACTGGTTGAACTTGTAATATTTTTCTTCACATCCAGCTGCAGCAGGAGCCTTACCTGAGCTCCACATTGCCCATGGCCTCAAAGTCAGATGGCCACTCAGCCAGAAGCAGCCGCACCCAGAAAGAAACAAGGAGACATTAATGCATGCATAAGTTTTCTTCTACATCAAGCACCAACTATGACTCACACACTCTAAACACACACTGACCCCAGTGCCATCCATATAGTGACAAATAGCCACAACTAAGACTGAAAATACTAAACTACACAACACTACCTGCTGATAGGCTTCCACACATATACAGTTGTGTCCGGATCACAACTGCATAATGTGCTTCCACACACTGATGCAACAGCCTGGAAATAGCAAACCTAGTTGGACCCCAGTGCATCGCCCCCAAGAACTGATCTGAGCCCCATATAGAGTGCATTAAAGACAAAAGCAGGCACTTCCTTCTTTCTGATTTTAATAGACACATTCTCACTCAGACATGGATGCATGCATACTGGTAAAAACACTGAACAATGTGGCCTTCATGCACCTGGTCTCAAAGGGTCCTCTGGATCAGCTCCTCCAACCTGCAGCAACAAGGAAAATTAAAATTAAAATAAAAAAAAAATCTGACTTTGGATACTAATCTGGTTAAATTTTTATTTTATTATTATTATTATTATTATTTTTAAAGATTGTGAAACAGGGCTACCTGGGTTCCACACTGGCCACAGCCTCATCCAAGCTGGAGCCCCACTCAGCCAGATGCAGCCACCTGCAGGACACAAAGGAACAAAAAACAAACAAAACAAACAGCAAAATACAACTGAGTCCTTCAATGCAGAAACATTGAGCAGTATTGGCTAAGATGCATCTTCTCATGGTCCTCTTGATCAGCTCCTCCATCCTGCACAACTACTGATGTTGTTCTCGACACAGTGTCCATCTTTTGAAGCAGAAGCGTTGAGAGGCAGTGGTTCCATCCCTGCTTCAGCAGGCCTACAGTCACATGACCACTGACTGATGAGTCCTTGAAGTTCTTTTCCCCAGGTCTTCCACTCAGTTGCAGTACACACACATGGTTGCTGGGAGTGTACACAAATGAATCCTTGAGTGTAGAAACACTGAGCAGTATGGGCCAACATGCATCCTCATGGTTCCTCATGGTTCTCTGGATCAGCAGCTCCTCCATCCTGCACAGCACAAAGAAACACAGTCAACATGTTTAAATATAGAAACACTGAGTAATGTTGACTTCCATGCTTTCTCTTACCCTCTGATGATCCTCTGGAGCAGCTCATCCTTCCTGCAGGGAAAACACATGCATACACACACAGAAATTAATGCATGCACATGTGTAGAAACACTAAACAATGTTAACCAACAGGCAGCGTCTCACCTGGTCTCTCATGACCCTCCAAATCAGCTCTGCCATCCTGCAAGAGAAACACAAGCATCAGCACTCAAACCACCTTGGAAATGGCCCTTGATTCTTTCTTTTTAATCGACTTACCACAAAGAGCTCTGACTACACACGACAGCCACAGTGTGTCCCTCACTCCCACAGGATGGCGCTCTCTCCTCACCAGCAGCACCTTCACTGGCTCCACCCCACATACACCTACAACACTCTCACACTCACAGAGACAGACACACACAGACACACACAGAAAATAAATTAGTGCATGCATAAGTGTGGAAACACTACAATGTGGCTCTTGCTCACCTGGTCTCAAATGGTCCTCTCACTCAGCTCCTCCCTCCTGCTGAAAAACACAAACACATTGGTTTTGGATACTAATCAAGTCACTGGTTGAACTTGTAATATTTTTCTTCACATCCAGCTGCAGCAGGAGCCTTACCTGAGCTCCACATTGCCCATGGCCTCAAAGTCAGATGGCCACTCAGCCAGAAGCAGCCGCACCCAGAAAGAAACAAGGAGACATTAATGCATGCATAAGTTTTCTTCTACATCAAGCACCAACTATGACTCACACACACTAAACACACACTGACCCCAGTGCCATCCATATAGTGACAAATAGCCACAACTAAGACTGAAAATACTAAACTACACAACACTACCTGCTGATAGGCTTCCACACATATACAGTTGTGTCCGGATCACAACTGCATAATGTGCTTCCACACACTGATGCAACAGCCTGGAAATAGCAAACCTAGTTGGACCCCAGTGCATCGCCCCCAAGAACTGATCTGAGCCCCATATAGAGTGCATTAAAGACAAAAGCAGGCACTTCCTTCTTTCTGATTTTAATAGACACATTCTCACTCAGACATGGATGCATGCATACTGGTAAAAACACTGAACAATGTGGCCTTCATGCACCTGGTCTCAAAGGGTCCTCTGGATCAGCTCCTCCAACCTGCAGCAACAAGGAAAATTAAAATTAAAATAAAAAAAAAATCTGACTTTGGATACTAATCTGGTTAAATTTTTATTTTATTATTATTATTATTATTATTTTTAAAGATTGTGAAACAGGGCTACCTGGGTTCCACACTGGCCACAGCCTCATCCAAGCTGGAGCCCCACTCAGCCAGATGCAGCCACCTGCAGGACACAAAGGAACAAAAAACAAACAAAACAAACAGCAAAATACAACTGAGTCCTTCAATGCAGAAACACTGAGCAGTATTGGCTAAGATGCATCTTCTCATGGTCCTCTTGATCAGCTCCTCCATCCTGCACAACTACTGATGTTCTCAACGCAGTGTCTATCTTTTGAAGCAGAAGTGTTGAGAGGCAGTGGTTCCATCCCTGCTTCAGCAGGCCTACAGTCACATGACCACTGACTGATGAGTCCTTGAAGTTCTTTTCCCCAGGTCTTCCACTCTGATGCAGTACACACACGGTTGCTGGGGAACGTAGACAAATGAATCCTTGAGTGTAGAAACATTGAGCAGTATGGGCCAACATGCATCCTCATGGTTCCTCATGGTTCTCTGGATCAGCAGCTCCTCCATCCTGCACAGCACAAAGAAACACAGTCAACATGTTTAAATATAGAAACACTGAGTAATGTTGACTTCCATGCTTTCTCTTACCCTCTGATGATCCTCTGGAGCAGCTCATCCTTCCTGCAGAGAAGGTACACACAAACACACACACACACACACACACACACACACACACACACAGGCTTTGGATATTAAACCTGAAATTCTAAACATTCAGCAACACTTCCAGGTGCAGCTAGCTAGGCCCCACACTGCTGAACACACACCTGACACCGACCACAGGTCCATCGACGCCGACAACTACCCACAATTAAGCCTGACAACAGACACGCAACTCAACCCATGCTGCCAACACCATCTGCCTATAGGCTTCCACATATACACAGCTGTGTCCGGATCACAACTGTATATATGTTTCCACAGACCGACAACACTGACGAAACGGCCCAACAAAAGCAAACGCGCGCTCCAAAACTACGCCGACCCGCCTGCCTTCCACACACTGAATCCATCCACAACTAAGCCGTGCCAACACTTGGCCAGTCCCGAACTCCAAAGCGGCTATACTGGTTACAAAGCGCATCTCAACCGAGCGAAAGACAAAAGCCTGCACCTCCGACACTCACATCTCTCACACAGACACACACACGCTTAAATGTAGAGCCGATGAGCGAAGCCAAACGCGGTGCTTTCTCCCAAATGGTCTCTGCTGCTCCGCTGGATCCCTTCGTCCGTCCTGCGGAAACCCGGCACATAATCAAACATGTTAGCGTCTGGTCACAAACCAACCCAAGCTTTTCATGTGAAACGTTCTGCGCGGGCCTTACCTGGCCTCCGCGGCGGCCATTTTCCCCTCCGGATTGCTCCGGACAGGTGAACCGCCTGTCTCTGGCCCACGCCGAAGTTCCAGCTCCATTAGGCCTGAATCGTCTCTCTGCTCTCAGCCACAGCTTTCACTGTTCGCCAGAAAGTACAATAACAAATAACCCGTTAAACACGAACACACAGGATTCCTCTGTCTACAGGTGACGAGCTCAGTTCGGTCCACTTACCAGAAAAAGAGCTTGGACAAAGCAGAGCGTTACAGAAACGACCCGTATTCCAGGCTTTATCGGCCGCACCTGACGTAAAATCCTGCCATGCTATTGGCTGAGCGCTCTCCTCCCTGGTCACATGGGTTTGATCAGCGCATGGGCAACAGGTGCGACTGAGTTTTGGCGCGGCTCAAACTGGACTCTGATTGGACGGGACTAATAGGTTGAGTGGTAGGAGGGACCTGCGGTGCCTGCCCTGCAGCAGTAACGCAGAAACAGAGAAAGAGAGAAAGTGAGAAACAAATGAACTCTTAAATGTTAAACAGAAAAAAACAACACTGAGCAATGTTGACCAACATGCTTGCTCTCACCTTGTCTCTCATGGTCCTCTGCATCAGCTGCTCCATCCTGCACAAAGAAACTAAACATGAGCCACAGGAAGAAAGAAAATCTAACCCTGCATTTTCAAACATTTTGCAAAACCTCCACATGCAGCAGGAGGCCTACCTGAGCTCCACTTTGACCTCCTCCATGACCTTCATGCCAATCTTCATCAACCTGCTAAACACAGACACACACAGACTCACACCTACAGGCCCAGGCACAGCACCTAAACACCGAGCCACACAGCTCCATCAACAATACACAACTATTGACAGCCTCTACATCAAGAGCCAACTACATCTAACACACACACACACTAAAGCTACACTGACAATTAACCACAACTAAACCCTGACACTACTCAGCCAGACCCAAACTCCAATGCACCTGGATACAGAACAAAGCCACATCTAAACTGAGCTGAAGACAGGCCTGCACTGCCAACACTCACTCACCCACACACACAGAGAGAGAGAGAGAGAGAGAAATTAAAGCATGCATATGTGTAGAAACACTAAACAATGTTAACCAACAGGCAGCGTCTCACCTGGTCTCTCTGGGTTCTCCCAATCAGCTCTGCCATCCTGCAAGAGAAACACAACCAAGAAGCATCAGCACACAACAGCCACAGTGTGTCCCTCACTCCCACAGGATGGCGCTCTATCCTCACCAGCAGCACCTTCACCTACAACACACTCTCTCTCTCTCACACACACACACACAAAATATAAAATTAACATTACAAAAAAAAAAAACACTACAATGTGGCTCTTGCTCACCTGGTCTCAAATGGTCCTCTCACTCAGCTCCTCCCTCCTGCTGAAAAACACAAACACATTAGTTTTGGATACTAATCAAGTCACTGGTTGAACTTGTAATATTTTTCTTCACATCCAGCTGCTGCTGCAGCAGAGGCATTACCTGCAACTACCTCCAACGCTCACACACACACACACACACACACATACACAAACAGAAATTAATGCATGCATATCTCGACAGAGGAAAAAAAAAAACCCTGGCACGGCGTGAAAAAAGCTGGGGGACATTTTAGCCCTATATTTAGCCTGCCAGGCTACCTTAAAAATTCCACCTCTTGCTCCAGGATTGACACGGCTTTATCAATCCTGGTCTGCCTTTAAAACATTTCATGTTTATACAAGCTGTGGTTTATACATAACCTAAGATGCCTGAATGAGAGCAAAAGATCCTGCAATCCCGAGTCCTGGTCCTCTTTGCCTGACAGAGTAAACCCAGGACAAAACTTCCCTCGACAACTTACTTTGATGCGTTCAAAAACACGTAAAGTGGATATTAATATGTTTCGAGAGTCGAAATGTTGTTTTGGGGGGTTAATATTCTGTAATATGTACTCCAGGAGATGTGTGATATACAAGAGTAGATGTACTATGTATACGCTCTACGACAAATGACGAAAATATTAGAATAGTCCAAAAGTGTTTGGACTTGTAGCCGTGAATGCAACACAGCTCTGTTCCGGAAGATAACATCGCGAGAAGGTGTGTTTCCGGAAGACGTGGCTGTTGCTGCAGTGGCAGCTGTCATCCAAATCACTCTAAGAGGAGCACTTGAATACCTACATTAGTGTTTTCTCTACTACTTCTTCATTTTTTTTTTAAATCTTTATCCATTTATTCGGCGTCAAGATGATTTCGCTAACGGACTCCCAAAGTAAGAGCTTTGTTATTTGGCTATCTCTGTGAGTTGCTGCCACCTCTGTCAAACCGGCTTCATTCGAGCTGCAGCAATAGGCTAGCAACTAGCAAGTAGCATTCAGAGCTAGGAAAGTTAGCTTTAATTTTCCTCCCATGGCACACCACACACTGTGGCCCAAATAGCTAACAGCTAACTCTTACTACATACTTGTGTAGCAACTGGTGAGCCCATGAGTTGACAGTAACGCACATCTATGTTTAAGCTTTGCCGAGCTTCATATACGGAGCTCTTGTGGCAGCTCCAGTGAAACAACTGTCACTTTCAGTGTGGCTCTTATTTGAAATGTTCCTTGCCCTGAAACACTTTGGGAAAAAAAGTGATCTAAGGGTACACAGCTGTACATTAATCATAAGGAATGCTTTAACATGTGTGGTATGTGTGTCCTGCAGAGATTGGAATGGGATTAACAGGCTTCGGCGTGTTTTTCCTCTTCTTTGGGATGATCCTGTTCTTTGACAAAGCACTCCTGGCTATTGGAAATGTGAGTTTTGTTGTTGCTTTATTGAACTGATGTTATCTGTAATGCTGAGAAATCAGCAGGATTTCTTTCCTCAGTGCTCACCTGGCACTTACACTGCATTCTTTTACGCATCCAGGTCTTACATGTGGTGCAGAATCAAGCTGGCAAATTTACCAGGCATCACAATGTCTGCCTTGTAATTGCAAATAAACCACCTTTAACATGTTAAATCAATGGAGTACCAAAAAGAAAAAAAATGTCCCTGCAGTTACAAAGGGCCAGAACTGGACCATTCACTAACGCGGTGCCATCCTTCTTTTATGCCGTAGATCCTGTTTGTTGCTGGACTGGCCTTCGTCATCGGACTGGAGAGGACATTCCGCTTCTTCTTCCAAAAGCACAAGATGAAGGCCACCGGTTTCTTCTTGGGAGGCGTGTTTGTGGTGCTGATTGGCTGGCCCATCATCGGAGTCGTGCTGGAGATCTACGGCTTCTTTCTGTTGTTCAGGTGAGAGAAAGCAAACCTGTGTCGGAATTTCCCATCAAACACTGAAACGTGATATTATATTCAAATTTCCTTTCCCCTGAGTCTTCTGAGCTGGATTCGGTTTTCTCTTTTCATATCTCATGTCCATGTCTCTCCCCTTCTCTTTGCTCTCTCTTTATCCTTTCATCACATCCAGGGGTTTCTTCCCAGTTGTGGTAGGCTTCATCAGAAGAATACCTGTCCTCGGCTCCATCCTAAACCTGCCGTTCATCAGTGCAGTGAGTATTCCCGAGCGCTGCAGCGACCCTGCAGCTGCTGCTGTGTTTACACGAAGCATGGCTCTTTTTCTTGTTTCATTATTCACCCTGTTCCAACACCACAACAGATTAACTCAGCCCCCAAATGAAATGACAGCTCAGCTCCTGCACGTCGCGGCTGCTCTGTTGGATTAAGAATACAGTTATGAGACTGCCTGTAAACATAGTGAGCAGGTGAACACAGAAGTTGGGGGTCTGTCTCTGTTAAATCTAGAGCCACGAGTTAGCAGACACATAGTTTTGTGGCTAATGAACATGCTCCTACCATGCTGTTGTGTGGGAAGCTGTGTTTTGAGGTGAATGTCTCTCTGTGTTTTTGTTTTTGTTTTTTGTTTTTAATTAAAGCCTTCGTAAGGCTCTGAGGACAATCAGCAGTCGTGGTCAGTCACTGCCGATTTTCCCCTTGCATGCTAACATATTTAACACTCTTTGCCATATTCAGAAGACGAGTGTCTGATGAGTCAAAGGGAAATTAGATATTTTTGTTCAGGGAGCTCGTCATTTCTTTTTCTTTTCTTTTTTTTTTTTAAATCTTCATTCATTTGATTTAAAGGCACACACCACAGATAATATTGCTATATCAATAATATGTTTATATTATATGATATTATAATATCAATATTGAGACATAATATTTTTCTACTATTTCTTAAAACGTACAAAACAAGATTCAAACTAACACTGCTGGCTAGCTGTAGTCCTAGCTCAACTACACCTATCCTTCCCATAACCCTTCCTTCCCCTCCCTAGAGAGTCCAATGGGGAGCCATTTCCTCAAAGGTCAGAACTTTCATCAGTGCAAATTAAAAGCTCATAAAGTTGAACTGTAGAAGAAAGCTCTGTGCATGTTTTTTTTTCTGCCAGCAAATTAACAAATCACTGCTTTTCCATTTCAGTTAATTAGCTTTATTCTGAAAATTAGGCTCTCAATTTGTAGATACAGTCATTCATTTTATAAATATGAGCGTGTGTTTGAAGAGATATTAAATGTGAGACATCACGTGTCAAAAATCTGCACTCACATGGAATTGATGACAATTGGTTTTCAGCTTGTTTACAGATTTGCTAAATGACATTTCAGGAAGTAATTCTGTTTGTCCTGTTCACCTGTGGTGTGTCTCTTTAAGTCACGCATGCTTTCCATTTGAAATGTTGCACCATACTGGTCAAACAGTGCCGTCCAGCCATCAGTTTAATTCGCAAAATCCCACTCATACTTTGCATCTCATTGAAAACTCCTAGGTGTGTGTTTGTGTGTGTGTGTGTCAGGTCACGCTTTACATGTGAGGAGAGCTGGAAAAAAAAAAAAAAAAGGATGACACTTAACACAGTTTCTTTCTTTTCTTTCAGTATGTGGACAAAGTGGGCGAGAGCAACACCATGGTATAACAGTGACTTCTTGTACCCACAGAGGGCTGTTTGAGTACAGCAACACAGTCTCCCATTGGGCTGATTTAAAGCAGCTAAGGTTATATATTCAGATCCCTCCCTCCTCCAGCAGGCAAAGACTGCTGTCTGTCTGTCTATCTGTAATTTCGCTGGTCAGCGCCACCAATCAAAGGTTCATCAGCGCGTCGCACCGCCGGTCTGTTACTAAAGGATGGAGTTACTAAGGTCACTACAATAAATATTTCAAATACTATTGATCCCTTCGCCATTGAGCGCATCTGGCATGATAATGGAGGATGGAGGAGTCCCTCAAAAGCCTCATTGACTCTGTCTACGTGACTTTTTGACTCTGTGGAACAAACAGACAAAACGACGCCCCCCCCCCCCCTCCACAAGGACGAGAAGCCGACCGACAGCTTGCCATGTTGACATGTTTCTGTGCCTGTGCTTTAACTTTATTTGGGTGAAAAGCTTTTTAAGTCCCGCATTTTGTCTCCCTGCGGTCACTCTGTGACTCTTTGTTTCTTCGTGTCTTGCAGCTATCTGAATACCAAACGTGGCTATTGTAATATTTTCCCTTTGTTACATGTCTTTTTTTTCTGTTTACAGTTGGCTAATGAGTACTTAAGTATAAATTATTTTTTAAATGATCAGTGCTTGACTTCATGCATAACGAGGTTTGAGATCATATTCGTATTTGTTAATCGTCATTACCCCGTAAAACTACTAAATCCGAGTGCTGTTAAAGTCGGGTCACACCAGAAAGTGGAAGCACCTAATTCATGATGACACATGGATGGTGAAGTTCATCCAGGTGGCGCTAATGTATTGACTACTCACAAGGCTGTAGCTGTAACGTGCTAACCAGCCAGGAGCATAGTGCGAGTCAGTCGCAAAAGCTCTTCAAGCTAGCTGGTTTGCTAACTGTCAGTAGCAAGATAGGTAGCTCAGTCGCTAACTGGAAAATACCGTATTCATACTGTCTCCTGTCTCTTTACAGCATACACACAATGTCTTTTTTGTAGAATAGTTTACACTCCAGCAGAGCAGGGTTACATAACAGTAGATGGTGCGACACAGCTAAAAACGTAAGATAACTTCCTCTAATTTGGACTGTCTGGCTTTCCGTTCGCTCCAAACTCAGCTCAGTGTAGACGGGTTTCCTGCTGCTTGCCAAGAATAGTACCAATTTAATTGAAATGATTTGCTGCTGTAAATGCTGGTGTGACTTTTTTTTTTTCCCCCTCCCCTGTTCTCGAAAGCACATTATTGGTTTTTGGACTTCCAATCTTCCAAGCAGTCAGCGGTTTCACTTCATCTTAGTACACTACAAAAAGAGACTTCAAATTTGCTTGCTAATTTGCTTTGCTTATTTTTTGATCAGATCATTTTTGCTTCGGATCAAAATACTCACCTTTTTAAATCAAAATTTGGATTTTTTTGAAAACTCTTCTTTGCTCAGTTCAGTTTAACTCTAGCATTTAAGATTTAAGAATTAGCCGAGTAGCCGCTTTTTTTGGTGCCCAAAGCCAAATCTGAGAACAAATTTACTCTCTAAAGCTCTTAAACATAACAACAAGGAAACATATTATTTTCCTATAGATTATATGAACAGCACGGCTTTATTCTCTGCAAGGTGATTTTCATAGCATATGTAAATGAACTGAAACCAGCAGCTGCTTGGAAGATAGAAAACTAACCAAAACTTTGGGAAATAGTCAGCGATATAAAGCAACTTGGGCCCTATTAAAGCCAAAACTATGAAAACATGACCCAAGTTGTAATAAATAACCCTATGATGAACTAAAACATGTAAAACACTGGTATGATCCTTCCAAGAAAAATCTCACTTGCTTTCAGTGGTATAAACAGATGAACTCTACTCAGATCTGAGAACTTCAGCTCAGCCCTTTAACACGATGGAGCTGTAAACTGCGAAGCAGCTGCGGCTTCACACACTTGTTGACCTATACGTCTGAATAAGCAATTAGTTTCATCAGAATGTGCCACCTGAACTGTTTTCACACGTGCACTGCAACCCTGAACTTCTCTAGACGTGACCCAGAGGAGCTGTACGGGATGTTGATGATGTATCTATCACCACCTCCTGAATTCTCTACCAGGCACCACCCCACACCTAAACCAGATTTCCGGTTTGCGTGTCGCATGTGTGAAACAAGGACTCCGGACAATATCCGGGGGACCTGATTCTCCAGATACTGTCCAGAGTTTCTATGTGGAAACAGCTCTAGAGAATCCCTCTAAGTGCTAGAGTCCTCTCTTCATTCATCCAGTGTCCTTAAACTCTCTGTTAAACAGGTTCACGCAGGTTTTTTTTTTTAAAACATCCTTCATCAGCCACGGACGTCAGCCACCACGACCCAAGAGCTGAATAAATAAAAGCCCTTCAGCTGTGGGTCTTTCTGTGCAAGAGCATCTGAAGTGAAGTTACCTGTGAAATGACAATGTTTTGCTGTATGGCACTTTTGTAAATATACTATGAAAGTTAGCTTTGTATCTGCCATCCAAGTCTTTTCTTCTTGTCTCGTCACTGACTCTTGACAACATCCAGCATACACACACCCAACGTACACAACAACAAACACCCTATAACTGTTTGTATGAAGCTCAAGCAGTGGAGTAACTACACGCCCTGAACTCAGAGTAGGCAGAGTGTACTAACATAAAGAACACAGAAGTCTCCGTACAGGCCAAACTGAATGGTTTGACAAATACAAAAATTATGTGAATAATATGCAGTGACCTTCACAGTCAATAGAGTCTTGTGCAAGGAGGAGAGATCAGAGATCCAATGATCTTTGGGCTTAACTCAGGTTTTTCTGTATCATGAAGCTGGCTGACTTTTAAATGGGTTAGATCACCATAGCAACCTGTGCTGCACAACGATAACCTGCTCCAGAACAGGTTTCCTTCAGAGGACCAGATCAAAACCTGCCAAGAGCCAGACTACTGACCAATCAGATCACAGGAAACACAGAGTCCTAATATGAGCAAATCAATAGATGTTTTTATGGATCAGTCCAATCGTTTTGCTGTTGCAGGCTGTGATCTGTCATTCAGGATTTAAAACAAAGCTTCAAACAAACAGTTGGAGATTTTACCCAACAATGTTATAGCACTAAAGCTGCATTTTAAATGCACAGAGATCTTTTATTCTTTGCAGGGTTCCTCACAGCGTAGATGCTTTTATCCCTGCCACTCAGAACAGCATGAGGAAGATCTGTGATCATCATTGTAAATAAAAACTAAAGGATCCATTTGATCAGATGTTTTCTTTTATAGAAATTCCTTTTAAAGTGTTCTTGAAGCTGTCATGATGCAGACATCTGGAAGGACGTCTGCATTGACCACACAAATGAAGTATGCTGGTCCCCTGCTCATGTTAAAGACATGGGACATGGCACCCGCGGATGATAGGCCAGTAAAAACTTGATGACCTTTCTGACCTTCCACCGACCGATATGCAGAGGTATTAATGGAAGGCTCCAGGTCATTCCAGCCCACATATGTTAACATGTGGTCATGATAAAAATGGAATAATAGAACCAACCTTTACACCTCCACACTTCTTGTAAAAAGTTCCAGGCTCAAAACTATGACTTGGACATGACCCCGCGGTTACACCCCCCACGTATAGTTTAATACTATCCCTGTAGAATGGCATCGCTGACCGTAAAGTACTGAGACCACAGTCACAGTCTCACTCTGTCTGCAGACTTTGGATAATTCCATTCATTACTGATCGCGTTTCTCGTAATTCATAAATTCCAACTCTCATCGATCCGCGTTCTGCTCCGGTGAGCGCACCGCAAACATATCAATATCCCCACAAAGGAGGAGGGGGTATTACTCCTCTTATCGACAGTGACATCACCCAGAGCCTGTCCACATTTTACATTAACGGCCTGCAGCTCCAAGATGAGTAATGTCAGAGAAAATGACGGGAAAAAAAACTTCCGGGGAGCTGGAAGTGCTTATGGCAGCTGTTTTTAATGCCGAAATATTTACAGTGTACTACACAGCCCCCGATGAAAAGGAGCAGAATTGATCGGTAGCTCCGTTCATTCACACTCTCTCAGCAGCCCCCTCCCTCCCTCCCTCCCTCCCCGCCGCCCCCCTTTTCATCAAATTGGCGTGACCTATAGCTGCTGGCATCATGAAGGAAAGCGCCGGAGCAGCAGAGGGTTCCCAACCACGGAGGATATAAAATGCAGGAGAGAGGGAACCCCGCCTGCAGTGACTCTGAACCTCTGCTTCTCTCATCCTCTCTGCTTGGACACCAGGCTCACAGGACGTCTGAGACAATGAAAGTAAGTGCAGCGGACTCTTTCTAGCACTGGTATCCAGTTACAGGCATTTTACGCATCATCTGGTAAAAGTTCCTTACCTTATTTTTCACAAGTTTCAAAGTAAAGCTTTAAGAGCTTGGTGAAACTGCGTGGATGATGCGCGCAATCTGTGCGTAAAGCGTTCATTACGCACAGAAACGCACGCGTCAGCTCGAGTCTTTCTCTGACAGGGATGCTGCTGCTGCGTTGCTCCGATTGTAAAAACTAAAAACGTTTACCTTTGTCTCCCGCAGGGTTTGAGGACCATCACATTAACTTATGCACTCACCCTTTTACTGCTGGCGACGTTTATCTCTCAGTCGTGGAGTGCGCCGAAAGTAAAGCTGCTTTATTTCTCTCTATAAAACTTTTGCCTTGTGATGTTTTCACTCAGTAACTGAAGAGAAAGTGCTGACGTGCTGACTGAATGACTGTGAAAGGAACAGGAGGACAGGATGAGAAGGCAGTGGCAGAAATATAAAACTCCTTTTCTTTGTTTCTTCATTAAAGGGATCTTTCCAACGGAGAAACTGGACCCCGCAGGCTATGTTGTACCTCAAGGGCACACGTATGTACTTACCTACTGCAGAGGTGTCCAAACTGTTCCACAAAGGGCCGCGTGGCTGCACGTTTTTGTTCCAACCAAGCAGCAGCACACCAGACTTGACTCATTTAATCAACTGATCTCAGTCTTCAGACAGTTGGTTGGTCAAACTGTGTGCTGTTGATTGGTTGGAACAAAAACCTGCAGCCACACCGGCCCTTTTTGGAACCACTGACCTACTGCTCATATGCTTGCACAGGGTGTTTAGTATAAAATAAATAATGGGATATATTGTAATTGAAAAATTGTAATCTCATTCTTTAAAAACTGAAACAGACACTGGGATCTTCATGTTGTTCTTACTACAAGGAGACAAAGTGATAGTGTTTTCTTATTTTTCCAGAGGGACGCAGGTTCATCTCAGAGGACCGGAAAGAAGGAGACGTCTATGACACATTACACTTAGGTACAACTAAGTTGTTTAACTAAATTTAACTTCTTTTATTTGATAGAGATGATTAATGAGAACGAAAGAAAAAAAAACAAACTCTTAGAGCAGATATCGACTTTGGTCCATGAAGTAATCAGATAATGACCTGTGTCTGGTGTTTGTTCCCCTCCGTCAGAGACCCGCAGTCAGAACACTGAGAAGCTGAGTGTGGACCAAGCCGCCACCGTCCTGCTCAACTTCCTGCAGCAGGCCAGGGAGGGAGGTGAGCAGCAGCATCTGGACCGGCTGACATGCAGCAGCTGGACCAGATGTGCAGGTCATAATAAAGGATGTAGGATTTGTCTTTTACTCTGTCGACCGAGTGACATTCAGTTCTAGTATTTATATAAAGTAAACCGATCAGCCATGACATTAAACCCAGTTACTGGTTTTGATATTATTGGTTCATCAATGTATAGTTTGTTTGTTTTTTAACCCAGAAGACATGAAGAAGAAAAACTAGCTCTTCTTTCAGTCCTCAGTCTTACCCGCAGGTTTTGGCAGCTGGAAGGTGGAATTTATTGAAAATCTTAAACTCAAACTATAAAATCTGGGGTGTGAGAGCCCCCCCCCCCCCCCCCCCCCCCACACACACATCCGCACAAGAAATTATCCAATAACTACTAACTGGATAGCTATTACCCTGACAAGTGGATGAGTAATGGATAAAGGATGGTGCCCACAGTTCATTTTATGCGCCGTTTTAATGGTTTTACTCACATAAACAGCTCTCAGATACACTGTGAATAGGTGCAAATAGCACAAGGTTCCCACACACACTGACACATCACATTTTAGGATCTTAATAAAACTTTCAAGGCCTTTTTTTTTTTTTTTTTTTAGATGAAAATTCAAGGGAACTGGCACAGCCTGGGGTAAAAAAAAAAAAAAAAGTTTAATTTACGGATCTTTAAGGAAAGACTGTAAAGTGTCTTTGTCTCAGTATTAATATTTGAATTCCATATTATAAGGTGAATTTTCTCTCTCTTTGTCCTCCAGCTGATGAAAACCAGGACGAGGTGTATTTCCAGGAGCTGCCGGTGTGGAAGAGGGAATTCTTCTGATGGTCTTTCACACACTTGCGTCGCCTTCGAGTTTGAACCTAAGTGGTTCAGCCCTGCGTGAGGGAGAAGAACAGCTGTTTTGTAAATACAAATTCTCTGACTATGTTTGAAATGTGACGTTTTAATAAAAAGAGGTTGAATTCATAGCACTATTGGTCTGAGACTGTCTGAGGTTTTAAACTGAGGGCATCATTCTACCTGATCACTAAGCATGAGATAAACACAGTGTTTATAATGGAATATCATGGTTTTATGATATGAGCCGGTAAACCAGTAAGATATGTGCCATTTTTGCCACATAATTCCAGTTTTCTGGGGGAATTTAATTTTAGCTCAAACAAGAAGAATGTTGATGATATACTACATGGAGTAGTAACACATACTGAGTTTGTCATATGTGAAATCAATTCATCTTATCTGTGTTGCATCATAATCAATGGAAACTTCTTTGAGGAAGTTTAAATTATTCACAAAATTCTCTAGCTCCCAAAATTATATGGGCATAAAAAAATTCAACGGCTTTTCAAAATAAAGGTAAACGCTGCCCTTATCTCACAAAGGGATCGCTCAGGGTGTGGCTACAGTGACTTCTGGTATCCCACCCATACTGGTTTACATAGTGGGACTGGTTAGCACATTACATTTGATTGCATACATGCATGTATACACCCTGATAACCTGAGTTCAGAATGAGTCATCAAAAACATTTTAATGTTTTGCAGGAAGAGATTAGAGAAAGATTTAAGACATCTAATATAACTTGTAAAATGCATTTTTTATTTCACTGTGTCTTTAAGGCAGATAATTATTTATGCTACTACAATCATAGGATTGCATAAGAACATAAGACTGTATCATTTGCAACATCTTTATTCTGTATAACCTGACTGAGAGGAAGCACATGTACTGAAAACAACAGTGGGCCAAGGGTAAAGCCTTGGAGAATACCACAATTAAACTCAGCTGCAGTGGAACAGCTTCAGGTCTGGGCAGGTTCCACAAGGTTTTTTTGTTTTTTTTTTTTGGATAATTTTTGTGATTATTCCATACACACCTAGCAGATGACTGGATAGACCTGTGTATAAAATCTGCAGCCACTCATATTAAATCTCAGTTTCCTGATTCTCCCGGCTGCTTCTTCTTCCCTTCAGGCACGGCACCCAGCACGAGGGGAGACTTGATATTCAGCCGGTCCCTCTCGGCCTCCTCGTCCTCGTCGTACGGCTCGTCGTCATCGTCCTCCACGTCACTGTGGTGCGGGGTGGAGTGGAGGGAGGCCGAGGGGGAAGGGGGCACCGAGTAGGGGCGGGGGTAACGGAATCCCTCCGTCTGGGGAGATAAAGTCATTGGAAAAATATGGTGCTCAGTGTAATGTTTTGAATTTTCGGTTTTCCAAGCAGCTTTCAGTTCATTTCTATAGAAATCCCATTTTTTCTTCCCTCGTTCCCTTCCTCCCTTTACTAGTTTCCTCTCTGCCTATTTAACTAGATACTTCTATCTCTCCCATATAAATATGTTTTGATCCAAATTGTGTCTAAAATTGAATCTAATTGTGACTTCAAAATCCAAATGTACATGAAATCAGAGGAGGAAGAGCAGAAGCAGAAAGGAGGAAGTCTTATTTCATGTAGCACCATAGTGTTCAGCCTCAGCACCATCCAACATGATGTGCTGTCATTCATCCAAATGTTACACTGTCAATTAAAGCCTGACCAGTGTGGATAAAGTCCAACAATATGCACTGTGTGTCTCAGTCAGTACACGAGAAGGGATGGTTATGTACAGTGGGCAGTCAGAGTCTGTCTCAGGCAGCTTTACCCAGTGAGCAAGTGGTCTTAAGACTTTTGGACCTCACTGCTACACATACATTTGTTTTTTTGTGTTGCTCACCTTCAGCGGGGCCATGGGGTCCATCTTGAATTTCTCCGGGAAAGCTCTGCTAAGTGCGAGGTGCCGGGCATGTACGTAGAACTGTCAATCACAAGTCAGCAGAGATGCACGTCAACTATTAGACCAACATTTAACTGCAAGTTATCGATGAAGACCGTCTTCTAGTTTCCATCTCATCAAACAGCTATTTACTGCTGGTGCAGCAGAAACAGACCCGTCCCAGGTATCTCCAGTCCAGCAGGTCGGACAGCCTCTCTGTGCGGTTGCGTTGGATGATGCGCTGACGCCGCGACTGCTGGCAGAAACTGAACATGAACTGGGTCAGCTGGTTGCAGGACTCCTCAGGGGAACGGAACCGCCGGTCCACAATGTAGATACCTGAGTGAGAGAGAGAGAGGGAGAGAGGAAAGGACACATATGTAATGCCTCAAATTGTGTGTGCATTTTTGTGTGTGTGTGTGTGTGTGTCCATACCATAGGCAGCAGGGTCTGAGACGTGCTCCTCCATGAAGCAGCCGAAACCTGACAGGTTGGTGGTCACACTGGGAATGCCCATCACAGTACACTCACCTACGACATTCATTGATAAGTCAATCCAAATAAAATAAAATACATTGGCAACTATTTTTATATTCAATTAATTCATTAAGCCATTTTTCAAACCAGAAAATGTTTTATTTCATTTATTTTTTTAAAGACTTTTGGGTCTGGTAATGTGTGATGACCATCCCGAAAATAATTATACAAACCGTACATGTGGTTCAAAAATGGTAATAAAGCGTGTTGATGTGTAGAGATGAGTATTGGAAAAGTGTCTGCAGCATCACTGGCCTCACTGCAAAGTATATACTGGAGAAGAACTAATGCACCACTGCTTCGTGTGCCTGCTGCGGAGAGCGGCGGAACATGCGGCATTTGTGCATGCGATGAGTCGCAATGTGAGGGCGAAAGGCTACCGGGTGTGTATCCCCATGGTTCGTAGTAGGAGGGGAACACTCCGAGGTTGCAGCCGCGAACAAAGTCCTCGTAGTCCATCGGCAGCAGGGGGCTGGTGGAGGACAGGAACTCCGGGTGGAAGATGATCTGAGAGGAGGAGGTGGAGGAGGAGGAGAGACGGAACAGGAAGTACAAATGCTTATCAGTCACCATAACTCAACAGGAGGGTGAATCTGAATGTTTTGGTGACCTCTCGACCTTCACATCTATTTCCACCCCTGTGGTCAGGTTGTTTTTTTTTTTTTTTTTTCCTTGTACAAGCGCTGTCTACCTTGACGCGGTCGTTCCTGGAGTTGAAGAGGCCGATGCGTCTGACGTTGGACAGGATGGGATCTGTTGAGTCGTCCAGCATGTTGTGAGTAGTCACCGGAGGGAGGCTGTGTCTCTGCGGCACAGAGTGTAAAATGTGTGTGTTCAAAGAGAGTCAAATGCAAGACTGGGCAGAAAGAAAGGGAAAGGTCAAAGTGAATCAATTACTGATTACTGATGAGAAATATATCATTGTCATTATTACATTTTCATCATCATGGAATCATCGGGGAGGAAATCAGGGTCCTGAATCACATCATCCTGATTTTGATTCAGGACCCTGATATCGGTGATGACCCTTTTCTTTTTTTCATTGATCTGTGCTTTGTAGCTTTGTGCTCTTGTGCTGTATAAACACAAACACCTGAAACAGTGAACTGACATAATGAGTGTTTGAGTCAGTGATGTGAGACCGGTAACCTTTCAGAGAGGGATTTTTGAGGAGTGCTGATCAGCTCGGGTATTATCTGAACCTCGGGGCTAATGATATCTGATCGCACCGCAGCACAACAATCAAACAGGAGCAGCAGTACTTTATTTCACAGGTCCCGTAGTTTCCTGTTGTTCTTCAGTCAAAGACTTGACTGAAGAACAAGTAATAGTAAAGTAGTAAAGTAATAGTAAAGTAGTAAAAAACGTTAGCATGTTAGCGTATTAGCATGTTAGCGAAACAGTTTTCTTTTACTAGGCTGAAACACAGGTTTCTTCAAGACTCCACATGAATTTGATTGTTGGATAGATATGGAAGCTAAATAAAGTTTTTTTTTGAATGAATTTTCAAAAACTTGAACTAATATTAAACTGCTTTAATGAAAAGGTCAGGACATCTGACTGGGCACCACATGTAGATGACTTCAGAGGTGCCTCACTGAAAATGTCAAACAAAAGTACACACACTCACAAAAATACCTTGTGTCCTCTTGTGCGACTGATTTAGGTCAAGTGAGTTCACAGTGTTCACAGTGAGGTCTGCGACATCAGTTTTGCTACAGAAATTTTACACATATTTCCTTTCACGTCCTCTGTACTGGGCTGTATGCACAGAAGACTCTGACACAGAAATCTCAAAACCTGGACATCAAAACTACAGATAGACGTTGGAAAAAAATCAAGTTTATCTTTTAATATAAAAAAAAAATAAAAAAAATCAGATGTTGCTGGTTTAAGGAGGAGCCACTGTTCAGTTAAACACTGTTCTCAACTGGTCGTGAAAGTCTGTTAAATCAACAAGGCTGTAATTGAAAAGTGGGGGTGGAGGGGAGGGGAAACTACAGTGGGGAGAGTGGGGAGGGGCTGAAGGGGGATGGGTGGGATGGTGGGTGGGGGGATGGGGGGGGGGGGGGGCTCCAAATGAAAAAAAAATGACAAACAGAAAAATAATCCCAACAGCACTTCTTCCTCCAATCACCGATCAGAACGAGCCTGAGTTCAATCACACTTACAGTCAATACCACTCGTGCTCCATTTCCGACCACTGAAATATTGACGTTGGCATAAATTCATTTAATTGAGAAAGACCTTTTGGTACAGGCACTTCGCCTGTAACACCGCGCTCCAGGATACATCACCTCGACACCGCCGGTCTATTGACCCCCACGGTCTGGGCCAGAGGAAGGTAATTAACCCACGCTCGGCTTGGTTGCGGCTCTCTGACGTTCATTCATGCTTTTGGCTCTCAGCGAACCCCCCCACCCTCCCTTGTGCTTCTATTATTCATCTACATTGATCACTCCTGGGGAAAGGCCTCATCCATTCATAAAAAAACAGAGCTGAGGATATGGAGAGCGAGCTGCTGGAGATTTATCTTCCACAGCAAATTTTTTTTTTCATCTGTGGGCTATTTTTACTCTGCTACTGTATAATGACAGATCTGTTTGGAAACTTAAAGCCACAGAAAACCTGGTCTACAACTGGGTTTTTCCAGAATTTATATATATAAAACTGTGCTACTACTTTTTTAAACACAACATGAAGGAGAAGAATGAAGAGAGGCTCCGGTACCTGAGTGGCGTAGATGGCTCTCTTCATTATGGTGAGGTCGTCTCGGTCCAGAATGGAGTTCATGTCAGGGATCTTCCCTCTGAGGACAGAGCGAAACAATAAAACACTGAAAAGAATCCCTGTGTTCTCTCCATCTGTCTCAGAGGACCGGCGCTGATGTCCCGAGCAATTTGACATCGGCGTAATCTCTCACAGGGGTCGATAAAGTCACGGGTTCACATGCAGTGTCCACACACTTACGTTAACAGAGCATCATAGAGCTTTTTTCCAAACTTCTCCTTCACAGTGTGAGCTGTATCCCTGTGGGAGAAAAACAGAAGCCTGACTCAGAAATGGATGTTTGAACCAAACGTGATATCAGAGGATATCCAGGCTACATTTTTCCAGTCTCCAGCAGTCCAGTTTTGGTGAACCTGCATCCACTGCAGCCTCAGATCTTTGTTCATTAGCTGACAGGAACCTGGAACCTGATGTGGTCTCTGTAGACCATCTGAAACCACCAATCATTCCTCGGTCAAAGCCGCTGAGATCACATTTTATCCTCATTCTGGTGTTTGAACATTAACTCCAGCTCCTGACCTGTATCTGCAGGATTTAATGAGGCACTGCATTCTGCTACATGATTGGATGACTGGCAGACTGCATGAATAAGCAGGTGCACATGGGTCTGAATATACTGCATGTACAGTATCATCTTATTATGTTGGCACTGGAATGCTATCCAAACCACAGTACTGTACCTACCAGAGCTGTTTGCGTATCGCCTGACCCTTCAGTGACTCCACATTGAAGTTGTTGGTTTTGGCAGGCATGATGAAGAAGACTACCACGGTCATGTCATTTCTATGGACCTGTGGAGACACAGAGGAAGAAGACAAAGAGGAAAACTAGTGCATGCTACAGCAGAGTAGACCTGAACGCGTAAAACCTAAAGGGGACCTCACCCGCAGCAGGTAGTTGAGTCTGGACAGCGATTCAAGGAAGATATCAGCTCCCTTGTTGGAGAACTCGTAGCGTCCAGCGATGAAGAAGAAAAGGGTTTTGTCCAGGTTGAAGTCCAGATGACTGTCAGGAGGATCAGAATTACAATCAGGTTTAAAGAAGATTAAGTCTGCAGTCAGAGAGCTCTCCACAGGAGCTGGATCGGAGCTGCTCTCACCCGTAAAAGTGCCCTCTGACAAACTCCTGGATGCGGGTCTTGCTGGTGGCGTGCAGGTTCTGAAACTCGTGCATGGCTGAGAACTTCTTCACGTTTAGTCCGTTTGGGGTCACCACATCTGTACCATCAACACAGCAACAGGAGGGCTTTAGTGACAGTAGGCAGGCAGTTAAATAAGTGGTTAGTTTGTCCTGATGGTGGTGCTAGAGGAGGTAAGGGAGCAAAGCAGAACCCTGGTCTCATCCTCTGGGGACCATGAATATTCATAGGTAAATGCCATATTACCATCGGCCTGCAGTCTTCTAGATATGTTCCTTTAGACTAGCTGACCTGTGAACTGTGTGGAGGTCATAGGTCAATCCAGAACAGTCCCCTCACCTGGCTTCCTGTGCAGCATGTGGTTGGCCTCCACCGCTGTGATCTGGGAGACCGTGGTGAAGACGTGGGCACAGTGGACGGCGGCTCTCTCCAGACAGTAGCGATGGTAGATCTGTCTCTCACCTGCCTCTTTGTCAATGTTGAACTGCAACACACACACACACATTTGAAAATGCATATTGATATGATCCCATAGACAGAATGGCTGAACTTCCCCTGGACTTCCTGTTCACGCTGAACGGATGATTGACGGACAAGGTGTTTGTCAATTATCCATTTAGTCAGAGAGCGGCCTTTAGGTCCACGCTGACCTTTAGGACGTGAGCCAATCACACACCTCCGCACAGCTCGACATCGCTAATGATGCTCTGAGTGGCTGTAAAAAGGCTGCGATTTTTTATTTTTTATTTTTTTTTTACAGAGCCTGCAGAGTCAGGTACATATGATGTTAGTTAGTTGCTGATTTGACAGCTGAAGCTATGAAGCTCTTATGTGAATGGGAATCATCTGCTTTGAGTCCAGTTTGCAGCAGTGACAGTTCAGAGTTCCATGCAGGTGTCTGCGTGCCTCTCACCTTGTCCAGGTTGTTGTAAAAGTCAGCATTCCCAGCACAGAGGTATCGTCCCAGCAGCGTGGCATGTGTCGTGAATACCGTCGCCATGGGAATCTTGCGGGAGCGGGAGAGAATAAGCCCAGGTCCTGCCTGCCACTCGTGGAAATGACAGATGACGTTGGGTTTGTCTCCGAGGTTGTCCGTCAGCTGGAACAACAACAACAACAACAACAACAGATGACTCAGGGTCGATATCAGCAGCGTTTACATAAGTTCACACCGTAAACAGTGACGCTCAGCTGTGCTGGACTCCAAAGCCGACCTCCTTGAAGAACCAGGCGATCAGGGAGCCCAGGATGAGCGAGTCGTTGGCCTCTCGGTCGTGGTAGGGCAGGCCGATGCTGCAGGTCTGCCACAGGTCCCCCTTCCACCGGTCCAAGTTCCAGGCAGCGGAGCCGATGTCGAACAGGATCACGTAGGGGCTGCCCTCGATGAGCCAGCGGCCGAAATGAACCTGCAAGCACCAACACAGGAAGTATGAGAGAGACAGAGAGAGGGACAGTTTCAGTTTTCAAAATTCAAAAAGGTACTCCGACAGACACACAACATTTTGATTTGGATGTGCTTTGAATATAGAGGCACATCATAGCTGTTTTAGGATATATCATAAATATATATCATATTAAAATAATCAACTATATAGAAATAAATAGGCTCAAAATGTTGTTACGTAGAAAAACCACTCAGCCCATAGCAAGTGTCCGAAAGAACCAGATGTGTAAGATGTACACTCTGGACCACTCAACATCACACTTTCCATTGTCTGGTGTGTGATCGCCATCTGGTGGCCAGTGGGCAGACTACACTGGTCTGTTGACTGACAATGTGGTACGCACACACACAGACAGAGGAGACTCTCTCTCTCTCTCTCTCTCTCTCTCTCTCTCACCTGGCAGCCGTTGTGGATGAGAGCGTCCATGGCCTTCCTGATGCTGGGGTTCGGTGGCTCGCAGCCCTCCACCTGGGTCTTGAAGTTCTGCTCGAAGTACGGCCCCATCATGTAATAGTTCTCCCCCCATTCGTCCGCCGTGATCTTCGCCTTGGTCTGGATCACGGTGTAGATCCCTCCAACTGCAGGTTCACACACACACACAGTGAAAGGAGGACACATTGAGGCTGCCCCGCCCGCCACACACTGACAGAGGTCAAAGGTTGGTTGTTTGACCCCTGTGAAGTCAGAAGGGTTTGTAAGGTGGTTTAAAGGGAGTAAACATTTCAGGGATTCTGGATTTAAAACAGCAGTTTCAGCTGTTTTGTTTTGGATCAGTCTTCAGATAAACTCTACACTTGTGTGTCAGAATTTTCTGTTTTGTAACAGACTAAAACACGTGGAGGTGTTTTATTTATTTATTTTTTTTTCCCGGTCTCCCACTTGGCAACAAAAAGACAAATATTGATATGAGAGGCCATCAACCGTCGCTGAGCCCGTGGTGACGTCTGAACTGCATCAGAGAACAGTGGTTATATAAGAGGTGAAGGCAGAGAAGACAGCAGAATGACCAGTAACCTCTGAACTGTTTGACAACATGAGCATGTCCTGCAGCAGAGACATAGGAAGTCCAGACTCAAGATTCATAAAAAAAAAAAAAAAAAAAAGGGCAGCTTAATACACCTAATGACACAGGGGTCAAAGGTCAAGCGGATCTATCTCACCAAAACATACATAAATAAATAAATATGTAATGAAATCAAATACATACAGCTGCTATATGAGCCCATCATACGCCACAGGATGTGACCTAGTGGTGCCAAAATTTCAAAACAAAAGCTGCTGAAGTGACCGATCACTATCCTTTCAGCCTTATTTCCACATGTGATTTCCACTTAAATTGAATGTAATAATAACAGGACGCAAAAAAAAAACAACAAAACTCATAGGACATGAGCTCATGAGTGTCCTCGAGACTCCGTCCCTGGACATAGACATCCAAGAGTCACAGGCTGGAACTACACTGATCCCAAGAGAAAAAATAAATCAACACACACACACAGCGAGGTCCATCACAAGTTAAATGAGTTACACCATGAGTTTCTTTTTATGTGCAGTCCATCAACCAGTCAGGACTTTACGAGAGACTAATTACTAAAAACTAATTTAACCCCGTCTGATGAATGTATATGTCTTAGATCTACACGTGACAAACACGTTCATCATTCATATTATTGTGTAACTGTAGAATAAACATGTGTAATGCACCTGATACAACTTCCGTCTGTGCTGCACAGTCCCGTGCAAACACATGGCAGGACATGTGTTACTCAGAGCAGCACAGAGAGCTAGTTGTCCATGATGGACAACCAGGACTGTGTCCATCACTCAGGTTGTTCACCGTCCAATGAATTTTCTCGAGTTTGCGCCTTAATTATAGACCCTGACACATATTAGCCTGAGGAGCAGGAAGCAGTGGAAGCCATAGCTGCTCCACTGCCATCACTTATCTGCAGTTTAATGTTTAACTCTTCAGAGGGAGCAGACTCTGACTCCGCTCTCAGTTCTATTTCAATATTTGCTCTTTGAGAGGGGCAAAGAGTCACAGTTCCAAATTCCTGCCAAACTCAGTTCATTTTTCACCGAATTATAGCCGATTCTGATCCAAAATAAATATCCCAATGCTTTAAATAGTGCTTTCAGAATAGTAAAGAATCAACAGACAGTACCTTTGTTGGTGACCTCCCAGGCCACCTCAAAGAGCAGCAGGTCCTCCACAGGCAGCTCATCCTCCTCCCAGGCTGGAAGCACCCCGCTCAGGGACGTCATGGACAAGGAACGAGACAGCGGCATGGTGAAAAGTTCTGGAGGTTCCAACAAAGGCAAGCAGCTGGAGTCTGAAGCTGAGCTGTGGCAGCCTGAAGAGAAATCCTTCAAACGGGCCCGAGAGTGAAGGTCCTGAGCTCGGCAGGGACAGTCCTCCAGGACGCAACGGGACAAGATAAAAGGGACTAATGAAGGCACAGAGCTTCCGCCCCGCCCACCGAGGCTGACCCTACACACAAAAACACACACATCAGGGTGAAAGGTTTGGTGGAGTCATACATGACAAAAGAGTGTCCAGGTACGAATTTCAGCATCAACAGTGTAGTGTCGAATTCTTTGATTTAATTTATTATTTTTCAAGATTTTTTTTGTTGTAAACACACATAAAATGTGTCTGTATATTTTGATTTTTAAGTTATTTCCTGAAATGTAAACACTAGATTCCTGATTAAAATTTGTTATGGAGAACAACAGCATTTAGCTTTAAAAGCACACGGACTGGTGGCGTGCTCATCATCAATCATGCGTCATCACCATCATCATCTGTCACTATCCTGGTTCAGTGTTAGAGATCTACTGCCAATAAGGTTCGGTGTTTGTTGCCAAAGAATGGGAATAATAGCATTCATATGATGCTCACATGGTGCACGTGAGGACCACAGGACTGTCTTTGCAGGACTGCAGAGTTGTGGTATTTTAGTAAAGGATCTGGATATGTCCTCCACCACTGCTGAGCTGGATGAAGTAGAATAAAGCAACAGTGTTCCAGTACAAACCAGTCCACCCTGCTCCTCCTTCTCCTGCCACCGCCGCTGCTGCTGCTGCTCTTTGTCTTACTAGTGTCAACCCACTTTGTGTAATTTACACACCCTGGTGTTTTAGTCCTGTTTCAACCTGCTATTTCAATTTTTTTTTAAAAATGTTCACGACTTCACCGTTTTCCAACGTGCAGTAAAACACATCACCTCGCGCCGGGGAAACGAATGATCCGAGCGAGCAAACATTTCCGAGAAGAGCTGATGAATGATGCATTTCAGCACCGCGGACAGCTCCGCAATTTTACAGCACACAGTGATCCCGTGATTGGCTCGCGGAGCAGGAGGAGCAACGGGGGGTCACCTGGTGGGAATATAAAACAGGTGTGAGGGGAGGGAAGGAGTCAGTACCTGCTGAGTGGATGAACAGGTAGATTCACACACACACACACACACACACACACTGACACGCACAAAGGGAGAGGATCTGCATCTTGCGTTGGAAGATGAGACTCGTGGCTCTGGTGGTGGTGTGCGGGCTGATCGTCGGTGAGGGTGGAGGGAGTGTGGGAGCAGCTCTGCCCGGATCCGAGTCTGCACTGAGGACGCGAGCAACAGGTGGGCTACCTGAACTGCATGTTACAAACTTGTTAGATTAAGAGAAGGGTAGATTTTACTTCATTCTAATAATGGACAGTGATCATTTACTCAAGTACTGCAGCTTAGGGACTTATATTTTATATTTCATTCTTATATTTTTCCTCCTGTATTTCCATTTTATGCTACCTCACACTTAAACCCCACCACAGCTCAGAGGAAAACACACTCCTTTTTACTTCTTTGCCATGTATCCGACAGTTATTGTCTCTATTTACTGTTCAGATTTATTCAGATGTGTTGTTGTTGTTTACACAACCCAACAGAATGTAAAGCAGTGGAAGTGAACTCCACCTGCAGCAACAACACTGTGCTTAAATGTGATGAATCAATAATAAATCAGTGATTTAATACATATAAGACACAATAAGAAGAAAAGTTTCATAAAGTATTATTATATCATTGCACCATCTCATTCCTATACTACACTGTGCTGCTTTAACACTTGTTATATTCTATTGTCTCATATATATTCATATATAATCATATACACAGCTTCATATAGCTGTGGAAATCCATATTTAAAAGACATGGCACTTTAATCTGGAATATGAAGTTGTTGTTTTATATTATTTATTAATGACTCTTAAAAAAATGTAAATGTTACAGCTCCAAAACCCAGTGGTAAATGAGTCAGAAGTGTCTCACAGTGTCCTGACCTCAGGGTGTCTCCTCCTCAGGATCAGTCCTCTCCGCGCTCAGGAGGAGATCCGCAGATTTCCCCGCGGAGGATCCCGGCTTGTGTTTCTCCCCCAGGGAGAACGAGGACCAGCGGCAGCTGCTGTGCAACGACCGCAGGAGTAAATTCAACTTCAACCCGTTCGGCCTTCGCTTCGGGAAACGCTACAACGTTTACAGAAGAGCCGCCAAGAGAGCCAGGACCAATAAGATCTCGCCTCTTTATCTTTTCCCGCGAGAACTGGAGGTGCCCACCTGAAAAAAACAAATCACGAGCATGTGTTTAATAAGTTAGTAAGATGTTTCCCTGAATAAAAACTTTTATACCAACCTTTAGTGTGGAATTCCTTTGAACAACAATGAAGGAGCTACGAGGAAAAAAATACATTAAAAAAATAATTCAAATTAAAAAAAAGGAAAATGATGAATTAGGCCGGATGGTTTTGTGCCACGTCTTCTTTGAATCTATCATCTCTCAATAAAAAAAAAAATGATGGTGATATCATAAATATGTCAACAATGTAAATTTCTGCAAATGCTTAAACCAACCACAAGGGGGCATTACAGCTCCTTTTTAGATGATCATGCAGGCAACATGCTGACACCTCCAAGGAGCCACTGTTGAGTATTAATGAGAAACAATATATAAAACGAAAATATAAAAGTAATATTCAATAATGATAAACCATTGATCAAATAAATGATTAAGTAATACACAACTAAAATGTGCTATGATGAGAACCGCTACGTTTGCATCTGTTTGATATGAACAGCTTCATATCGAACAAGTGCTGAAGCTGATCAGGAGGGAAAGTTATAAAAATAAATCTGTTTTTTATTTAAAAAAATAAAAAATAAAAACACTCCCGTACACACAGCAACCTTCATGAGTTTCGGTTTATTCAGTTACATGTTGCTGTTTCCTACACAGTTTACAGCACGAGGTCAGACAGTCAGAAAATGATGTTTTTTTAAAAAAAAAAAAAAAACTTGAGCTGAACAGAACCACCCCTCCCCTGCTGCTCCGTCTCCCTTTGCTGACACAGAGGAAAACACGACGGGGGGACAAAAAAACCACCTTCACAATATCACAACAGAGCCTGTGCTGACCTAAGTGTGCAACTGCTTGTGGGTTGAAGCACTTTTTAGACGAAGGCAGGAGGAAAAGCAGAGTCCTTTAGGATCTTTAGGGTCTTTTCTCTCAGTGATTCTCCCTGCAGCGGATTAAATGAACGACTCGTACGGTTGGTGGAGGTGGAGGATTGGAGGGTGTGTGTTTGATCCCGGTCTTACACGGCTGCAACACAAGAATCCATACAGAGCACATTACATCTAACACAAACACAAGAACACGGCAACTTCAGCCGACCAGCTGTTTGGGAGCTAATGTGTCAATTTATTTTTTTTAAAGGAGAATACAAGTGTTTTTAGACTTAGAGGTGTCAGGTGACTGACAGGAAATAGGCAGTGACGAGATGAAGCACTGATATTGTCCTTTAAAAGAAGACGGGATACAATCTAAGAGAGAGAGAGAGGGATCATATAAAAGGAGTGTGTGTGTGAGCAGGCCTCTGCGTCAGTGGTGTGTGCTATGTGTGCGGGGGCGTTCAAATGTCCTTGAGGTCCTTCTGGATGCCCCACAGCGTGTCGGCGCTCTTCCTCAGCTGGGCCACCTCGGCGTCCGTCAGGGTCATGTTGACCACGCTGCTCACGCCGGTGCTGTTCAGCACGCAGGGCAGAGACAGGAAGACCTCCTCCCCGATGCCGTACATGTCCTGAGGAAACACACACACACACACACACACGCAGAGTTACGGTGAGGAGGAGGCTCTAAGAAACACATGTTACAGGAGCTTTACAGCTGCTGGCAGCTGTATTTCTGAACGCTGGCTGGCTGATTTCTCCTTGCTGTCTGTGTTGTAAAGTGGATCTGTGTCAGTAAAATGCATTGTGGGTAATAAAAAACAACTAAACTTGAGGTCAGTAGTGTCAGCTTGTTTTTGCCCAAGGGCGATTTTGTGAATGCACCCAAGGTCATGTGATGATTACGTAAGTGTTTTCCCTGTGTGTGTGTGTGTGTGTGTGTGTGTGTCTGACCTTGACCATGGTGGAGACCGGGTGAACTCGGCTCATGTTCTTGACGATGCTCTCGGTCAGGTCGGCCACGCTCAGGCCGATGGCCCAGTTGGTGTAGCCCTTCAGCTTGATCACCTCGTAGGCGCTGAGACACAACGCAGCGCTTTGTTAACACTGTGTGTTCCTTTGCGGTGTCGGACACCGTTGTGTATAGTTGTACTCTCACGCATGCACTCGCACGCAGACACACACACAGCATACCTGTCCACCACAGCCTTGTGTGTGGCCTTCCACTGCTCTTTGTCGGCGTCAGTGCCGATCTCAGGATTCAGCTTCTGCAGGTTGACTCCAGCCACGTTTGCGCCGCTCCACACAGGCACTGGACAAAAAAAGACAACACACAAACACACACTTATACCTGCACTGTCTGATTTGCCTTTTGCAGTGCAACGTTTCCATGTAGACGGCACATCTGACAAATGTTCCTATATTGTGAAGCGATGCAAAACGTAACAGTGTGTGTTCTCCGTGTGTACCCACCGCTGGTGTCTCCGTGCTCGCCCAGCACCCAGCCGTTGAAGGAGGAGGCGTGGATGCCGAGGCGTTCGGCCATCATGTAACGGAAGCGGGCTGAGTCCAGGTTGGTGCCGCTGCCGATGACACGGTGCTTGGGCAGACCGCTCAGCTTCCAGGTCACATAGGTCAGCACGTCGACTGTGGAGGGGGGTGTTACAGTCAGGAGTTACCATACACACACACATGTGCAAACACACCAAAAGAGGGTAATGTGTATATTGGTGTATTTACCAGGGTTGGAGACCACGATGAGTGTGCAGTTGGGGCTGTACTTGATGATCTGGGGGATGATGGACTTGAAGACGTTGACGTTCCTCTGCACCAGGTTGAGACGGCTCTCGCCCTCCTGCTGGCGAACACCGGCCGTCACCACGACCAGGCGGGAGTTGGCTGTCACTGCGTAGTCTGGAGGAGGAAGAGGAGGAGGAGACGAGGAAGACTTATTTCTCTCTCTGAGCTCTGACAGGTAGTTAGAAAGCGATTCACACTTCTGAGGTTTGAGGTTACATTCCCACCGGAGCCACTTGCACTGGAACTGTAATCACACATGGCCTCAGATAACAAGAGCACTCGCTGCTCTCGCACTCACACAATCGGCGTTGGTGTACGTGGCAGCAGTTATCACGCTGGATATGTCCTATATCTTTTCACTGTCTTGATGTCTGAACTCTGTTTAACAGCCATGACAGGACACGGCCTCTGCTCTGAGGGGTACACCTGCACACACCGCTCAGCTGTAAGACTGTAACAGGTCAGTTCAAGGTCTGAGGAGTGATATTTAAAGTGTAGCGTGCAGCAGAAACAGATCCTGACCTTTGTCGGCGACGATCTTGGAGGTCTTGAGAAAGAGGCTGCCGTGCTGCAGGTCCATCATCTCGCCCTTCAGACGATCCTCCATCACATCCACAAGAGCCAGCTCATCGCACAGGTCCTGACCAGAGGAGGGAGAGAAAGAAGGTTATTTTCTTTTTGTCCTATTTTTTTCTTTGTTTAATGAAACTCATGCTGAGGTTGGTGTTGTTGCGTCTCACCCGCAGCAGGATGCTGATGGCGCAGGCCATGCCCACCTGGCCCACCCCGACCACTGTCACCTTGTTCCTGGGAGGCTCAGCGGGGGTGCTGGCCAGAGGGCTGATCAGCTTCTGCAGAACGGAGGACATGATCGCGGCTGCGGGGAGACACACAGAGGGGACATGGTCCCGGTGAGCAGGTCCCACGGCACAGCAGCTCAGACAGAACACAGGAATTAAACATCGGCTTTATGCAGCCTCCAGGCCAGTCTGTGGACTGTGCAACAGTTAGTGTATCTAAATGGTTTACTGTAGCAACACACAGGTCAAAGGTCACAGAGACCTAGAGCCATCTCTCAGGGGGTTTGGGGTCAATATGGAAGCAATGGGACAGTCAAAACACTGTCTTAATGAAGGGCAAACAGTTCATTGATTTCAGTCTCTAACAACAGTTGACGGTAACACAAGCATAAAACCTGAATGAACAGCAGGTCTACAGTTAATTACTACTGTCGGCTTATCAATGAATCAATTCATGGCTGTAAAATGATCTATTAAAGGCCTAAAAACAAGAATAGCCCAGAATATGAATATGATAAATGGCTCAAATGACTAATCAATTATTTAAATTAATCAAATAATCAATTATTATTTCCCAATCTCTAGCCAATAGAGGGTATTATGTGTGAGAGTAACCCACACATAATCAGTTCAAGTGTAAATAATAGTAATAAAAAAAGAAAAAGTCCACAAGCCAATCTCGGCTCACAGGCTGCTGACACAGAAATACTAGTAGTTACAACAGTTCAGGTTTTAATATCGATGGTTACGAAACACTTACACTTACAAGAGGCACGGATGGGCATCAAAAAGCGAGACATGGTGACAGAGTGCGAGCATGGAAAACCAAACACTAAACTGCCTGAAACCCAGGGTCTGGTTTAAATACTGGCGTTTTTATCAGGAGTCATCATTCTCTTCACTTTCAGGAGCAACATTATCACTGTCGCTGCTCCAGCATCGTGCTGATCTGTACATACAGTATGTGTCTGTGTGCGTTATCATGGCCATTGTCGTGTCTGTGTGTTACACTGACAGCAGTTATCATCCCCGATGCTGTCATCCTCTGACCCTTATCACAGGAATATGGAGTTCTTCGCACACAGCTGATGCTGTATGAGGATGAATAAAGGTCAGGTCCAAGTTCAGTCTAGCTGCGTCCCGTTGTATTGACTCAATATTTGGAATACCTGGTTGGATTTGACTGTACATGCATAGTTCACTTTCCATGAAGATGTCTGAATTACAAGAATATTTTTTTTTAATTGCACAGAAGCCACAAAACTAGCAGTTAAAAGAGAGGGAAAAGTGAAGCACGTGCTATGAACTAACTGGTGTGTGAGGACTGGATGCAGTGCTGGACTGTAATAAGGGCACAAGGAACAGCACTGAGACGTGCAGCAGCTCTCGTGCAGACATGTGACCCCCATCAAGCGTGGACCAAGAGGAGCAGTCCAAACATGACACTGAAGGGTAACTATCTGAATTAAGTCTAAACATATTAAAAAACCACAAAGAGCCATATAAAGTAATTGCTGTCATGTGTTTGGGCAGTGATCCAGACTCCGTCCCACTGAGACAGATACGAGTCTGCAACTGATTACGGGCACACACAGGGAAGAAAACTGTGTGGTGTGTGTGCGCTGAGTGTGTGGCCTGAATGTGCCTCCATGTTTGGATTCATTATCCATTTATTAATACAGCTGACCCATCTGGACCTGATGGACCATAGACGGTATGGACAGATACAGAACAGCTCAGGTCTAACAGTCACTCTGTCCACACACTATACACATTTTTAACATATTTCAAATATTTTATCTCCCTATCTGAAAGCACAGGAAATGAGTACCCTAATAACAAATGATTTCACCAGTACACCTGAGACACAATAAACACAAACAAACTTCCTTCTAAGGACTTTGTTTCCCAGGAACAGTTCCCCTCTGGCAACACTAGTCCCCTAGAGTTTGACTACTATATGTGTCACCTCGGTCCAGCGACTTCACGTTTTTAAACAGCAAAATAACACATAAACAACACGGAGGTGGATGCAAATATCAGTGCATATTTTTTTTCACAGGAACTAAATCAAATCGGGGTGACTGAAGATGTCAATCAAATTCATTACACAGTGTATGATCAGTATGATACAACTACATTTTCCTGTGCATTCCCACAGAACAATAATGTTTCTTTCTTTACTTGCGACACAGAAAGATTTCCAGCTTTGTCAAAGTTGGAAAGTTTACTTCATCCGTCAGTGTTACACTTCCTCATTCGCAGCCCTGCTCATGTGGTGTTCTGTCAACAAGTTTCAATGTCAACAGCAAGGTAGACTTCACTAACAAAGGTCAAATGGATCAGATTATCAGGTCCAGAAACTAAAATCTATTCTAGCAAAAACACAATAATATCTGAACTGAGTTAACAACACACTGAATAGATTTTAGGCTGCATCAAGTCAAACTCAGCTGTCAGTAAATAATCTGGAGCAACAGGCAGATCTAATTTCATATCAAGGTGAAGACTTAAAATGCTGGGACAAAGGCAGGTGCTGTTCACAAAACTTAAATAGAGTGCAAATGAAGCCAGAGCTTCCCCAACCCTGAGTCCTATTTCATAAAAAGAGGACATACTGAGAGGAAAGTCATACCAGTTATTAGATATAATACATCACACATATAACTATCTGTGAATCACCACACACAGAAATGAAAGACAATGATTTATATACTTGAATGACACATATAGAAAGGTGTGCCTGCAAAGGGAAAGCCCGACCTCGCACTTCTATGGAAAGACGCTAAGGTTTGTCCAAAAAGTTGCTAGATTTGTCTCTAGGTGCTTTTTTGAGGAAAAAAAAAAGTCACTAAAATAGTCAGAAAAGTTGGTAAACCTAGCAACAAAGATGCTAAGCTGGCAGCACTGTCTGTAAATGCCCCCCCTAATGACGTAAAAGCCTGTTCAGGCCAACACTCGGCCAGTCAACCGAAAAAATTCATGTAAATTCATCACTGAGTTAATGACAGACGTTGGCATTTATAGGTCTGGCCACACTGTTGTGATCCAGCCTTATATAGATATATTTTAATAAAGATATATATTACGAGGAAGAAAATTAAATTTAACCATTTGATCCCCAAAGCACAAATCCCTGAAGGTCCCGGGGCCTCAGTTTGGGAACCACTGACCTCAGCTATCAGTATTCATGAAGAACAAAGCCCTGTGAGCTCATGGTGTCCTGTGATATTTAGGCACAGGCTGTCAACAAGTTAACATATCAGCTCATATCAAGGTCAAATACACAGGTGTGTCTTTTTATGGACTGCCTCCATGACGAGACAGACTTCATGGGCCCTTATAAACCTGGCTGTGGATAACTGGCACTTGTTCAGGAAACAATAGGGCTGCTGATAACACAATGCCCCATTTTAGCCTCCTAAAATCAGTTTACTGTTACATAATCGGCTCTACGGCCTTACGGGTTAAAGATATAAGAAATGTTTCCTATCAACACAACCTGTTAGTGCGTTTATTATTATAGTAAACTGATATTTTGGTTTGGTTCCTCTCTTTTTCCAGGGATATTAGTGGAACTGGGGTTATGTAACTGCCTTTGGCCTGAGCTCCACTGCCGCCATTGATTTCGGTGATGCTGAGCAGCACCGAGCAGAGACCGAGCTCCGTCTTAACCACACACCAACGGCTCAAACGCTCTGCGAGTCACCGTGAACAACATCTTAATTACAGCTTCAGGGCAGCAGCTTCCGACAAGCGTGGAGGGGGAAGAGTTCAAGTTCACGGAGAGGTCCTCTTTCCTGTGCGACGTGACATAATCAGTCTACAAACACACAAACCGCTCTCAAAGTCAAGGGCGCAGCGGGAAATAACTATAAAATATGGCCGTTAATCCGGACACGTCGCCGTTCAAAGTGGTGGAATGTAAAACAACGGCCCGAATTAAGCTAGGTCTGTTTTTACATCACCTAGCTTAATGAGCTACAGCAGCTGCACTTTGTTCAGTTATCATTAACTGTAACAGAGGCTGAAATAACCCATATTTCACATGTAGTTACACAGAAAATAATAATATTAAGCTGTAAATTTAAATTTCCAGGTATCTAAACCGACGGAAAACACTGACGTATCCCGCCGCGTCGTTTCAGACAGTTAAAAGACATTCACATGAACTTCGTATACATTGAAAATGGATTCCTTCAGCGGGTACTTCAACTAACTGAGAGCATCCATTGCTGCTGAGGCGCTCGGCACGCCTCACCGTGCGGCAGCCCCCGACCCCCGTGAGCGGGGGGCAGAAAAAATATATATCCAAAAGCAGGGTATAATACTTACATGTTGTGTTTTACAGGTGTTCCTAAAGGCTGATACTGGTTATCTGGTCTGGCGGCTGCTGCCAGGGAGACAGAGACAAGAGAAGGGCTAGAGCGGAGCTGAACTGGCTGCAGCGTGGAGGAGGAGGAGGTGAGGACGGGGAGGATGGGTCTACAGTGCTGGGCTCACATGTGAGGAGGGGTGCGGATGGGGGGGGTGCGCAGGGTGCTTCTGCGTGGCGTTTACTGTAAGGGATACCGGGAGAGTTGTAACGCCACCACTTCCACCAATCAGGGATAAGATATGAGTAATATGATCATATCAGTGTTTCCCTGCTTCCCTTCCCAATACCACATGGTAGCTGTCAGGGCTGGAAACATATGCATGCAGATTCTACATAGGAAAAAAAATGACAATTTTTTTTGTTTAGTACTTAAACTATGGCAGTTATATTCATATGACTTATCCTGGATGAAATTGTGGTTTCTCAGGGTAAATGTGATGCATTTTTCCACTGAGCTACTACACGTAGCTAAACAGTGGCTGAAAGGGCCTGGGTGGGTTGTGACACATCTTTTAAAAGTGTTACAGCCATTCCATTACATACAACTAACACCACTTTCTTCACCCTGAATTATGGATTGAGTCCACAAGAGGTAAACATTTGCCAGGTTAGCCACTAGAGACCAGGCTTATGATCAGTCAGAAAGAGACCAGACATCTTTCTGGATTGTTCTTTGATTTCATTAAACCTCATTTTGAAGACTATCACATTGTGTGGCCTCTGTTTTTGCTTCTTTTGCCTACTGTTACAACTTACCCCAGCATGTGTTACAACCTACCCCGGTAGAGGGGTAGGTTGTAACAAAAGAACACCACTAAAACAACACTGAAATGCTCATGATCAGCAAACTAAAGAGATTTTTTTTTTTTTTAATTATTATTATTATTATTATATAACATGACAATGGCAACATCAGTTTGGCTGATAATACCTTTGTGATTTCATGCAGGAGTTTAACTTTAACTCTTGGTCATGAGACCCAGTTCAGTCATATCAGCAGACACCACATATCCACAGAGGCAGTTTCAGTGGCTGTTAAACTAGAGGCCGTTTCCTTCACTGTAAACTTGACAGGTCTGTTCACACCTTATCTGGGTGGACCCGGACACAGGTGGACTTTTACCTGTACATGAAACTTTCATTGTGCTTCAAGGGGAGTGTTGCTGTAGTAGTAGATAAAGCATTTATCTCAACTGACTGGCACAATTTGCCAGGGCTGCAGAGCCATGCGGTTCACACTCTTAATATAATTTGACCTACATTACATAATGTGATTGGATGAAGGCTCGTTTGCCACTTTTGATGCTTTCCAGCACCATCTGCGGTTTCAGCACAGATTAAAAGATGACTGTGTCATTGTATTCCTGACTGTACTGGACTGTGACCATGCACGTTGGCACTTGTACCACTTTAGCCATCATCTCTTCCTGCAAACGTTTAAAGGAAGGTGAACTGTGCTCTATGCCAGTGGAGCAGGTTCAGTCGCCTCTGAGCTTTGTCATGGTTGATCTAAGGTGTTTTATGGGTTCAGCAGTCACAGCGTCACAGACAAAAAGAGGGAGTCTGTGAACAGAGACCAAGTCTTTGACTCTCCTCCACTTCCTTCCTCCCTCCATACTTCAGAAAGCATTTCACAAATAATCCTCAGCAGGAAACAAGACAAGGTCCTTTGATTCTATATGTTAAATGTTTAACTTTCACACATGGTATGAAAATTAATCTCAATGACGGGGCCATAAATATGAACATGTTGTTCCCTGCATTCCCCTGCTGATGCTGCACACATGGTACACATGATGTAGATGATGATGGCGGTGGTGATACAGGCTGGTACCCAATGGGACACTGCAGTCCGCCTCTCTGTTCATCCAATGGGATGAAAGGATGCTGATCCCTTAAAGGCGTCGGCACAGCTGCGTCCAGGGTGAAAGTGTTTCTCTGTGTGTGTGTATGTGTGTGTGTCCCTGAGGGCTGAAGAGGTCGTAGCATGTGAGGAATGAGGGGAGGGTAACTATGGGATCAGATTGGCTAGTGGAAGAAGGCGGGGCTAATAGGCTGTTACATAACACACAGCCCCCCCTACAAAGTAGCCTACTCTGGTTTCCTTCAGTTCTCTCAGCCTGCCCCTGCTGTGGTTCTTTATCTCTGACACACAAACATCCTCAACGGTTTCACATATTTCTTACAATAATCTGCACAAACAGTCCTACAACAAAACAAACTAAACAAACGAAGAATGAAGAAGCAGGATCTAAGAGGGAAGGAGGCTTCTCGACAAAGCAGGTTGTGGCCGACGCTCTCATGTTCCAGTTCCCATCGTTTAACCTCGAGAAGAAAAAAAAAAAACCATGAAGCTTTGTGGTCGTTCTAATGCTCCAGCTGTAAATTGCACAACCTGTGTTGCACCATGTGGCCGACCTGGATTAGCCTGGACTTGGATTTGCAGTTAAATATGTAACAATATACTGTTACCTGCATAATTCTTATAAGACCCCTTCACAACTGCAACATACAGCTGAGACCCTCAGCTGCTGTTGCTTGGCGATTTATTTTATCCCTTGTTCTTCCTGTTTTATCTAACTTTTTTTTTTTTCGCTTGAAAACCGTCCTGTGTTATGTCTTCCCTTTGTAAAGCACCTGTGCACAGCTGCGCGTCACGACCTTGCAGGTTGTTTTTCTGTGCCTTGTGACTTGTGTGGTCTTGTGTGTTTCCTGTTGAACACAGAACACGGAGCTGAACTGCTGCTCAGCCACTCAGATCTATATGCAGCAGGGAGACTGGTGTGAGCCCCCACTGATGTGGGGGTTGAAACCTACAGCTCGCTCTTCACACACACACACACACACAGACACTCTCACACACTCCATCAAACATTTCTAGAGATGTGTGTGATGGCCGGAGTTTTTGTTCAGAGAAGTCACGTCTAAAATAACCTTCTCCTAGAAAAAGTCGTTCAACTCAACCTGATTTGCTCGTTTTTGACCTTAAGGAAAAAAAAAATATTTACTCAAGGTCCACTTTGTGACACGGATCACACACATGTGCTATGTGTTAAGTAAAGAGAAGCAGTCAGGGTGCGGTTTGCTTTCCTTAGCATAAAGACTGGAAACAGGGTGAGACAGCTTTAGGGGAGTCATGAACCGGGACTATTTCTTGCCAAACAGCAGATCATCTAGCTTCCCTGCACAGATACTATCTGTTAGAGGCTAGCTGTTTCCCCCCGCTTCCAGTCTTTATGCTAAGCTAGGCTAACCACATCCCGACTCCAGCTTTGTCCACAGATTGATATCCACCTGAACGTCAAGCACATAACAAAATAAAATAACATACAGTGCCAAGATTAAACAATGAGAGCAGAGCTGCTTTGTGTAGGTGTGTGTGTGTGTGTCTGTGCTGAGAACAACAAGCCGCAGTCAGTTATCACCATAAATATGGAAGTGAAATGGTGTGTGACAGTGTTTACACTTTAGTCACGCTGTACAAGGTCAGCCTCCTGACCCGGAGAGGCAGTGTTAAAGCCTCTGGCCAATCAGAGGGCAGGTGCCTCTCAGAGAGCGGGAGCCAGCCAATCATAAAGCAGCGTGTGGACAAAAGCAGGCATTGTGTTGGGTAAAGTAAGGCAAGCTGAGGGGGGCCAACTGGGTCAGATGGAACAATTCCACCACTAGATAACCAAAGTGAGGTTATGTAAGTGGAGCTAAGGGTGTGAAGTGAGTGTGCAGCTCGTTCAACAAGTGGAACACACAAGGTCACTTCAAGTTCGTTCACTTTAACAGGAAACAAATCGGGGCACCTGTGTTACCCGTCGTTTAATTTTGAGTTTCTGATGACGAAAAATATCTTTGGCTCGTGTTCATTCTCTCTGTTTACCAACAATGTGGTTGCACGTGTTAATGGTTGATTAATAAAGGCTTCATAAGTTATTGATAAATGGACTTGGGTCTAGATCCTCTCCAGCTCAAGGGGTAATGGCCATCCATCTGTTCATCCATCCATCCATCCATCCATTCATTCTCTGCCACTTATCTGGGGTCAGGTCACGATGGCAGCATGTTGAGCAAGTTTGTCCAGATGCTCCTTTCCCCAGCAATGTTTTCTGGCTTCCTTGGGGATTCCCAGGTGGGACGAGGTGCCTCTCAGCTCAGCTCCCTCTTCACCCCAGACCCAGAGACATAGAGAGATAACACTGCATTGGTCCCTGTGGGGGAAACTCAGGTGTTACAGCAGCTGAGTGAGAGTCTGAGCAAACAAACTAGAGTAAGGCTAAAACATAATAAAAATCCAGAATAAAATAAATGTGTGCAAGTAAATAAAGATGGAGATGGAACTTCCAGGGTTGATGATCCAGCATTGCTGATGAAGCGCAGGAAGGATGAGCAAGAGGCAGCTGGATCTGATAGGCAGAAATACCTGTCAATCAAAGAAGCATCCTCCCCAAAACAAAGTTTAGCATCAAGTAAAATTAAAATTTTTGTAGAATATTAAACCTCACATGAGTTGAAACTAACTCAGCGGTGTAGCTGAAGCTTTAAATTTTTCCTCACTCTCTCTGGGGGTCAAAGGTCAGGCGAGGGTGTCTCATAATAAAGGCAGAGCGAAGCCCTGTAACTGTGAGCTTTAATAATACATATCACTCAGCTCTTGTTTCATCGTTTTCCCACTCAGCAGGAAAATGAAAAGCACTGGTGGACCAGAGAGCCTCCCAACGTCTTGGCCTGTAAGACTCCGGGGGGCTCAGCTTGAATGTGTGGATCCAGTGACAGATGGAACACGTATGTAGTTCAAGCATGTACTTGTGATAGCATTGCTCCGTCTGACTGTTCCAGTTACGCCCCTCCCCTGCTCACAGAGACCTCCCTGGCCTGCTGTGGAATGGATTCCACCCACAGCAAATTCTTCAGAGCGAGTCAGGCCAGGCCCCCTCTGTTCATGTGACCAGGAACAACAGCTGCTATTTCAGAGTGACCTCCAGAACCCACCACAAGGCTGGAAGGACAATGGCTGGATGCATGAATGGACATGAGGTGGACTGGGTTGTTAACTCTGTCCCTCCTCACTGTAAGAGACTGAGGCATCAGGGTCTCTGAGGAACGTTTGTGGTTTTGTCTGGTTAAAAAATATCTTTTTTTTTTTCAGGATTGTGTCGAGTCAAGTTTAACCTACAGCCTAAGTAACATGTAAATATCTAAATCCAGGCTCTGCTTTTGTCCTTTGACAAGGCTGGAAGTTCCCAGGCCCCCAGGGGCCCCAAAAGCCCCCGGCCATTTCAGTCGGATTTGATAATATAATTGTAAATTTGCTTGGAATTTACGCCACAAAATTACAATATCAATTTATGCAAGATTTTCATGACTATAATAATGTGGCCCTGAGGGGCTCCCAGGTCAACTTTGTATTATGGGTATTATGATCTCAGAGCTGAGCATCTGGAAATCTTTGAAAACTCAGACGACCCCATAACAACATGCTAACATGGTTGTTTTTATGATTGGAATCCAGCTGTGGGGTAAAACTGTGAAGTCCATCAGCAGCCACAGAGGAAAAGGAAAAGCTTCCTCGTTAAATCATCAAAACTAATAATCATGACCATGATGCCATGTGAAATAGAGCATATTGTTTTAGAAAAACAACGAAAGCACTGTATGGAAAAATCCTCTTAAACAACCATTAAAGCTGGAGCTTCACATGGATCGTTGGTGGATAATGTCTCACTCTGCCTGGCTGGACTGAGAACAGTCTAACTGTCCCCCCTCTGATGGAGCCCCCCCCTCCCTCCATCCAACCCACAGCTGTTTCCACAGCATCCAAATAAAAACGCCCCAGCTACTGTTCTGAGTTGTGTGGAAGTCAGCGGCAAGAGCAGCACTAACAGGGAGAAGAGCACCGATATGGAGCAAAATCACCGGGCTGCACACATTTACAGGTTATCACCAAATGTGGAAATTACAGCTGGGATGAAACCTGAAAACAGGATCTGTACAAGGGGAGCTCTGGGAAACCTTTTTATCTCTCGTTGCGGTGATGTTTTATTCAATGAGACAGCAGTGACATTACGACCTCACAAACAGGGGACACATCCTGCACCGCTGTTGCTGCCTATTTCATGAGCAAACAAATGGATTCTAATAACAGCAGCAGCACATCACCTTCGACTTCACACACACACACACTCTCACACATTAGCTCTTTCTAGCTCCCTTCCCTAAATTTTTTACCACGAGCACCTTTACCACCGTCATCACGAGGGAAGTGATGATGGTATAACACAACACAGCACAACACGAGCCGTTTGGCTCCGTGGATGCATGCAAACCAAAAACAGCGAGCGGGGAATTCAGCCAAAGCTACAGAAACCTGAGGTCAACCAGTTCATCTCCAAATAAGGCTGTTTTTCCAATGTAGTCTCTTTTCTTTAAAGATACACATTTCTAGAAGCTTCCTCTTAACTGACACTGACAGATGTTTGTCAGAATAGGGTTTTCAAACCCCACTTACAGACTGAAACATTATGAAAATGGAGGTTCTGCAGATTAAATGACCCAACAGCAAGACTAAGACAACACTAAGTTCATTTCGCTGAAAACACTTTGACATAAGCACAATTATTAACAAACACTTTTATCAGTAACAGATGTTAATACTGCTTTTACAGAATCAGAACAATCTTTGCTCAACTCAGCTGAGGAGTGAAGTCACATGTCCACCCAGCAGTGGACATGTGGGGGAATTGCGCCCTCTAGTGGTGGAAAACAGCCTGTGAGAAACAAGGGTCCACTCAAAGCTGGAAAGACCAGTCAGACTGACACTTTACCAGAGAAATTCCATTTTCCATACTCCAACTTCAAGATCCAAACCCCTGTGTGGTACACACTGCTGTACAAGTGCTAACATGTCAGGACAGTGCAGTGATGTGCCGACAATGAAAGCAAAGGAGGCGGCAGCTTGATAGAACTACGCAGGTTTCAGGTGTTTCAATTCACAGTCCAAACTCACCAAAAGTGCAGGAATGAATTCACCTTTCAGTTTACTGAAAGGAGCTTTAGTATTTTTGTCCATTAAGGTAACAAGTTGTGCACAGAACAAAGGTTGTGTTATCTAGATCAGGCCTGTAATCTACTGAAGTAATGAAAAGCTAATTTAAAGTAAAGACAATGTGGTTTAAAAAGAAAAAAAAAAGAAAAAAAAAAAAAAAAAGACATGTTTGAGGGAATTTAATTCTTTTATTAGAACATCCATATTTTCTAATGACAGGAACTGATAAAACCAGACAGGTGTTTCTACAGAGGAATATTTCCTGTCGGACTCTTGGTAAGCCAAGAGCGACAGCTCCATCTTCTTCTCCTTGCTCATTTTGTTTTCTGTTTTTAAATATACATGAGTAGTAGCAGCTCTGTGCTCTGTGCAGAGCAGCATGATGAGCCCAGGACATAAATATAGAAAACTGCTGTGCGCGCTGTGGAATTTTTTTTTTTGGGAGGGTGGTGGTTCAGATGTGTTGTCTGGAGACTGCGGCTCGGGGGGGAGGGAGGGATGGAAGGGACGGCCCGTGGTTTTTTTTTTTTTTTTACTCTGTGAGGCCAAGCTTCTTCTTCAGGGACTCTGGCATCTCAGGGGGAGGGGGGCGGGGCAGGCGGAAGTAGACCTTGACGGAGTCGTAGATGAACCACTGCAGGGCGGTCAGAGTACCGATCATGATGATACGGGCCACCAGACCCTTCCACACTCCTAAACAGTGAAAAGAGAGAGAGAGAGAGAGACACGCACACACACACAGATGTAAAACCACAATATCAGAGCTGTGTTGTTGTATTAGATGACTGGAGTCTTTCCAGTTATAGCAACAATATACCACACACAGTTTCCTTCAGTGACATTCACAGTAGCAAAGTTCAGTCAGCTGCATGTCCGTCCCCCAGGCTTGCAGCACTGGGAGCTCCCTGTCTGTAGGGGACAGGGTTGCCAGTGATGCAGGTGGGCTGGGGGGACAGGTAGACTGTTCTCACACGCCAATGACTCAAGCACCTCCAACTGTACAGCCAAGAAAGCTGCTGAGGAGCTGTGCTCAAGGCGCCAGCGCCCTCCAGAGGTGGATCTAAGGAGCGTGCTGACAGACTCCTCGCAGCGCACTATTGCTGCGAACTACTGTTGATACAGACCTTTGGGTCCCAGCTTCTTGAGGACCCCGAAAGCAGTGCTGCCCTTCTCCTTGTTCAGCACAGACACCACAGAGTCAGCAGGGTGAGACACGATGGCACAGAACACACCAGCTGCACAGAGAGAGATGGGTAAGGAATTTAAAACGTGACAAACCATCATGATTTCATAACATTAACTGTTACTGCTCCATTAACTGATGACTTCGGTTTGTTTTCTTGCTTTAACGAGCACCAGGTTTTGTGGTGCTCCACACGGAGGCATGATTTTACTCTCTACTACTCACTACAATTCTGAAATGTTGTCGTCTGGTTCTTAATAAATCAATGTTTGCCGTTTCCACAAAAGAAAAAAAAAATAGTGTTTTACTGCTGGTCCTAAGTGGCGGACCGTCCAGGTGTTCTGTTACTCACCAATGTAACCTGCCACAAAGGTGACAACCAGCTGCTCGGGTTTGCTGCACTCGCTGCGGGGCTTGGGAACAACATACTTGTAGAGCAGCTCCACGGTGCGTTCGAAGCAGGCAAACTTCATCATGGTGTAGGGGATCTGTCTCATCCACAGGGGCACCACACCCTTATAGAAACTGGAGTTGGTAGCAGAGAAGCAAAGGGAGGTGTGAGCTCACAACAAAGAATCAAAGAGTTGAACCCACCTACACATCAATTCAGCTATGTCCTTGTACAGATATAAAAATTTAAGAAATCGTTCAACCATGGAGGTCCACTAGGATTTGGGTTTTCCTTGTAAGCACCTCCAGTTTAACAGCCCCCAGCTTTATATGCCCTAAATACTTCTGCTTAAAAATCTGTGTTGCTTTCCCCAATTTAAGGAACATCAGTCTCAGTATATTAAACTTGCTGGGGTTATTGTTTAACAGCAAACATTTCAGAAGAAGTGGAAGTATGAAATCCTGTACTTTCCTGTGGTCACTTAGTGGCTTCTGTTTCCTTGTGTACAAACATTTTTCATTTCAAATGTCACACAAACAGGCTCACTCCCACAATGCTCTTTGATTTGGTGAACAAAGTCCCATTAGAGCACAGTTTGCACTGCATTTAAAAATAATTGCATCTCACCAAATTACACACCATATAACATAACATAACTTTTTCAATGTTGTCTTGCTCTGTACAGTAAACAATTTGTGTGTCCGTCCCCCAGGCTTGCAGCACTGGGAGCTCCCTGTCTGTAGGGGACAGGGTTGCCAGTGATGCAGGTGGGCTGGGGGGACAGGTAGACTGTTCTCACACGCCAATGACTCAAGCACCTCCAACTGTACAGCCGAGAAAGCTGCTGAGGAGCTGTGCACAAGGCGCCAGCGCCCTCCAGAGGTGGATCTAAGGAGCGTGTCAATGTCAGAAATCAATTTCTTGTTTATCAGTTATTCAATCAATAACGCAGCCATGTTAAACATCTGCTGACTGACTGATAATGGAAGTGAATCCCGAGGAAAGGCAGCAAACTTACGCCCAGAGCCCTTCCTCTGCGAACATCTTGGGAACACACTGCCTGAGGGTGTTGGCGTAGCCCGGCTGGGTCTGGATACGAACTTTGACAGCCTCCATGGGAGCCAGAGCGATGTCGGCAAAGAACTCTGCGCTGGCTGAGGCAGCCAGGTACAGTGATGTCCTCCACAGGTAGGTGTTCTCCTGTTGGTTGAGACCAAACACACGCAACATGTTCAGACACATTAGGGGATGAGACATACAGCTCAGGTGTCAGTCTCTCAGCGGCAGACGAAAACAAAGTTCTAAACACTAATAAATTGCCACTCAGAACAAATGTAATGGATCTAATGAAATAAATAGACAAATACCTTTGAGGTAATAACATCTCCAGATAATGTTATGATAATACATAACAAGTGGGGAACACTCCACATGATAGAAAAGCTCACAACCCTTGTTGAGTCAGCAGGCACTTCATCGCCACAATGATTCGGCTATTCAAACTAAATCAGGGTAACACAGCTGTAACTTATTCTAGATAATGACAGTAAAGCAATAACAATTAGAGGATTTTTTTTCTGCCAGAAGATCAAAGAATGCCACTTTGATCACGCACACAAAAACAACACAAGTGAAATTGTTTGGAGAATATATGTATTTGTGTGAGCACAGATAGGGACCCAGTATAAGTGTTGATAATGGAAATATCCATCTCTGACTTCAATCTGGAGATAACTGAATCCTGAGTGAACAGATGAGCTGCTTAATGATGAAATCTACGCAGAAACAACTTTAATACAGAGTGTGCATTTTCAATTAAGGTCTAAAGTCCCAAGACGTGCTGCAGGCTTCATGATGAACGCCTGTGCAGACATGCAACTAACACCCATACAACAATCAAAAATGCTGACAAATTAATTCCGTTTGTTTAACCCTACATGATTCCTCCTGACCAAAAAAAAAAAAAAAAAGGTGATGCTAAGCCTCGCAGACAGATAAGAACAAACATGTATTTGTGTGTGCGTCGCAGATGAGCTGTGTGTGGACTCACCTCTCCCAGCATGTCACTGTAGAGGATCTTAAACACTTCGTAGAAGCCAAACTTGCACAGTCCCTGCATGGAGTAGCCAATGAAGGTGGGGGCCCAGCCCTTTGCCAAACCTCTGACACCATCTTCCCTCACTGTCACTGCAAAGCCGTTGCCAATGCTTTTGTATTTATCTGGGTTCACCTGAGAAGAAGAATCACTGCAGTCAATAAACACGCATGCAAGTCAGTAAGTCACTGGCAGCTCTAGGAGCTGATGGTTTACATGATATTTCTGTAAATCTTGTTTCTCTTCTGTGTGTGCAAGTACTTTGAGCTAAATGTGGCATTTCCTAACCTGTGTTCATGTTTCAGACTAGTCAAACTTTCCAATACATGTAGCCTAGTGTTGTCTTTTCCTTCACAGATGCAATACGGAGCTTTTATACACATTTGCAATCTGTGTGAAGCTTATAATGTGTTTTTGAACTGTGTGGGCTTTTTTCTTATGTCACGGGGTCACTTCAGGGTCTGAGAGGTTGGAGGAGCTGCTGGCTACTTGTTGCTACTGTGAGGTTCAGCTTCCATACAAACCTGCAGACGGCACTTGACAAGGTCGAGGGGCACCACTGCAGTGTGTGTGATGCCGCAGCTCAGGATACCCCCAAACCCACACAGGGCATAGTACTTTGAGGAGCCAAACTCGCAGCTGACATCCTCTGTGGTAGAAGGGAGGGGACACACAACACACATGCAACATGCAGGGTCACATGCAACACAGGACAGAAAAAAAAATCATCACCAAACCAGAGCCGCATAATGGAGGAGTTGTCACTGAGGAAAACTACACTTCAGGTTCCAGTCTGTGTCGCAACAGTGGACAGACTGACCTCAGTGCCAGGACTCTTCCCTTATAGATGGCTCTGCCACTAACATGCCACCATTTATTAGGATCACACATGAAAGGTTGATAAAAATCATTGTACACATGTGATTTCAGTATGAACATTCAAGGACCACAGGAGTGTTTTGCAAGAAAGGCCATTCACTACAAACCAATTAAACTGCTGCTCATCCTTTTCCACAGCGTGACAAGTTTTTAGACTTGTTTCCTATCTTACATGCAGCCACTGGTTTCCACTGACCTCAGTAAACTATACAAGTTAACTTAGAGACTTGCTACAGATACATTATCTGTACTCTCTTAATGCAGTGTCGTATTTGACACCAACCGCTACATAAAAAATAGAAATCACTCTAAAAATGTGGTATGGTTAGAATATTTTAGCTTAAACAGACAAGAGTATATGACTTGTAGATAACTGGCATAAAATGCAAAACTGTGTGGTCCTACAAATCTGTGATTACAATAAATTATTAAATAGACTCGAGGATGAGATAACACGATTATCAATAAAGGCATATCTTCAATCCATTTATTCATTCAAACCACATTAACTGTCTTAATCATCATCATAACATCAGTTTATCATCAAGTGTACTTTTGACTTTCTACTGGTGATTCTTACCTGACAGTACAAGGTTAATCAGTCAGTATGTTAATGAACAATCAGTGGCTGTAATGTCAAACAGTCCTGACAGACAGACACCCCTGATGGTGTCAAATAGCACAGTCAACATTCAGGACTTATTCTCCCTCAGGTCTGGCTCTCCTGACCTTCACCTATGTGTGTCCCCTATTGTGGACCAAATGAAGGTGAGAGGTGGGGGACTGACAACGTGGGTATAAATCATTAAACACATAGGAACACTGGTGCACGATCATGCAACCATGTTATGATCACTCTAAAACATTAGAATCAATACACAATGACAAAAACGACTTCACCACAACTGGGCTGGTGTCATTTCTCCCATGCAAAAAAAAAAAAAAATACAAAAACAGTTATGGATAGGCGAGGCGTGGCGTTTAGAAAATGGCACCGAGGCACGGAGACAGACCTGCATTCTGCATTTGACCAGATCAAGGGGAACGACAGCTGTGTGTGTGGTGCCACAGCTCAGAATCCCACCAAAGCCACACAGGACGAAATACTTCTGAGAGCCGAACTCGCAACTGTCACCCTCTGAAGAAACACAGGTGACTGTTAAGAACAGGGCATCTCGGACCTCAGGAAAGAGAAAGGTTTCTTTGACTCTGTGGATGTTTAACTGGCTAAGAGTCTGAAGAATTTAAATGGATAAAAAAAACAAAAATGATTATTTTGGCCTTCAGTCCCCCTGGATGTCTGAGAAGCAAAAACCTGTAATAGGGGGACAACTTATTTTGCCAGTCTTGTCTTTGCTAGAAAATACAGAGATATGACGATAATCGCCCTGACCTACTGCATACCAGCAACTGTTCAGTCTGAAAACAAAGCCACGTAGGCTCTATGATATCCCCCTAATCGTACTGCACCTGATCCAAAAGTAAAAAAAAAAAAAAACAATCGAAAGACACTACAGCTATTAGGGTAAACCCAAAATCACAACTGCCAGGGACAAATAATGAAAAAGCTGAAGGTCACTGTGAAATGAGTAGATGGACATCAATCCACAAGCTGGTGTTTTTATTTAATATTCAACTCAGACTCTTACTATGCAAACCAACAGCGTTAAATCTCTTCAACAAATGGTTGGTCATCTCCAACCAAATGGAGAAGACAGAGTTCAGGACTAGTGGTTGAGTGCTCCTTGGCTTGAAAAACTTAAGACCTTTTTGACCTAAAGGGTAGAATTTTACATTTTTGAAACTAGACACTTAGCAGCATTACTGTTGTGTAATGTCAAAGCAATTTTAGAAACAGTTTACAACATGTCATAAATGTTTCAAGCTAGGACAGTTTGTTCTTGGTCACCCCTGTGAAACTCCGTCAAGGGGTCACAAGCATTTGTGGGCTAGTTTGCAATTACGTAACCTAATTACTGATACGCCACTAAAAAGGTTGCAATCATCTTAAATTCAGCATATACAGAAGGTGCGACATGTCATACACAGATTACTGCAGTGCAAAGGCAAGATACCGCTTTGTCCTTCCTTGTCCTCCACAGGCGGCTTGTATGTAGCAAAGGCCTAGCCGCTAACGGTCTCAACAATCACATCCCCCATTATTTATAACGACTAAAAATGTTTGATGTTTAGGGTGAGGGCTCACACAAACAACTGTACTTAACAAGAGATACATGTATGCTGAATTACGAGATGACGTTGGCGACAACTAGGCGAATCTGGTCGGCCAAGCTAATGCCGCTAACGCTAAAGCTGAAGCTAGCCTACGGACGCTTTGCCGGTGTTACCTTCTGCGACGGCGGCTGCTGCCAGTCTGCGGGTCCTCTGTCCATGAAGGCTCTGCTGGGGTTCTTCCACTTTCTGGAGCTGGAACAAGGGGGCGCTGAACGGGTTAGCCCGGGCCAGCTGCGTCAATGAGGTCGGGTACATGGTGGTGTCCTGCCTGCTGGCGGAGCTGCGGTGCAGTGAGCAACAAGTTAGCTGTGCGCTAGCTCCGGCTGTCTGGCAGCGGCGACTAGTAACACAATCCACCCCCAGCGACTCACACACATACCAACACCTGAACTGAGGGATCCCATGTCACGTGCTGGTTAGCTTAGTTTGACGTCTGAATGACCGTGAACAGGAAATGCTAAGCATACGTCCGCACAAGTTACTTTACAGTCGTTATCCACCTGTAAACCCCAGCTTTAAATGACAAGGTGCCGGCCCACACATCTATATATATTCTTTTCTAGCTGATGCTAAATGCTATGCTAAATTACGTGCTAAGCTAGCTTGACCGTTCCAAGGTGGAAGGTCTCCTCTCAACAGGAAAAAAACAGAAGCCGCGTAAACAAGAAAAGGCAAACAAAAGTCACAAATACGCAGAAACACTTTCCTCACAAAGGAGTCGCGATGTAATATTTAACATGTATTATTTTCAAATGAATAATAGCACTCACTCCGATTTTATCTCAAGATGGCGCCTCCGCTTAGCTGTAGCCGGCTGCTCGGAGAGGCCGAATGACCTCGCGGCAAATCAATTTGTCCTTTCGTGACGTCACGGTGCAGCCTGGGCGGGTCGTAGAGTTTAGCTGTCCCGTAACGAAACGCCGCGGAGCTGCCACTCAACCCCTCTGGTCCAATTACAAAATTGCTTTACGATACGTTAAGGCGGTGCTTGTAGGAACTTGAAAGGAAACTCTTCAGTGAGAACAGTTTCCACGTTCAAATAAATGAATGAGATCCTGCGTGTGTGAGGCAGTCAGAAAAACAGAGGAGGTGTGTGTGTGTGTGTGTGTGTGACAAATAATGACAAACCGTGAGAGGAACATTAAGTGGATTAGGCTACCTGTTGGCAACTGCTTCTATTTTTGTGCCGACTAATGCGGCTGAAGGCGAAGCCCCCTTTAAAGATGATCACTTTAGTGACGTCACCGCACACCTGGTTGAATTACCTGTGGGTGTATGTTATACATGAAGCGTGCTTGGAGAGGCTCTACCTCACTTCTTTTTAGGAAAAGTCATTTAGTTGTTTGTGCAGAAACAAATTAAAACTATTGTTGACAAAGTATCACAAATGTCATATAAGTGTTTAACTAAACTACCTGATGAAAATTTCTCTCTTGCCAACTTTGACATATTTTCATTCAGTATTTGTGTACAAACCTGCAACTTACAAACTTTCTTTGTACCAATGTGGTCCTGGCCAGGACCACACCAAACATGCTGGACTCTTACTTTCTTCTGTAGACGTAATTTCCATTCTATGGATTTAGCCTTGGTAGCAGTTCGGCTCCACGGGTGGGTGGTTTGTCTATAGGTCAGTCAACCAACCTTGGCTAGCTTGGAAACCAAGAAGGTTCATATGGCAATTCCATGCATCTCCATTGTATCAGGGTGGAGGCAGAAATCTCACAGACAGATATTTCCTCAAAACCTAAAATCAAACCCGTGCTCATGGCTAGATACCACTGCAGGTAAGTGATCAATCTTCTTTACCAATATCTTTATTGATAAAGTAAGTTTTACTAATTGTCTAATAGAAGCAGGTACAAAGAGTGCAATGCAAAAAAATGCTTGTTCATGATTAACATGCTCTTTCAGGTACAGTAACAACAATAGTTTATTGAGTGGATATTTCATATTTGTGACAGTGAATACATAATTAAGTAGAATACACTGGGACATTCAATTTTATTATAAGAGGACATTAAGAAAATATTGGCTTAGGTTTCAAGAAGATTTAGAAGCATTTGGATTATAATAACAAGCCTCCCTGTCTCATTAACAAAGACGGTCAAGTAAAGTACAAAACAAAATTATATAGGTTCAAATTCCATCTTCAAGGATGTTAATGACAGAGAAAGACACTAAGGCAAAGTGTGAAAAAAGAAAAAATTTTTCTCAAAAAATATCTCAACCGCACACATTCAGTACAAACACGCACACACTCGCACACACACACACACCATGCAAGTTTGAAAAAAAAAACAAAACAAAGCAAAACAAAACACAGTAATAAAAAGTGAGTCCACATTTCTATGAAATCTCCTGTGTTTGTGTTTCTCAAAGTTGATTTAGTGGCTGGCTTTGTTGTGACCTCACAGACGGCGAGGTCGAGGGTGGACTGAAACAACAGCAGACGCGGTACTGTCCTTTCACAACATGGTCATGGGAGATTCCTTGAAGAGTCACTGAAACGGCTACGTGTTTAGGAATTCAGTGAAAAGGGATTTAGAGACAAAGGGGGGGAAAAAAAAATAAAGATAGAAAACTTGAGGACAAAACGGGCGATGATGTCAGAGGTAATTTCACAGCACCCGTGAACAAAATGGCTACAATGAAGATTCACACTTAACGAAAAAGTAGAAGCAGACAGGCTCCTCTTTCCCCCCCTCAGACATTTCCTGTGCTCTCTACGCGGTGCTGCCACTGGTCGATTCTTTGCCTGTTTGGGCTATAAATGGGCCGATCATGTTGGTCTCCATGGCTTGGTAAACCATGAACAGGAAAGCAGCCACAATGGCCAGCAGGAACAGCTTAATCCACAGAGATGAACGGCGGCGTGCTGCTTTGGCCTGACCTGCAGGGGGAGCTGCAGTCAGAAGCCTGGAAGAAGAGGAGGAGGAATAGGAGGAGGGGGAGGAAGAGGAGGAGGAGGCTGTGGTAGAGGAGGTGAAGGTGTTGGAAGGGGTGGAAGGGGGCAGGCCGGTGACTCTGTTGACAGTGCGGCTCTCTGTGTAAGAGGACGAGAAGCTGCTGGTCTTGGTGGTTTTTGGGGAGAAGAGGCAGTTTTCGTTGTTCCACAGGTCGCTGGACTTCAGTGGGCGGCCGGCGGCTCCTCGGATGGGTCGTCGACAGGTGGCGCTACAAGAAACAAGGATTTTAAGAGCCGTCGTTTCCTGAGGGTGTTTGTGTCACTGAAAATAATGCTACAGGTCACTTTCACACCTGTAGTTTGGTCCAGTTGGTCTGGCGTTACCACGGTTACCAAAAAATATAGTCATTTATACATTTCACTTAAAAGACTGTTTTCATCACAGTCCAGAATCAGCACTGCTGAGAACATGGACTGCTAGTCTAGACTAATGAAAGAATCATTAGTTACTCACGTGATTCCTGTTGGGCTGTTAATGTCATTGGGGAACAGCTCCTTCAGAACATCGTTCTCCTCCACCTTTGGGTTTTGTTCACTGGCTGTGATCTTCTCCACCTGCAGACACAGACAACAATGCTGAGCACGACACATGATGCATCTCAAGGCTGAACTTAACCAAGCTTCCTCTTCTGTGTGACTTTAAATGGATCCAGATGTAAAGAGAAAATTCATCTTCCCCATTACCTCACTACCGTCACCTGCAGGTGCATGTCTGGACCAGCAGAGGGCGCCCCCCCCACCTGCTATTAGACACCTCTCACCATGTGACCACTTCCAACAAAAGGCTGGGCCAACCACCATGTTTACTACTGGAACCACTTTGTGAGCGTGACACACAGCAAAGTCTCCGGGGCGTGTAACAGTCTACCTGTCTCACTAACACATCCTCTGACAGCGTTGGCGTGTAGCTGTGTGTCTTCGCAGGGCTGCGCGTGGACAGGAAGCCGGTGATTTTCGGCTGCCTCCTTTTGTGCGGCAGCGTGTCTGGGAGGGCAAACTCCTCCTGCTCACAAACAGTGTGTGTGATTGTTGTGTCAGGGATGTTTAACCAGCTAACAGCTCAGCTGTCACACAACTGTCCCCTGCAGAAACCCTCAGCAGCCGCACGCACACAAACACACAATGGACCAATTCATCAGTAACAACCAGAGGCGATAAAACTATGGAATGGGAGAGTTTTAGCTCACAAAGACAAAGCAGCGTGTAGATCCAAGTGTCACTGCGAATCAGGAGTGAGGGAGATTAGAAAGAGAAAAGAAAGGGAATGCAGCCACAGACCCCTGCTGCAGAGACACCGCTGGGTTTAGATCCAGTCTGGTCTGACTCAGTCCAGTAGGACTCCTGACTCTTAATGGGTGAGATGTTGCACATGGGGCTAAAGGTGACCGGGTCGACTCTGGTGAGGCGAAGCAGAGGGGAGGAAGGCTTGGCAGCCGGTCGTGGTCTCCGTTCTCCGGCCAGGCTCTTTGACTTGAACATAACACAGACTAGATTATGAGATACACCTATATGTGAAAATCATGAAATGTGCACGCTGTTTGGAGCCTTCACAATTCAGCAGTCGTGCAGCACTGTGACTGAACTACATAGACACTGAGTGAGTGGCAAAATCAGGAACAGGTAAAGGAATTCAAGGCTACATCATCCCACCAACTGTGATTAGAAGCCTCATGTTAGAAAAGTGTTGCATTTGCCTTTAATCAGTGCAGTGTGTGTGTGTGTGTGTGTGTGTAGGCCGGTCAGCTAAACGTGTAATTTCCAATGCTTCTTCACCACCCAACAATAAACCATTCAGTGAACAGACCCAGGCATAGTGATTATGGTTACTGGAGATGGACTCCACCATTGTGGACATGCTGAATGTGATTCTGTGTAAAACATATTTTTGGCTAAGACAGAGGACAGAAGCAGACAAACCTCCAGCAGAGCGGTGTTGAGCAGAGCGGCTGGCTCGTCAGATGAGTCCTTACTGAGTTTGGGAAGATCCCGCCCCATTTCTTCCTTGAGGATCTACAGGTTTTTTTTAAAAAAAAAAACACGGAGGAGGCCGGGCAGACAGTTTCTTTTAAGATTCTAAGAACCTGCTGGATTATCTAACGGAATTGCTTTAAGCAGTGATCTGCCAGAAACTATGAACACCTTTGAGGAGAGGCAGGTTTTTACTCCGTCTCATATTTGAATGACAGTTCAAACATCAAATCAAAAGTGACGGCTCTGTTGTCCAGGGTGAGGTGTACCTTGCTGCGGGGGCTCCCGGAAGCTCTGAAGACCCCGGTTGTGTTTTGAGAAACCGCCTTCGCTGCTGGATCGAGCCTCGGTTTGTGGGACAGGGTTTCCCCTGCTGGACTCTGAGGCAGCCACAGCAGCAAATGAAAAAAACCAGCCCGAGAACTTTCAATAAAAGCCACCGTGGTGGTGATACAGGAAAAAAAAAAAAAAACACCAAACGCAGCAAACATCCCAAAAGTTCTTGATGGCTGTGCTAAAGTAAAGTGTGACCATCAGCCTCGTGGATCATTTTTTTTGCCTATACGTGCCCACCGTCAGGTGCAAGTTTGAAACGTGATGATAAGAGACAGCGTATCCCCTGGAGGGGGAGCGCTCATCTCCTCAACAGATCAACAGACATTGGAGCCAACAGGCCAGTGAGTCCATGCAGGTATCAGTGAGAGAACAAACAGTGTGCCACCAGAGCCTAGAGCTACCTGAACGCGTCTGGACGAGGCGGAGTGAGGATCAGCCCGAGCTGGACTGTCAGTCTTGCGGTGAACCTTCCTGTTAAACTCTAACTGGACGGAATCTGTCAATACAGGCCTGAGGTCCTCAGGCACTATCTGCTGGGACACAGAGACCAAGATAAGGAGGGAGGACAGAAAGTGACAATTACAGAGAACAGGACAGGTTGGACTAAAGACGTATTAAATCTGAATGGAAAACCGACATGAAAATGATTTTTAGTTGGGCCATTAAGATCTGGTGTAGCAGTGCATCAGGGGCAGGTCTGTCCACAGATGTTGTATGGAGTTTAAGTAGTATTCACCATTCTATGGGATGACCTCCTGGATCTGTGCTTTACTTGCAGGACAGGCTCTTCATCATCATTTTCCTCATCCATCAGCTGCTCTCTCTACACACATGGTACACGCAAACACGGCAGCAGACAGTGAGAATCTTCAGCCCGGATATTCCTCAGATGTATGTCCATACGTGGGTGGGTGGGGGGGGGGATAATGAACTGAATGCCACGCTGAAGAGCACATGTTGAATTCAACTCATTACCTTTGACTTAATCTAATAAGAGCAGCAGGAACATTAGAACATACCCACCTGCAACTGTGTACCTATAGAAATAGTTTGCCTTCTCTACACCTGAATAAACACACAGGTACACATGTGCGCGCACACACACACACACAGCTCCTCCTCCTCCTCAGCTCATATCTGATTATTGTTGGCAGCCCACCGGTTCTCTCGTGCCTCCCATTCCTCGGGGGCCTGGGCTCAGACAGGTGCAGGTTCAGCGTCTGAACAGCAGGAGGAGCTGCTCCCAATCACAATCACGGAGAGAGACAGAGACAAACAACACGCCGCTGGGATTACACCCGTCACGTGCTGAAGATCAAGACTTCACAATGTTATTTCCCTAAAAGAGGCTGCTCACACGGTTTGAATAGCGCTTAAGTTTTACGGTACAAAACAAAGCTAAGAGGGTGGATGTTAAAATGGGCTGAAAAAAAAAAAAAAAAGGAAAGGGTAAATTTCTCAGGGGCCCGACTGTCCGGATTTTACGATCACAACAACAACTGTTTGGGAACGCCAGATATCAGATTGAAAAACAGACACAAGAGCCGGAGGGATAAGATATTAAAGTCAGCATGAGAAGAAGTCCAAAGCATCCAGCATGTGCATGTCAGCAGCTAATCCACATCATGTGCTTTGAGTCTGACATGCAGTGTGAGTGGTGCGGATACACTGCATCTACTGAGCTGGGCGTGACCGCACTCCAATAAAAAGAAAAACGGCTTCCTTCGCCAGTGAGAGAGGAAGCTGCGTAATTAACCCCAGCTTCATGGCGTCCCATTCTACCTGCTTCCCGCCCCCCGCCCCCACCCCACACTGACACATGACCTGCAGCTCCGCCTCACTGAGGTGGACGCAGTGGGAAAATCCACAGTTTAGGTTTGGTTGTAAATCACCGCAGTGTCATGTTTGTCTAGTAATTGGCCCCTAAATCTAAACGAAACAACAACAGGGTAGGCGTGAAAACCACCCTTCATGTATACAAAGCTGTTGCCTGTCAGCACATTAACCAAGCCAACCAAAGTGGCCCTCGGCAGAAATCGGAAAAACTAAAAACAATAAATCTCAGCACTGATCACCGCTCGACAGAAAACGATCTAAGGTGGTAAATTCCAGGTGGTTCAGACCTACCTATCATTACACCAGGAAACGTACAGGCTCCTCTGTCATTCAGATTTATAGTTAGAAACAAAAACCACTGGAATGAAACACTGTCAACATCCAAATTCCTGCTGCCGCCACGGACATCAGTGAAAACGGCACGACGGCCGCTGTTTGTTCTCAGAGTCTCACACGGACCTGTTTTCACACATTTCATCAGGAGCTACGTCAGCAGCAGAAACATTAAATATGACATTAAACAAACTGATAACTGATTATAATCCCAGCTGGGAAAGCCGGTTTCCTTACCGTGTGGTGCTGGCTGCTGCGGGTGCGGGCGGTGACGGGCGTCTTCCCTCGGCTCCTCACCGGTCTCTCCGTCTGAGGAGCTGGTTCGGGTTCTGCCACGGGCTCTGGTTCTGGCACTGTTGTCCCTTCTGACAAAACACAGCACAGCCACACATACGCACACACCGTCACAATACAGACCAACAAATCGTTACTTTAGTATTTAACGTCGATCATTCACCAAGGTTTATATTTTCATTTCTTATCATCCAGGAAGCCATTAGTTTCACCACAGTGTCTTGCTATATTTCAGGCAGGGACTCTGACAAACTGTCTTGTCAGTATTTGCTTATTATCAGCCAGTCAGTTGAAAATCTGAAACACTGTTCTTACCATCCTCCTTGTCACTGTACAGGTCTGATTCAGAGTTGCCGTTGTGGTTGACCTGTATGTTGGTGAGCACCAGCTGCGGCAGCGGTGGCTGCGCGGGGCCTTCGTCCAGCAGCTTCTGCAGTTTCTTCTCGTACAGCTTACGGGTGGAAGCTGGGAGAAGGAGCAGAGGGAGGAAATTGAATTAAACCTGCGCAAGATATATTTGACATGTCACTTGCACTTGCGTGCTTGGTGAAGAACCAGAACCAGAGGGAATTTAGCTGAAAAGATGTGCTCCGCCTCACAAAACGCTGGTGCACATAGAAGCCAAACTTCATCTGGTGGCATTTCAGCATTGACATACTTACATCACCTCACACACACAAAAAAAAAAAAAAAAAAAAAAAAAATCTCTCAACTCTCTCTTAAATCTTCAGTCGGATTATTTCCTGTTATTTCTTGCTTTGGAAACATTTCCTTACTCGAACATTTGCAGTGCGGCAGAAGCAGCGCGTCAGCAAACAGCTGCAGTTCTCTGTCGCTGTGGACATCTGCTCATTCACACGTCACACGTCACACCTCCACGCACACACACACACACACACAGCCCGACACACAATCGCGTACGCAAACAGGCGCATGCAAGCTGCTGCATGGCTGGTGTAGACAGCTGTATTATTTCAGATGAACATGTGTGTGCTCTGTTAGATGGGGGGGGGGGGGGGGGTGAAACTGGTGTAGAGAGGTGGGAATTCTGAAAGCATCAACTTTTCATGTATGGTTCATGTCACTACTTCATTAGTAGAGTAGAAGTATACAGTTTCAAACACACTGTATCCATGGTTACAGATTTATAGATTGCTAATGGAAATACTGCTATTACAGGGAGATCTATCCCTCCCAACCCAGAGGCTGAGTGGAGCGGTGAGTATGACAGAACTGTTTTATCCCTATGAATTAGCGTTGTGTTGACTTTATTCAACACCTGCCTTCTATTTGTTTGTGATGACTGTTATTAGGGCCCGAGCACCGAGTGGTGCGAAGGCCCTATTGTTTTTGTAATGTTTATTATTATTATTATTATTATTATTATTATTATTATTATTCCTCCCAAACAACTGCATTTTTCAACCCCTTCCCATGCTCTAAAACGCCTGAAATTTTGCACACTCATCAGGTCTGGTGAAAAATTTGATATTTTGTGGTCGTTGTAAATGGGGGGGGCCAAATGGCTCCGCAGCGCCCCCTTGAAATTTTCAAAACCCCCCTCCCATTGGGCTTAGTTTGTCATAGGTGCATGAAAATTGGTACACATGTTGATCATACCGAGACACACCAAAAAGTCTCTTGACCCCATGACCTCAACCCAACAGGAAGTCCGCCATTGTGGTCGGAAGTTGGCGATTTTGGCGAAATACACCATTGGTATGCGGACGAACTCGTGCTAGGGATTTCACCTGATCCACTTCATATTTGGTGGACCTCACCTCAAGACCATGATGATCAAAAGTTATCAAAGGCTTTTCTCTAAGTTAAAGGGCGTGGCCTCTGTGGCCCGCCAAAGTTTGGTGGCGTTTGGTGAATTTGCCATGACATTTTGAATGGCTCTCACGTCCACATACTTTATCCAAACATCTTCAAACTTCATGAGCTTGATCAGGGCTCTGCCCTGAACGCCTCCATATGTCAAACTCCCGCCTTACTCGTGGCGTCCCCTGCTGGTAACAGGAAATGACCTATTTTTACTCTGAAGTGTACTGCTCCTTAATAGTTGACACCATCGGCTTGGTTTCTGCTCTACAACCTTCCCAACTACTTGGTGAAGCTACATTATAAAGGCCGTGAAGCTGGGTGCAATGGCATCTGTGTGGCGGCGCGGCAACTGACGATCCCTCGCCGTGAAATTACGTTTGGATTTGTAATGACCTTAACCACCTCCTATGATCCTAAAAATTCATACACACGTTCTTGGGGGCTGGTCCTAGACTCTGATGGGGTTTTTGTAATTGGGCGGGGCAAAATGGCTCAACGGCGCCCCCTTGAAGATTTAAAATACCCCTCTCCATATGGGTTTTTTTGGAGTACGAAGATGAAAATCGGTACACATAAAGAACACTTCCTGACGCACAAAAAAGTCTCTTGACACCATGACCTCAACCTAGCAGGAAGTCGGCCATTTTGTTTTTGGCGGCCAAATTTCAGTGCTTTCCACCATTGGTATGCGGACGAACTCGTGCTAGGGATTTCACCCGATCAACTTCATATCTGGTGGACCTCACCTCAAGACCATGATGATCAAAAGTTATCAAAGGCTTTTCTCTAAGTTAAAGGGCGTGGCCTCTGTGGCTCGCCAAAGTTCGGTGGCGTTTGGTGAATTTGCCATGACATTTTGAATGGCTCTCACGTCCACATACTTTATCCAAACATCTTCAAACTTCATGAGCATGATGAGGGCTCTGCCCTGAACGGCTCCATATGTCAAACTCCCGCCTTACTCGTGGCGCCCCCTGCTGGTAACAGGAAATAACCTGTTTGTACTATGACGTGTACTGGGGAGAAGAGGAGAGGACATAGGAGGACTCTGGTACTCTTGGCTGCGCCGGCTGCGACTCCCGCGGGTCGCAAGGGGTGCGAGGGCCCGTCATCGCTGCTTGCAGCTTTAATTTCAGACTTGGTACTGCACGTGTGCCTCGCTTCGACCAACACATGGACCCACGACGGGTCAAACGTCAAAGCCACTTGTGAATTCCATCACCTGCGTGGAGCGTGTAGCACCAGCACACCACATCCCTCTGAGAGTGTGTGTGTATGTACAGATGTGTATCTGTGCGCGGTGGGGGGCAGATGACACCTCACCCTCATACAACCCCACCCAACACCCCCGTTGCTGTTTCTGCTAACGCGCGCACTCACCCACGATGGGCCCCGCATCCACTCCGTGCTTGAGCAGCTCGTCCCTCAGGCCCTCGTCGGTCAGCGCAGTCACATCCAGCTCGACCGGCCGAACCTTGTCTGTTTTCCTGGTGGCTTTCTGTGGGAGGACGACAGAGATAAACCCGGTTAGTAATGCAATGATGGACTGTGTGTAAAAAAAAAAAAAAAACTCATTGGGGTCAGGTCAGGGACTGCCATAGATTTATTTTTATCCTCAGGCGATGTAATCAGCAAGTAATGACATCAAACTAATCAGCCAGACAGACAGTTGTGTTTCTGGGTGTGCGCTGTTTGTGCAGTTTGTGCACAGCACTACATTCACATGTGAGACTCTCTTTATTTAGTTTAAGCACAAACACTCACCAAATGGACTTTTCCCTCTTTTCCTAAATAAGTTCAAATGAGAGTATCTGACCCTCTCCGCAGTGTTTCCTCCTCTCTGGGATGTTTGGAGGGTAAAAAAAAAACAATGGCCGCTCAGTTCACACCCTCAAGTGTGTGTGTGTGTGTGTCCCATCATGCCCACCTGCTGACATCCACCGGTGAGGGCGGCAGCTGTGTTTGTCGAGCGTTCAGACAGTTACAGAAACCTGTTTACCAGGTTGCTAATTACACATGACGCTGCTCTCAGCGACCACAGCAGTTGAAAACATGCAGGGAAATTCTGCTGAATGGGTTCAGCGTGTTTCGAAAATTCCACCACTGCTTCTGTGTCGCTGTCGTTCTAAAATGAAGGGAGGCAGAGAAAAGGAGGGGAGAAAAGCGGCACTTCTTTCCGAGCGGATGCTGCAGGCATTTGATGCTCAGAGAGTAAACAGGGCTGACACACACACCAGCCTACAGGAAATTACACTGCGTTTGAAGCCAGCGGCCTCTGAAATGAAGCCCTGGTGTCTCCTCCTTGGCTCGAGGCCAAACACGGCTCTGCCTCTGAGTAAATAAGGAGTGCGTGCATGAAATGCTTCGCTGGGGCATGATGTGAGCGTACGACTTCTTCATGCTGCCATATTTTGAACCATCTTATTTTGCCCAAGTTTCTGACCTAGGTGCGGCTGAAGCTCCTGATATATTCCAAAACGAAGGGTGCACGTGGACTGGCAGGGCCGTAAACGGTCTCACACGTGATTCTGTACTACGTTGGGCGTGAACCAGGGCTGGATATCAGCACTGATCCCCTGGTTCGATTTCAGTTCACAAAGTCCATTTCAGTTTGATTCGGTTCAACAAGGGAGAAACATTAAATTAAAATGTACATGTGTAATAACATATTTGCTAAATTGTAAACACATTTCCAAGTTATAAAAGTGTGGACAAAGGATTTATTTTCCCTGCAAACTGCAAAATGACTACAACATGACACACCTATATTTTATTATGTCTGCATGTGCAAAACAGCTGAGCAAGAATAATAAACAACCTGCATCGCACGGACGTCCTCATTCTGCATGTTCTAAGAAAAATAATAAAACGCTGTCCGGTTCAGCTACACATGTGTGACAGTCAGCGGCAGAAGACCTTTAACTATCACTGTGAGCACACACACACACAGAAGTGAAAGTAAAAGTCTGCTCACTCATTCATTCATCTGCACGGTTTGTGTGAACATCAGCCTGACATCTGGAGACAGCTGTTAGCTCAGATCAGCCTAGATTGTCTCTTTCAGTCCGTCTACCTCTGGTAGATGTGAACCCTAGATCCGCTGCATGAGATCCAGGGTCAACGAACCATCCTGAGTCACCACAGTCCACAGTAAAGTGCAACAGGTTCATATAGACCAATCATTGACAACACAGTTCACGAGACTGTCAGGACACAGGGTGGCTCATATAGCATCTGTATATAAAAATGACACCACAGAATTCAACTCAACAGTACCTGCAGCTGCTTCACAGTAAAAATCCATTATTAGCTACACATTTCTTATTCTTCAGGCTCTGTGCTTCAGTATCCACTATTTTTGAAAAAATAAAATAATTAAAGTGCCGAGACTCAGCTTTGAATTTGTGTTTACATCAATGTAATTAATGTACTTATCTATTATGTCCAATCCAATTACCCATGAGCTACCAAACTTGCAGGATTTTTTTCAGCTGCTAGTTGAAGATGACAGGATGCCAAACACACCCAGCAGTATGGTTTTCCACATCGTGGGCCGACTTAGGAACGCTGTGCTTTCACTTCATTTTGTTCAGAATGCACACTCACATTGATATTTCCCCATTCCAGGTCTACATGGACTTTACAACCAGCCTAGCACTGTTCCACCTGTGTTATTCTTGCTGATTCCAGCTCAGTAGGTGAGCTAAAGCTACAAAAAAACCCACAGTAACGTGTTTCTCATTTCTTAGGAAAGGCGCACACACACAATATAATTTCCTACAGGTGAAAACTCTTCCTGCATCTGTGTTTCTACAGCAGCAAAAAAAAAACAAACAAACAAACACAAGCTTCTTTACAAAATGTCAGAGCTGTATTTACAAAAAATAAATACTGCGATCTCACTTTGTGTCATTTGAATTATGGATTTAAACCTGTTCTGAAGGTTAAAGTCAAATAAATATTGGCACGTGTATCTGTCAATTTCTGCATCGCTGCAGAGCGTCTTTGACTTTAGGAATCGTTTAAAATACAGATCCGTAGCCGTAAGGAGCGATCATCACTCTCTTCTTAGTGAGGCAACCAGTGCTGCCAACTCAGCAACTTTCTCACTAGATTTGGCAACTTGTAAACTGCCAAATCTAGTGGGAAACTTGTGGCTCTCGGACTGAGAGCAGCAGCACGTTCAGTCACCTAACCATCAGGCAGATGGTTGGCTGACTATCAAACGACCAATCACCGATCCAACATTGTTTGTCCAGGGTTCTCCTCCTCCTTTGTGTTTTTTTTTTTTGTTTGTTTGCTTTAACATTGTCACCATTTTCCAGCTGGCTTCAACTCCTTTCACTGAAAACAGCTTTCAAACGCTGGAGTCAGGCTGTGCGTGTCTATGGAATGCATGCATACAGAAATGATGACACAGTAACAACGAAAACCATACGGCCGATTTCAAACTACCCGCTCGGATGCCAGTGCAGAACCTCTGAGTCCAGCTGAGCACCGAAACTACTCATTGTGATTCCCTGCGCGACAGGTCCAGTCTCAAAGTGACCGTGGACCTTAAAGAAACATGCGGCTCTAAAAAGGGAAACACTCAATTCACTCAGCTGGCAACAAACCAACGGAAAATTTGAGGAATGCAAAAGATGGTATGCTTCAGCAGTGAGGTGCTGCCTGGGTTCGCCGGCGTGTAATAAATGTGAGAGACACACACTGAGAGGCTGTCTTACTCTGCGTCTGGCTCTCAGTGGGCCCCTTTGCAGGGTTTGGTCTGGAGCTGAGCCAGATTGTTTCATAATCACAAGCAGCCTGGGCTTGGAGAGACTGGGAGAAGGAAAGGAGGGAAGACGGCGTCTGCGCTCCCTCCTCTGCCTGGACCACACCCTGGCCTTTAAAAGGCATAAACCGTGAGCTCACAGCTTGGCCCCGGAGCTGCGGCTCTGTGGAGTGAACTACGCTACAAACGCTGTCAGACTTTCCTTTACAATTCCTCACTAAAGCGTGGAGCGGAGTAGCTGGAGAGCGCGACATGCCAGGGCCTGTGGCTGCATGATGTAACACTGCTTGACTGAGTAACAATGGAGTATGTGTGGTTTAGCCATGATTTACAGTACTCCAAGATTAACCACAGCTGTTTGCAATACGGGCTCATGATGCTTTGCAGTTCATTCTCCGAAAATGTATCAGCACTGACAGGGTTAAAAAGGGAAGGGGGGGGGGGGGGGGGGGGGGGTAAAAATAAAAAAAAAAATCAAGAATGAAGGACACAAAGTATTTGACTTCGAGGTTCACTCTGAAAAGCCCCTCGCTTCAGCAAACTATTTCAAAAATGTCGGGAATGGATTTTTCGCCGGCGACTCCACCTCCACCTGCAGCCTATAATCACTCAGACATGTAAGCATCACGCTTCACAAGATAAACAACCTCAACAACGCAGTACTACAGTACAAACTAATTACACACAAGCTGTGTCATTCCACCGCCCTCCACTTTTTACTACACAAACACACACTGTTTAGCAGCGGCGGCAGCAGCCTGAGCACAAAGTCCTCTTCCTGATAAAAGTATTTCCTCAATGAAGAGGCCAAATCCAATAAGATAACCTCACCAGCTGCACTACGTAGACCTGATTGTCTTGTGATTTCTGCGTGTTTAAATTCTTTTCAAACTGTCAGAAATTCAAAGCAGTACCACCTGGCTCCTATGAAAACAAAGTTACTGTTTGTACTTGAACATAACTTGGCAAAAGGCAAGGAAAGTGCTTCTGACAAGGATATTATCTGCGGGAACTGGTGCTTCACTGACTAATCAGGCGCTGCGAAAGGACACAACACAACACAAAAGTGCAGGATTCAACTGTGTCAAAGAACATGAAAAGAAGCTTGATGAATTGTCACGCATTCTTTAGTCTGAAGAAAAAAAAATTTTTTTTTTTGAAAGGTGTGTTTGGATCAGATGGGGTCCAGCGTGTTTTTGCCGTGGACCTGGTCAGGAAGCCTTACATCGACTGCACAGGGCTGATGGTCAAACATGGAGCGGGGAGAAGGAGGGAAAAGATGACTCCCAGAAGAGTTTGAACAAACAAAAGAATCATCTAGACATGTCGGGAGCATCGAATCAAAAATACAGGTGCACATACAAATATATCAAAAAAAATAAAGAATAAAACTTCACTAATAAAGGCTGTGCTGACTTTTGTTGCCATGTATCTAGTCAAATGTAAACAGGGATGCTGTAAACAAACAGTAAGCAGGGATACTGTCAACAAACAGTAACCCTGGGTGTAGCTTCTTCTGTTTAAACACAATCAGTGTCAGTAGTGCCCCACCTCCCAGCATTCCTCTCACTACACCTTTATATTATCTCTATCATATCACATACTTTATAATGGAGGGATTCAAAGTTCCTTTTATAAAACCACACACACACACACACACACATCACTGTCTAATCAACTGGTGAAACTCGTCTGGCTTGTGATGCAAAACAACAAACAGCTTCCTCTCATTTATTCACCATCTGAAAACTCATGAAAGATTGATGGTCTCCACCGTCCACACCTCCCAGCACACAAAGAGCTGCTCCTGCTCTGAACAAACAGTCAGGTGACCTTTACCTGTCCGGGGGGGGGGGGGTAACTGCGAGTAAATTCACACCCGTGGGTCCAGACAGAAAGACACGTGAACGCAAATCTGCACAGACGAAAAAAGTATGCAGCGCAAAGTCTGCACGCACAGTTCGCTTCTCTTAACTACAAGCAGCAGTGAATGAATGAAACAAACATTCGCACTGTCACCTCCCACACGTTTGGCATGTCATTTCTCATTCACCACCTTGGCTTTGTTTTCTGGCCCTCATGCAGAGACACCCCCCCCCCCCTGCAAAACAAGCCCAGACTGGCCACGCTGCACACCTGTGTAGAGTCCAAGTCCAGATCCAAGCTTAAAGGGTTTCTCTGCAGGTGATACATATTTAATAATCATTCAATGATGTGAGGGTGCTTCCACAGAGTCACAAAGTATGTGCAAAATGAACAAACTAAACAGTAACTAAGCACTGAATATAATCTTGTTACAACTGTAAAAAACTTAGGAACTTTTTTTTAAACTTTCATGCTGACTAACATGTAAATATAACATGTAAATTATGATCATTCGTTAATGACTTTCTCTCTACGGTGCTACTGTATTTAAATCCCCTGTGAACAGATCTGAAATCACACATGAAAGATCAGCACGTAAACAAACATCAGGGCGAACTTCAGCAAGTCAGCAGGTTTTAGAAGTCAGGCTTTCAGAGGGAAATCTCTGAACTGCTCCTGTTTGAGGGTTCTGAAAAATGCAGCCAGTCGCTGGCTGAAGAGGGATTATTGTAATTAAAACAGCTGAGGAATGCTGAGAAACTGACACCCTGAGTCCAACACAAACCCCTGAAACGGAGGGCAGAACAATCTCGGCTCTCTTCTGCAACAGAGGGGGGTCATTCATTCGTTCACCTATCAGCTTCTTTTATCTGCGTTTTAACAGTTTGTACAACTGGGTGTGCTTTCGTTTCAAGAAGCAACAGGTAAAGCAGCATCTTTATTCGTCCACTCAAGCTGCGCTCAGAACAGAAACTGATTCAATTATCATGACAAAGAGCAAACGATCAACAGACTGAGGGAGAGAAACCCCACCCGGTCTGCACTTCAGATCCAGGTCCAGATAAAAACCAGTTTCAATCAGCAGATAAAATTTTAAGGCTGCTTTACCAAGTGTACCAACAGTGAAGATACTCCACCAAGATACTAAGATACTACGTGCACAGAGTCATTCATAGTCTTTTGTTTAAAGTTGTGGATGTCCCAAACTGGGGTCCAGGGACCATCAGGGAGTCTATAGGAGGTCACTTCTGTCCTCAACTTGAAAGCAAAAGTAAATCCTGTGGATGACAGGAATCCGTGGTACAAACACATGGATATTTTACACTGAAAGGCTGATTCGTTTGACTACTGAATAATTGACTAGCATAGTTAGTATCTGCGAACTTCTACTGATCATTTGTTATTGTACTGAAGGCTGGAACGCTGTTTACTGGCGAGTAACCGACCAATCAAAAAGTAATCAGAAGATAAATGGATTAATAAGATATTTGGGTACCCAAACATAATAAATAACAGAACTACGGTACTCAGATGAAATCAGAACCACTGCTTCCGTTTAAAGTAACCCAAACTTGAACCACTTTGCTTCTTAGGGATGAGCACGCTTCTGCAAATAAACACGGAGTTAAAGTTAACTCGGATAACTAAACTCACTCTGCCGGACGAGCGACTTCTGTTGGAGACCACGGGCGGCGGCAGCTCCTCGTCGCTGGAGAAGGCGTCCAAACTCGGGGCCGTGACATGCTTCTTGTTCTGAGCGGTCAGGTTCTTCAGATACAGCTGCACGTACACGTCCTTGGTCGGATTGCCGCTCGGAAGCTCCACGTTGTTGGCCAGCAGCTCGCTCTTCAGCCTGTCCTTAGTGAGCACAGACGGGTCCTCCAGGTACTCCGGCATGTCGGCGCGCAGATGGAGGGACAGAGTTACCGTCGCCTGGGTAAGTTAGCAAGCTAATACGGAGAGGGAAAATGGAATAGACTGATGGGAGGTTTGAGTTAAGCGGAGCGGCTAACCAGCGCCTCTTACTGGATTTGGTTCGTAAAGCGAAATATTAGCTAAGAAGATAAGAAGTGTGATTCAAATAGAGGGGGGGAAAAAAGGAACGAGAAAAGAAAAAATATTATGACTTGCTTGTAATTCTCGCTTCCTCCTCCACGCAGAGAAAAGAAGAAATGAAAGTGATAGCTTGGTGAGGGGCTGTTTTTGGGTGAAATCCCGGATAAATCTCCACCGGGTTGCTGCTACTCATGAGAAGCGGGCAGGGTGACCCGACCGGAAGTGACGGCCTGTATAGGTCGGCTCCTATTGGCTAGGCGTTTTTATAAAGCGCTTCCTTATTGGTGGAACAAACACGCAACCATTAAAATGAACTGCACGTCACGAGTCTAGGGCACGCTGTTGAATCAGACTGGATAAACCCCTAAAACAGCTGATAAAGCAAATTAGTATATTAATAATGTTAAATTTATGTATTTGTTTTACTTTGTTGTAGTTTGTTACTGCCTATGTATGTACATTACAAATATGCAATGTAAAAAAGCCCACATAACCCCATTCATCAGCAGCTGACAGAGATGGAAACAGAAAATATCAGCCATATCCAGTTTGCTCTTTATGCATTACTTCCAAATAAAACAGTAATGCATTTGTTTATTTCATCACGGGGACACAAATGAAGACAGAACCCAAAATGGAAAAAAACCCAACGACATTTCGTCCCTTTCCACTTTGTCACTAAACAATATTTTCTTTTATTTGGACACATAACTTTACATACTCAACCAGTACAACAGCAGCGAATACTCAAAGCAAGGTTTCTGAAGAAATAAAAGCGCCTTAACTTTGGCACAAACTGTGCAACTACCTCCAGTATTCTTGTAACTATGAACTGAAAACAAAAAGCCTTGGTCCAACTTTAATTTTTGAAACCAAAACCGATTTTAGCATCATGTGATTTGGGGTGAGGGGGTTTACAGTTCGAGGGTAAAGGGAAGTTAAAATAAGTTTAAACGGACAGAACTGGGCTGATCAGAGAGAAAGCAGGCAGCGATGAGCAAGAGACATTCACAGCTCTACTGCTTTATTCTCCAACCCATACTATCCAATATGACTGCATAAAATCAGTATGTGTGTGTGTGTGTGAGTGTGAGAGAGAGATGGTTGGTCTATGACAGGGCAGTCATAATATCCACATCAGTTCCTGATGTATGGAGATGCTCTGGACTCTGCTCCTTGCTGGGGCCTGATAGAACACACTGGATCATCTCTCTGCTTGTCTCCTTTCCTTATTCTCATCCTGTTTCCAAACAGTACTGCTTTCTCCTCAGGCTTTTATCTCAGGGGTTGAGGTGTACAGCTGCTCAGAGTTCTCTGCCCCTAAGTCCTCTGAGGAGGAGCGCAAGACAAAAACACACACACACACACACACACACACACACAAAAAATCATCATCATTTAAGGAAGTGAAGCTGAGGTGGGATAAACATGAGGTAACGAACAACTCAATAACTCTCACTAACTTTAGAGACGTCAATTAAGCAAACTTGTCCTTCCAAAATATACTTTGAATGTCAGTTTATTCATCATGAGGACTTCTACTGAGCCAGGGAAAGCAGTTATAAAACTTTGTGGAAGTGTAATACTATATCTCTAGAGTACAATTTTAATATTTTCATAATGAAACAATATCAAAAACTGCCACCAGGACACCCATTACAAAAAGTGCCATCAGATGATGAGATCCTAACTTACTGTGGATAACATCTGACTTTGTTTTCTCAGAAATCTCCACACAGGTGGTCTGTTCATGAAGCCACTATTCTGTGGCAGTTAGAGGACCTACATTTACAGGCCCTTCACACTGGCCTCAGCATTTACTGTGGGTGGTTTCCATTTGCTCAAAGGATTCTGGTCTGTGTTCAATATCATATTGCCCAGCTTGTATCAGATATATAGTTTAGTACGCTGTATTTGTCCTCCTCATTATTTTCAAAAACTAGCACTCCAACTTTGGGTATTACCTGGAAGGACACACTTCCACAAGCCATAGGTTTTCCCCACTGCCGTCTGCCACAGTCGGAGGGTGCCGTCTTCAGAGCCGCTGGCATACAGCTCACCATCTGGACTGAAGCGCACACAGTGCACTGGACCAAAGTGACCCTTGTAGGACTCTGCAGACAAGAGAGGCAGCAACAATAATGCCCGGGGCGGTTAAAGATCTGACTTTAAAACTTTTGTTATACTTTTTGTTACTGTGGGGAAAAAAGCATCTCTCTGCTCCTCACCCAGCTCTTCCTTAGTGCTATAGTCAAATTTGTAGAGTTTGAAGTCGTCTCCACCGGCAACAAAGAAGTCCTTCTCTGGGTGGAGGGAGGCTGAGTTAATGGGAGCTGGGGCTTCCACAGTCTTGATCAGGTCCAGTCTTGAATGTGTAAACAAATAACATCAGAGAGTCAGCCATATTGACAAGGTCACAAGAATAATCTGTATATCTGCCGCTGGATGAAATCTGCTTTTGCTACCATACTAATGTATAAAATGAAAATCAGAGGACTGCATAAAAATAAAATAGACTTGAATAATGATCCCAGAGCAGCAGCACAGGAGTTGCTCTTAGCCTTCGTTATACGGCAGCATTTCTATGCCTTGATGCCATGCATACTGACACCATAAAGTCAACAACACCACCTCTATTTAGTATTTAGCCACGCTGGAAAACAAGTTTGTAAGTTTACATAGAGATACGTACCTCAGAGCATTGTAGAAAGCAATTGTCTTTCCATATGTAATCACAAGAATCTCTCCATCAGCCATGTACTCCATGCTGCTCACAGATGTGTCAAACGTCAGTGTTTTCACCTCCTCCATGGAGCTTCTGTCCCAAAGCCTGGACACACACACACACACACAGACACAGGCTATAACATCCAAAAGGAACTCTGGTGCATTTGTTGTCAGAGAAGTGACTTGTGTTAGAAAAGCAAGTGTGTCTGTGACAGCACAAAGCTGAGTCACAGGATGAGAAGTTGTCACATACAGTCATACCATGGGCATTGATGCAAACAGACAAGGTAAACCACGAGAAGCCACTTCACTGACCGTATGGTTTTGTCATCCGCAGCAGAGAGGATCTGCTTGTCGTCATTACACCACAAAGCTTTCTTTATGGCTGAGCTGTGACCTGCGATCTCCTGTGGTGCTGGACATAAAGATTCAACGGTCAAACACGCAAGACAAGAATGACTCAATATAAATGTCAGAGTTTGACCCCGATAACTTTGGACCCCATCTTACACCCAAGGCAAAGCGCAATAAGCGCCTCTAATACACCCAATTATTCATTTAGCTAGTTCCCTCTTTGCCACATTCGCTCACCTGCTTCAGGGTTACTGAGGTCATAGATGCGCAGCAGCTTATCATTTCCTCCAGTCAGCAGACAGTTGCTGTCCTAAGGACGAGAAGCCCAAGTATATTGAGAGACGATACCAGTTTCTTATATATACCAATAAAATCGTTACACCCATATAACAAGAGGCACTTTCCATAATCTAATCAGATCATCTGCCTATGAAATGGCTGTGATGTTAAGTATAATGTTTCTACTCTGTATCATTCCTGAGTTATCATGCTCACAAGAACATGTCTACAGTGTCACAGACACCCAGTACATATGCACAGAAACAAGGCGATTCATAAACACGTCCTTTGCACAGTTCACCCACATCCAGCTGCACTGACCTTAGTAAAGCTGACAGTCTTCACGATGTGTTTGTGTGCCAGTGTGAGGACCTCGTCTCCACTCACTGCATCCCACACCTTTCTGAAAAGCACAGAGGTCAGTGGCTACAGTTATTTCAAAATACTGACCTATGAATAAAAAAAAAAAAAAAAAAAGAGAGAGTAACCCAAAACAGGATACAATGGAAAAAAATATCCAATGATTTATTATGATGGACTGATCTCAGTTGAGTCACCAATGCCCCAGTTGCTGAACTGCTGATAAACAACTGGGTGTTGCTTAGTGAGAAGTGAGGGTGATGGACATTCATTAAACCACGGAAATAAGCATTCAAAATCAGTGATGCAACCTTTGAGAGAACAGGCAGCTCTCTTCTTCTGTCATTATGTTTCTATTTACTACTTTTTTTTAAACTCAGTGTTGCTCCACAGCATCACATCGCCATGGTGAGAAGGAAAAAAAGGCCTTTTGAGCCACTACTCATATGTGGATTAAAATGAAGGATCATGTCCTTTGCTACAATGGTACAGATCTTTAATGTATTTGTACTTGTACTTATAGAGCAATCAGAGTAATGACACATTTAAGTCTAACATCTCACAACAGCCTGTGGTTGCATGGATAAAAGATGAATGTATGCAAGATGAATGGGTTATTTTAGGCTTGTTTCAAGCTACGTGTGTGGGCAAAAGTCTGCCAGCCCCTCACAGGACTGGACTCTCCACTCACGCTGTGAAGTCAGCGGCGGCGGTGGCTGCTTTGGTGGCGTCTGTGTTCAGAGTGGCTCCCCAGACAGCGCCTTTGTGACCCAGAAACGTTCCAATCCAGTCCCCTGTGTCTCCCTGGCGCAACATGGGTTTGCCATCTGACAGAGAAAAGTAAGAAGGAAATAAATAGTACATCTTAGGACAGTTTAGATGACAAAGGGGACAAAACCCGTGGATACTGCTGTCAACAGGTGTCTGTAAAAGAAGCCATAGACTGCCTCTCTTTGATAACCTCTGGTTTAGCACTGTGACTGTGCAGCTTTCAGGAAACCAAATTCTATGGAGAACAATGTATAATAAGCGAGCTTAAATGACCAATATAAGAAATTAAACATTGATAAAACTAGTCAAAAGAAGCCTGCAGTGGTGAGCATTACTTTATAGCCAGCAAACACATTGAAATGAACTGTGATTCACAGACAGGATGAAGGGTGAAGTACTCTGCTAACGGCCTGGATTCAGGTCTTGGAAACACTTCAACTGACGTTGAACGTTAAAACCTTTTTCCAAGATTTTAATAAACCGTTTTTTTCTTGTATATAACCCACTGGTCTCACCTTTGCAGGCGCTGATGAGAAAGTAGCCATATGGAGTGATTCCACTGAAGGCCAGGTCAACCACGGGCCGGGTGTGACCGGAGCAGGTGAGCGGAGTCTGTCTCATCGCCATGGTCCTCCAGCCGGGCAGGAGACGGTTCGCGCTTAGGGAGGAGGCGGTAGAACGCTAGCGGCTAGCTAGCTAGCTAGCTGGAAAGGCTAGCGAGGCTAAGAGAAAGACAAGACAACAAGCTAGCGAGTATTTTGTTGAGTAGTTACCGTGGGCGGGCAGCTGGCGGCTGCTTGGACTGTGAATGACTGAGAATTGACTCCGCAGGTTTGTCAAACTTAACGGCAGGTCTCCCTACCAGCGAAGGAATGGCTCTCGTGCTAATAGCTACAACATTGCAACTAACTAGCAACGTGCAACGCGGCGCAGCTACCGCAGAGATGATATGTGTTCCTGCTAGCCACAACAAGAGTCATGCTTCCGCTGTGACATTTTTCACAATAAAAGCTTCGCCTTCTCAATCTGACTTCTGACTGGAGAAACAGTGATCATTATTGAATAAATAAGACCTTAAGAAATAAATGACATTGTGAATAAATATGAGTTATAATATTATCATGCATTTGTGCCATAATTCAGTAATCATAGTGAAATGTTGCTTCAGTTTGATTCTTTTCACAATTACCGTTTATTGCATGTAACTTTTAATTAATTCCAACAGTTTCTGTTTCGAAATGTCAATTTTGCAAGGTCTGTCCACATGTAACGCACTACATAATGTTTTACATTTTTCCCATCATTTTCTTTAGCCGTCAAAATAACTCAAACAGGACAGAGACAGTTATTGAACTGGCTGCTATAATTGTTTGAATTGGCTCTTCTTGAATTGGCTTAAACCTTTTACACAGTAATGTATTCTGGCATTTTACAGCACTTAGACTGCACTTTTTAAACAGTATATGTTCCTGCTTTTATTTTAAAGGCTGGACAATGACTTCTTCTTGTGCGTCACGTGAGGATAAAAGCACTTCCAGTGTATTTCTGCCCCCTGCTGGATGATGCTTGAAAATACTTCCTTCAATGATAAAGTCCTCGAATTTGTCTACCACTTCTTAGCATTTCAGCTAAATGATCCCACGTGGCTTTCACTAATACACTTGTTAGCATGTATTTGCTTAATTATCTCGCACCTGATATTTTCAGTAGGTTTGATAGGATAATATTTCATCAAGTACAGTGAAGGTTATTTCAAATAAAACAGATTATCGATACATAAGTGTGACGTACAGATACAGGCAAATGTCATATATATATATATGACAAATATTACAGTAATAGTAAGTTGAAAAGGAAACAGTAGCGAAACTTGTCCATAGTGATCAGCCTGATCTCCAGAGGGCGCAGACAGCTCCTGATGCTCTGCGTTTGATTGTGTGAGGCTGTGTGAGCTGTCCTCCTCTCTGTGAGGATCCAAATACCGTGAGCCTGCAGCAGGATGACAGAGAGCGAGGAGTGTGCCTTGCTTCACGGCCGCGGGCAGAGATGGCGTCCTGATGCCGGTGAATAAGCAGAAAAACAGAGCAGAGGGAGGGGAGAAGGATGCGGGCAGCGGACGATGAGAAGCTGCATCATTTAGAGCATCACATGGCAGGAGATACTTTCTCTGGCGATGATGACAGTGCTTTGTGGATATTTACGGATGTCTATTGTTTTTTTTTTTTGTACATGAGATTTGAAGCAGCGGTGTGATTCCTCAGAGGGGAGGCGGTGGGGGTTTGTTGTCTACCTCAGTTGTTTCTCCCTCCGGCGGGGCTCTCTGCTCATCCGACGCAGGGAGGAGAGGGCAGAGAGAGGAGGAGGAGGAGGAGGAGGGAGTGGGGCGATGGCTGCCGGTGGAGCAGGATGCGGGGACACGGTGGAGCAGTACCGGGTCGAGGTGGAGCGCCTGACCCGGGAGCTGGCGGAGGCCAACCGCGAGAAAGTCCGGGCGGCGGAGTGCGGGCTGGTGGTTCTGGAGGAGAACCAGAGCCTGAAGCAGCAGTACGCCGACCTGGAGGCCGATCAGGAGGCGCTGAGGCTGGAGCTGGAGCAGCTGCAGGAGGTGGGATCAGCAGGGGTATGGCTCGTTACTCGAAAAAGTAAAAGCGTCATTAGTAATGACTCATAAGGAGGCATGTCGTTACTGATGCTTAATGATTAAATGTAATCTCTTATTATATTTGCACTGTTATAACTTCACATAAGTTAAAATCATTCACGACGTGTATATGTTAATAAACATGTAGCCTATACTGATTTATATGGTTTACCACAGGGCTCTGTGTGTCACTGGCTACCTGTGGTTAGCCTACACCTGCTGGACAGCTAACAATAGAGAGGCCCAGCTCATAACACCGTATACATTTGTATAGAACCAATATAGTCTCTAACTTTTTAAAAGGTCTCCATGTAAATCAGTAACATAGGCTACTTAGATTTGACTGAGTCCACTCAGTTCACTAGGACACCAGTCATTACTGTGACTGAAGTCCTGATTATTAGATTAGAACTTTATGCATTTTTTTTGGATGGACTTCTGTGTCGCTTTGACAGGTGCATTTAAGTTCATATCAGACAAAGACTTGTGACACAGCAAAGCTGAGGCCAGGTTGTATTTCAGCACAGAACATGCTGCTTTTGGGGCCTGCATAGTTCAATTCAGTTTCGATCAAATTTTATTTATATAGAACCAAATCATAACAAGTGATCTTGAGGCAATTTCCATTCAGGGCAAGTCTAGACCATACTCTTTTTAAAATGATCTACAGAGACCCAACATTTCACCCCAGAGGAGCAGCACTTGGTGACGACGGAAAGGAAAAACTCCCTTTAACGGGCAGAAACCTTGAACAGAACCTGGCTCATGGTGGGTGGCCGTCTGCCTTGACCGGTTGGGTTGAGAGAGAGAGAGAGAGAGAGAGAGAGAGAGAGGGGAGGGGGGCAAGAGGGGAGGAAAGAGAACTTGGGACAATGCAGGTTTCATGAAGACAGCAAGATTAAAAGTAATGAGAGGACAATAGCATGATTAGCAAAAGAACTAATGATGGGAAGACTAATAGTAGGACCAATAATAATAATAATTAATGAGAGTAGTAATGGGGGCAGTAGAGCCACAGCAGCAGATCCAGACTCTACACCTCAGAGGGCAGATGAACCTGCAGAGAGCGACAGCAGAAGAGAGGAGAGGAGAGAAAAAACTAAACTATGGGAAAGGGAAGAAGTTGAGTTAGTATCATGTATTAATGGGATATGAATGAGTGCAGATAGAGAAAGAGAGGAACTTGGTGCATGATGGGAAGTCCCCTGGGAGTCCTAAGCCTATAGCAGCTTGATTAGTAGATGATTCAAGGCAAAGCTTTGAAGATAACTATAAGCTTTATCAAAGAGGAAGGTTTTTACCCTGCTCTCAAACATGGAGAGGGCGTCTGCCTCCCTCATTTGGAGTCATGTTTCTGGACATACACTGATTGGAAGTCTTTAGCTGCTCAATGTTCCACCATGTCCACCAGCTGTTCTCTAACGGTGCGTGTCTGCTGTTTGCTGCTGAGCAGGTTGTGGGGTTTTTAGAGTTTTAACTTTCTGCAGTGATCTAATAGAGTCTAAATCGCTCTGCAGAATTATTGCTGATGATTCTCAGCGGAAATCTGTGTAATCACTACAAAGGACTCGTTTACATTAGACATTGTTTCAATAAAAATATTGATTAGTGCAGACACATGCTGTTATACTGTACCTGCCATTTGCAGGAACCATATATTACAATCAGCTCTTTATGTACAGAGAATAGTAATGAGCCACTTTATGATACAGGTCAGTATTTGCCAGAGCACTTCATTCTTGTTAGTATAAGCAACATAGCACCTGCTAGACTGAGTTCATAATATACAGCTGATGATGTTCATGTAATTTTGCATAGTATTCTGTTCCATCTCTGGCCTCTGGGGGTGATTTACCTCCATTCAGTCTGATAATCAATCTCAGCTAATGAGACAACTAATGCCTGACTTGTGATCAGCTCATTTTTTCTGATCGATGTTCGTCAGAGAGCAGCATTTTCCAGCATGCGGGGTAATGTAATGTATGGCAACACTAATTCACCAGTTTGTTAGCTGTAGTACAGAGTGGAGTTGGACTCGCAAGCTGACTGTGCAGTTACATCCTGAAGGTCAGTGTGTGTGTGTGTGTGTGTGTGTATGGTTTGGAGGAAGCAGGCAGTTCATTCATATGATGTGTCAACAGCTAATGTTCAACTATGGATGCGTGGTTATTGACAGCAGTGGTCTGTGGGAGTAAATAGCAGCCAGAGTTTTGCAGCCCGAACACACGGACTGTTGGAAGCTTCCCAGTGCAACGACAGTGCTGCTACTGTTGGGAACTTGGCAGCACATCTGGAGCATACAGTCTATGATCTGGAGCAGCTGGGAGCTTAGTTACTGACATTGTGTAATTCTGGTCTTCATTTTTGTAGGTTTCCATTATAATAACATTTAATTTGTTAAGTTAATTGCAGAGATCTGGAAACACGGCGTAGCAGAAGTCAAGGTGCTGTACTGAACATTTCTCAGTAGCAGTTGGTTTTTCATCTTGGGTTCGTGATAAGTTGCAAATAATCTTTAATCACCATGCAGTTCATCTCATGTCCACTAGTTTTTCTGCAGCTAAACTTCATGGGACATTTTGATGCCAACGCAGCAAAAATGTATCTTTCAGCAGATCCCCTCGACCCTTGATTATTTTCCACCATTCCTCGTCACTCTCTGTAAACTCTGTCCCCCACAGGCTGCATCCATCTGTACACATATTGTCTCCTGCTGGTCTCCATTCCCGCCCCGCTCAACTCAATACCTCTCATTTCAGCTCATCGCGCCGTTATCGATCCCCTCTGTCACACGGCACGCTGTCTGGGGAAAATTGTGGCGCTGATGTGAGAGGGATAATACATCGCTAAATTAGCTTATTATTAGTTTTCTCTGGAGGACAAATGCCATCGAGCTTCGAGGCTTCTGAGCTTTATGACACTGATGGAGGCCACAGTGGACGACAGTAGCTTTCCTGCTGGTCTGATGGATTGATGTTACATTTCAGAAGAAACTGCTAAAACTGGTCAAAGCAGATCCATGTTCATTGAAACATGTTTAATCATTGTTGTCATGATTCTTTAGGGTGTTAGCATGCTGATATTTGATAAATGAGCATTTAAACCCAAAGAGGAGCAGAGGCTCATGGGAATGCCATTCATTTTATAGGTGTTTTGCCACAAACCAATGTATTAGACAAGTGAAAATGTATTTTCTACTGAAATAGATTTCACATGGGATGCACAGTAGTCATGCTGGGTCGTGTTATTTAACATAATAACCACATGCTGGCTCACCGCCGCCTTTTCTGTTCCAATTAAGACCTCGATTAAAACTAGCAATTAAACAGTTAAAGCTGTTTTTCAGAAGCAGCGTCTCTTTTAGCGCCTCGGATTTGCATTTGAAATAAAAATAAGAGAGTAAAAATAATTTTCTCCACCTCACAGGTTGAACAGAGGGAGGGGAGCACACACACACACACCAGCTCTCCCTCTTAGATCCTGACTTCAGCACAGCTGAATGGAGGGGCCACTGAGTGCCAGTCTAAAGCTATATAAATAGTTTCTTTTATAAATGATTCACCGTAGCACACTTTCAACAGTGAAGTGTGCGGTAGACAGAAACATTACTATTTCATGGACATGGACAAGCAGCTCAAGCACCATTCACATTCAGTTCGGTCTGCGTCGTTAAAGTCTGCGAGGCTCGTTCTGTGTAATCGCTCTGTTTGCAGTCTTTGGTTCACGCTGATAGAGAGCGGTGATTGCAGTTAGAGGAAGGTTTACAGCCGTGATGGAGATTGCAGCAGTCCAGTCTGACCAGTCACGGTTCTTTCAAATAAAAATATAGATGGCCGCAGCTTAATATAAATAGGACTTAGCAATATCTGTTGTTTGTGACTACTAGTAATAGCTAGACACCATGGCAGCCTGTAATGCATACACCTACCCTCACCGAGAATGAATGGGATGGAAACAGCATATGTGGTAGACTGCACCAGATCATTTTTAATCTCTGTTTTTGACAAATAAAAACATATAACTTAAGCATAACTTTAAAAATGATGGTCACATAAACATTGTAAATACAGTGAAGTTATTAAAAGTAAGGAGCCATCAAAGAATAATGTGATCATCAGGGAAAAACAGGAGCAACGTGATGGCGATATTGTTCTCACAGAGGGAATGTGGTCAAATTTACTGTAATCTGAGAACCAAGATGAAGAGAGCTGGCTTCAAAAAGGTGTTTGGATCTTTGTGACATTGGAATATAAAGGACTGACATAACAGTATAGATTTGGAAAGAAAGATATAGAGAGGATTAGGCTCGTTGGAAGGGGGCCATGTTTCTTGACCTCCACCCCAAATACACAACAGGTAAAACAATTTTCTTTTTTATTATTTCCTGTGAGCGTAGGATTGATGGATGATACACGCAGCTTGTTGGAGTTATAATGAGGTCATTTGTCCATTCCTCCATCTTTAAGACAACATTTTCATTCAAAGCCGTATAGATAGGCTCATATGTTCTCACCCATTTAGTTGCTGTCGTGTGCATTAGCTAATTAGGTGACATGGACTGGCGGGTTTAATGTAATAATAATCGCAGCGGCAGGAAACCTCAGACAAGCTCTCTCGGCCAGGCCTGTAAAGAGCTAGCCCCAGCTCGCTGCTAATTAGCTCAGCGGGGAGTCCATCACATTGATTTGTACAGTGAGCTTCGTCTCCACTCTGTGCTGATTGTAATCAGGCTCAGCGCCAGCTCGGGTGGAGCCACAGCGATGATACAGCACCAGGTGGATTTAAGTGTCTCTGTATGTTTCTACCTAATCACAGCCAAATGGACATAATTGGACCCAGATTATTTTCAAAGGTTTTAGGGCAGCTGGTATTTCACATATATACATTTACACATTAATACATTAATTAAAATGCGTTTAATGCTGTTGTTTTGGGAAGGACATCTTAACTCATGTCCTTTAATATGTGCAACATAAAAATGGGCTTGTAACAAATAAATATGCTTATATATTCAAAGAAATCGACTTTTAACACAAGTAGCTGTGAAATTTACAGCACACTTTTTTTCACTCCTATCGGTCTTTCAGCTTCTCAGTGGCCATGTCCCAACAAGTTGAGTAAATCAGGTGGTCAGTTTGAGGTATCAGTCTGGGTTAGTTTGCATATAAAGTTAGTTTAGTTTTTTTTTTTTTTTTTGCTGAGGGCTGATTTGTTCGAGCTCAGTGGGGGCCGTGCAGAGCCTGTGAGTAGGCTGAGAAAACTAATTTAGACACTTAAAATTCATTTAAATGTTCACTGGGATTATGTGGAAGGAAGCTGAGGTCTGATTTTGATTTTGGTTGGAAGGGAAGAAGAAGAGCTGGACAGTTGACGAAATGTCCGACGCATGTAAAGTAGCTGGACTTATAGGCCCTGAAGTCTGAATCAGAAAAACATTTACTGCTGCACTTCCTGCCTGCTCCTGTCTGCAGAGTGATACGCACGCTGAAGACCAGCAGACTGTGTTGTCCTTGTACAGAAGTGTTTTACCCGGACACTGCTCTTTCTCAGAAGTCCTCTGCTGCTTCATTGTCATCAGACGAGTTGTAATCTAGAGTTTCCCTCCACGTTCGCCTCCCTGGCTGATACTTCCTCGAGATTTACTCCTCCGCCGTTACAGGATTCCCCCAGGACTCCTCAAAACTCAAATCCTGGGAAATATAGCAGTACGGTGGGGACAGTGTCGCCCTGTCTCCATTGTCCCAATGACAAAAATACACACACACACACACACATGTTCCCTGTTTCAGGATGGTTTCACCACCTGGATTTGAGCCCTTCTGATGACTTTGAATGAATATGGGTCATAAAACGTTTAAAAATAATGTAATTTAAGGTGTTTTTACTCTCAAATGTCAGAAGCCAGTGAATAATAGACAGTGTGACAGCACCCATGGTGATTATACACAGATATAGGCAGATATATATATAGGCACACATAGCCCCAGCTTTATTAAAGTCAAAGTCATTTTTGGATGAGGTGCCTGAAATAGAAACTAGAGTCAGTCACTTCATGTTTGTCATTGACTCATTTCCCAAAACCTGTCACCTGATGACATCATGAATTCAGATTTTGATGATGATGATTTCCAGTAGCATCCAAACACATCCAGCAATAAGGACTTTTCTAAGCTAAGCTAAGCCTCAGGTCTCAGTTACACAGAGAATGAAACGCAGGTTTTTCATGAGATCAATAAAGATCCAGACTGATATAAATCAGTGCTGTTTGTTCTGAACTTACAGTTTCAATGTTTCTGTAACAAAAGGCAGTGTGATGTGTTTGTGTGTGTGTGTGTGTGTGTGGGTGGGATTGACGAGAGGATCTGTGATAGAAAATGCATCATGTTTGTAGCCGTTGAGGCTAAAAACAGAACAGGAGCGAGTGACCCCCCCCACCTCCTGGGTGGCTGTGTGACATCCCTCCCATGGCTCGTTGTCACCGGACACTGACTCCAAGTCAGCTCTCTGCCCCCCCTCCCGCCCTCCCTGGGGTTTAGGATGTAAGCGACTTTATAGATCATGATGAAGTTTGTAGTTGTGTTATATTCGGTTGTATTATATAAGTTGTTCCAGATATTTTGTCCACTCCCTGTGAGCTTTTCAGACACAGTCTGGGTGTCTGGTCTGGCCTCCCTGTCCCTGTTCTCTTTGTTACTTATGAATGTGACACAGCCACAGCCTCAGAAGCACTTAACTTCAGACTGGATGTCTGAAAAATGCATGAACGTATGTATCTGTGTCTGTATGTGCATGCGCATGCGCACACATACACACACACATACACAGGAGAGAGAGGATATGGTGAATTATTCATTCATGTATGAGGTCATGATGATTTCATGGTGATTCCTGAACGCAGTGCTCAGTTTTTAGATGTTTGCAGAGTGAGCGTAGGTTTGTAAATCAGAGGGAAGGAGCTAGATTTTGGAGACAACGAGTGACTGGATGGTGTGATGGTGTGATGTGTGATGTATGATTGCTTTGATTCCTACATGGACTGACTGTTTCCTCTGTGTTGTCATAGGAGGGTAGGGGGGGGTGTTGTGAACAAGACAGGGATGAAAAGATTGGATGAAAGTAAAACGAAGGACCTGTGCCAGTGGAGTGCTCTGAAGCACTATCAAATGTGGTTATTCCTCCATCCACTCCCTCGCCTCCTCTCGTTCTTTCCACCTGTCCTAAAACCCAAATGAATGAATGAATACACAAAATGTAAAGGGAGTAAAAGAGAGATTGTCGGGCAGCTGTGGAAAGGAGGCTAATGAAGGAGTTAACCTGGGGTTACAGAGGAAGACATGGATGGAGTGGCTATTACGTCCTGCTCCTCCCACAGGGATTACACAATCTTCACTGGATATGAAACAAGTTCCACTGTTACCCACCCAGCAGGCCAGCACACACTCATGACAATCTTTATCACAATATTATATTTTCAGGCAGCATGTTGTAGAAACCATGTTTAGAGTAGGGAAGTGAATGAGCGCCACCTTTGGAAAGTGGTACTGTCCTACCTTGACCTGAACTATGTGCACCCAAAATCCAAGTAGAGATGAATCAAGGGCAACTGGACTTTGTTTTTAGACGTTTCACATCTGATCCAGGAGTCTTCTTCAGTTCTTCAATTCAGAACCCTTCCCCTTCTTCTTCAGTCTCTGTCTGTCTCTGCCTCTCGGCCGCAGATTGAAGAGGACATTGTTCTCCCACGCCTGCTGGGTTTATATTGATCCACGTGTCTTCGAGCCGCTCACACAGATAACAGCTAATGCGCAGAGAGGGAAAGGTGGGGACCTCTCCTACAAAACGAAGGTTATCGTTCTTTTCATTTCATCCAGGGCGTCACTGAGAGATCAGATAACCCAGGCTTCGGTTTCATCACGTCTAAACACAGGTATCACTGTGCAGCAATATCCATCTCTGTATTTTCATGACAGCAACACCCAAATATATTTCAGTACTAAGATCAGATGTATCAGACCGAGGGGCAGATAACTGTGGCAGAGCTGTGAATATCTGTGCACAGGCTTGGTTCTGAAAGAAATAACAACACTGAGTTACAGTACATTAGATGAACTGTGATAACATCAGGAGATGCTCTGCAGACGCTCCAGATACAGCAAGAGTTGTCGTCCAGGGTCGTGGTTGTAGTTTCTGGTTCAGCACTGCTGCTGTCAAATAATTCACTCTCCAAGTCACTGACAATGCAGCAGGTCTATCAAATGTCTCTGCACGCTGTCCAACAACTACATTTGGTGTGTGCGTCACTACTCTTAAAGCAAATGCTTTGTTATTGGCCCTTTTTCTTTATTGGGAGTTGTCTGAAGGTTGGGTGGACGAGGCTGCGTCCGAAAAGCTGAGATACGTTTCACTTTGCTTTGCTCACCCTTTGTGGAAATGCCTGCCCCCTCCCCGGATAACGTCCTCACCTGTGTGTGTGAACAAGTTATTTGTAAAAACGCACTCATGTAAACATCAGGTGAACCTGTTTTTTTTTTTTGTTTTGTTTTTATCACAAGCAGGTGATGGAAGTTCCTGTGTGTGAACTGTGAAGTGTCAACAGAAGACATGAAGGGATGGGAAAGGTCAGGGGACGCCTGCTGTCCGCCTGCTTTTTAAATCAGACTCCCCGCATGGAAGCAAAGGCTTTAAATAATAACGTGTGTGTGTGTGTGTGTGTGTGTCTTTCCTGTATCTATTGTGGTATAATTGGCACTTTATTGACCTTGATTCAGAATACTGGCAGCCAGTCTGTGTTTACTCACCCAGCAGAGGTCGGTCGTACACACACACACACACACACACACACACACAGTATCAGCAGAGTAATAGGGAGAGGTAAAAATCATTTTACTGACTCCATCAGCTGCAGGTTTACTCGTCTGAAGCCATTTCGGGTGAATGTCCAAACAGGATGTAGATTATACTCAGCTGACTGGAGCGGCCGAGTCTGTCTGTCTGTCTGTCTGTCTGTCTGCAGGCTGATCGCATCACGTACCTCAGAGAGTGAAAAAGAGTGAACAGGGAAAGAAGGAAGGAAATGGCGAGAGAGCAAGAATGTGAATAAGATAATTGGGAAGATGAGGTCAGAGATACTGACTAACCAGGCTGCCTTTGTCTCTGACTCTGGGGTCAGCCTGTGTGAGTGAGTTAGACAGATTCAATTAAAATGAAGAGCAGATTTTATTCTATCAACCGTTTGGCGAGAGCAGGCATTGCTTTCCCAACCCGGTGGATGTTCAGTTTTTTAAAAAAAATAAAAAAATAAAAAAATAAAATTCCAAGCTCCTCAGGCTGCTGCACCACAAAACTCACTCTGATGTCCGAGACAGTTCCCACAGCATCACTAAGCCAGGGGACAGTTTTAATGGGAAAAAAAAAAAAATCTGGAGTCTGGCTGCATCAGTATGCTGACAGAGCAGCCCGGCTGAAGACACGGGGGACAGAGACTAAGAGAGAAAGAGATTAGCACGATAGATGAGAAGTGAAAGTGGGGGGGACAAAGATTTTGGGACATGACAAAATGCAGTGTGGTTTTGTGGGTGTTCTTATGCACATGAATGAATAAGATGACACTCTTTTATCTGTATCGGGGCTCATTTGTGTCCTGTCACGGTTGGACTAGGACGACTCTGCTCTGCTTCTCTGGCTCTTGTTTCTCTGTCTCTCTCTGTCTCTCTCTTCCCCCGTCTCTCTCTCTCTGTCTCTGTCTGCTTTGGCCTCGTCCTTGTCTCTTTCAGTCTGGAGACAGGATGAAGTCAGAGTTGGCAGTAAAGCACTGTGTCAGCTAACTAGGACAGCGGTCTCAGAGCGACAGTAAGGGGCAAGCGGCAGATTAACGTAGCGTCCCTTTCCCGGGGGCCCTCCGTTCAGACATCCTAAACATCGCCTCGCAAATGTTTTCTTTATTCTGGTTTCATTTGAATTTATGTCTCGTGTTCATTTGTCTCCAGCAGAGTTGACAACAGCTCCGAGTCTTAATCTCTCAGTCTGTCTGCTCTCTAGCAACAGCGTTGACTCACTCGAGACAATAAAACATGGCCTTTATTTATCCGTAGGTGACATTTCGTGTGGGTGATTTGCTCTCGGACACAAACACTGATTTTTCCATCCTGTGCACAGAAAAACACACTAGAAATGAAATTACAGGCCCAGTGTCAGGGCCCGTAACAGCCTCCGGGAAGGAAAATTTTTTTCCTCGATCATTTTTCCTGAACAGATTTGTGTGGAAAAGCTGTTTGGTAACAGGATGTTATTCATGAAGCAAGCAAGTCTTCCACTCTGATGTACAGCAGTTTGAACGTGTGCGTCGGGGTGTATTTCACTCTGATGGCGTGCCATTATGGTGCCATATGCTGACATGTACATATTGTTATTGTGTGTGTGTGTGTGTGTGTGTGCCGTGTCAAAGTGATGGCTGCTATGGAAGAAATGCGATCATAAACACACGGCTGCACTGCACATGTCATATAAAACCGATGACTCCTCTCCGGTTTATTAGTGCTGGGATGTCATATGAAGGGAGTTTGGGGAGTAAAATCCTATTATATCCCTGACATGCTGCTCTACTGCTTCATCGCCTGCTGTGGTTTAAAATGCTTCCGCTTGGATGCTGCTCATGGTGCCGTCTCGGCTGAGATGAGAAACGGAGGCTGACGAGTTGATACGACAATTCGGAGCTGCCATGAAAGCACAGTTCACAAAAAAAAATAATTAAAATAAAATAAAATACAGCTTCTTGCTGCTATTGTCTGCATTGTTATATATAGTGCAAGTCTTGTCCTTTGTGTATCTGGATCTCCACCTTTTAACTTCCATCTACCAGCTGACCTCCACACCTGCAAAATCTCTTCTTGCATTTTGGGTCCCCAGAATTTCCTATCCCACAGTACTGTTGGCTTTTCAGTGCAGGCTCATTAATCTGTTCAGTAAACACACCCTATAACGCGTGCAAGTCGTACATGCATCAGTGAGCAGAGGGACGGGGGGGGGGGGGGGGGGGGGCGGCACCCCTTGGTGTTCAGGGTCCCAACCTGCGGCGTTAAACTGTACTTACACTGCAGCTCCTGTGGGAAAACGCACAGTTATACGTTCTGCCTGTGCGCAGTGATTCCTGCAGTCGTGCCTGTAAGCAAAAATCACCCATTGACTGGACTTTAAAAGAAGGAGGTTGTTTCCCACACACTCTTTCTCCACCTCTGAGAGTCCACATTTTTAAAGTGCAGCCTTCGTTTCATCGATTATCAGTTCAGTCGTTTTCTTTTGGACTTTCGAACTTTTGGATCTTCTCTAGAATTAAAATTTTTAATCTATTTTTGGACACAGTTCGGGTGCTCAGCTTGAGTTTCTATTGATTTTTCCATCCGCCAATATCAATAAGAGTCTTAAAATCAGCAAACTGGAGCTGGATATTAAATGATTTGTTGTTAAAATATGCCTATGATTGCTGTCGTAGGCATGTTTTAACAATGAATGACCTAATGATGTCTAGAGAACTCACCCTGTCTCCTCCTGCCCTGTTCCAGGCGTTTGGACAGGCCTACTCCACCCAGCGTAAGCTGGCAGAGGACGGGGAGACCAACGAGGAGACCCTGCTGCAGGAGTCTGCCACCAAGGAGGCGTACTACATGGGCCGCCTCCTGGAGCTCCAGTCGGAGCTGAAGCACAGCCGGTCCACTGCCTCCAGCATCCAGGCTGAGAACGATCATCTGGGCGCCCTGCTGCAGGAGCTCAGGGAGGTACGGTGCTGGACTGGAGTCCCGATCGGTTTCTTTCTGATTCCATCTCCTTTCTTTATGTGTCACGAAGCGCACACAGCTTCAGCTCTTCCTCCCTGTACTGTCTCAGCAGAGTAATGAGATGTTGGAGCTGCAGCGCAGCCGGATCAGAGAGGAGATCAGGGAATACAAGTTTCGAGAGTCGCGGCTGCTCCAGGACTACACTGAGCTGGAGGAGGAGAACATCTCTCTGCAGAAACTGGTGTCCACTCTGAAACAGAATCAGGTACAGATGATAGCGGATGTTACATGATTTTGGTTCTGCTTGATTTCCCGCCATTAATCCATCTGTGCCTCCATCTTCTGCCTCAGGTGGAGTACGAAGGCCTGAAGCATGAGATCAAGGTCCTGGAGGAGGAGACGGAGCTCCTCAACAGCCAGTTACAAGACGCGGTGCGTTTGAAGGACATCTCGGACACTCAGCTGGAGGAGGCTCTGGAGTCTCTGAAGAGCGAGCGCGAGCAGAAGAACCACCTGCGCAGGGAGCTGGTCCACCACCTCAGCATGTGCGACGTGGCCTACACCGGCAGCGCCCACCTGACGTTCACCTCTGCCCCGCCCAGTGGCACCGCCACCCCAACGACTCTGCTCTCCCCAAACGCAGAAGAGCCAACAAGGTGCAGATTAATAATATATTTTTAAAACGTATATATAAATATGTTTTGGAGGAACAGTAACTGTTTTCTATATTTTCATCTGCCAGATGTAACGGCCACCTCCAGGGTGGGACGGGAGTGGGGACAGCCGCGGGGTCGGCGCCCCGGGCTAACGGAGAGTGCCGAGGGCCGGGCCGGAAAGCCGAGGGGGCGGCGACGTCGGACCTGTTCAGCGAGATGAACCTGACGGAGATCCAGAAGCTGAAGCAGCACTTAATGACAGTGAGTCTGATCTCGGATCAGTCGTGCAAACTGGAAACTCGGATCACAGTGTGAAAGTGTTACCAAAAAAAAAAAAAACAAACAAACCACACTGATGGTGCGGTAATGTTACCATGTAATCACCAAATCCAAAACAGTTGTTCCAAAATAAGTTATTCCCCCAAATTTGTTTGTGAAAAGCAGAAGATTTTATTCTTTATTTTCAGAGTCTGCCGGGCTCATGATCCAGCATCTGACTCCTTTTTAAAAAACAAAGGCTTTTGAATAATTTAATGTAAAACCACGCTGATATACAGTATTCCCTCTGCGTAAAGCACTCTGCCTCTCACTTTCTCCCTTTGTCTCCTCCTTTATCTTTACACACACTCATTCATTCCTCTTCTCTGTCCTACCACTCTCAAACATCTCTGGCCGTTTCCCAAACTTAACAACCAGCTACTTAGTGAATCAAATCAATCTCAAATCACCACAAAGATGCACAGTGTGTGTTTATGCACATCTGTGTGTTGCACGTGTGTGTGGGGCGTGCATCTGCTTCTGTTCCAGGAAGTGTAATCCCATCCACCCCTGCTCTCTGCAGCCTCTGCCCGATAGGCTGGGGGCCGCAGGATGAGCTTTATTTATATCTCTGCTCGCTGACACACTACACTATCGACCGCTCTCCAGCAGACGGGTGGATTTCATTGCAGCTTCTGCTGGTGTTCAGCCTGCTCTTTTTTTTTTATGTAAATGAATCCCCTTTTGTGCTGTGGTGTAGTCTCTGCACATCCAGTAGAACTTGAATTCTTCACTTTAATGCTAAAAAGTGGCCCAGTGTGGATTATGACGCAGGTTGAGGCAGCTTTGGATGGTTCTACACCAGTGAAGCTGGGATCATGTATGTCGTATTGTATTTGTTCTTCTTTTTTCTTGCTGCCTCCACCTTCAGGTTGAACATGAGAAAGCATCCCTGATGACGAGCCTGCAGGAGTCCCAGACTCAGCTCCAGCACACCCAGGGGGCCCTGACCGAGCAGTACGAAAAGACCCTCCGCCTTAGCCAGAAAGTCACTGCCCTCCGCCGCCTGCATCGAAGGGCCCACCTCAGTCAGGAGGCCCAGGGCAGCGCCGCCTCCCAGCTCCATCCCGAGTCCGAGATGGAGCTAGGCAGAGACGAGGAGGAGGCAGAGGAGGAAGGAGGAGCAGAGGAAGACAAGAGCGAGACGCTCAGTAAAAGTCAGGTGTTTTCATACCAAACGCCGGGTCTGGAGATCCTGCAGTGCAAGTACCGCGTGGCTGTGACGGAGGTGGTGGAGCTAAAGGCGGAGGTGAAGGGTCTCCGTGAGAGGCTGGCTCAGGGCGCGGAGGGAGCGGCGGAGGCAAAGCCGAGGCAAAACGGCCAGCTCAAGAGACTGGAGAGGCAGGTGGCCTCTTTGGAGAAGAGCTGCCGGGAGGGACGCGAGAAGGTAACCGTGTTGGACTGACAAGTGTCTGTTTGAACAGAAATGAGACATAATCGCAGAGATGAAGGATTTCCTCTTCCTCTTCCTCTTCTTTCAGATTTCTAGTCTGGAGTTGGAGTTGCAGGCAACTCAGTCGGCAGCCAACGAGAGCCAGGGGGCGCTGAACGCAGCTCAGGACGAGCTGGTGACGCTGAGCGAGGAGCTGGCCCAGCTCTACCATCACGTCTGTCTGTGCAACAACGAGACGCCCAACCGCGTCATGCTGGACTACTACAGGTCTGACTGCTGTTTGGTCAGTGGGATACACAGAGCGATAAACGAGTGGAACAATGTTGCAATGGCTGAGGTCCAGTTTGAACTCTTGGCACTGACAACAACCAACGGGGTGATGCAAAAACATAAGGTTGTACTGGTTAAAAATAAATCGTATTCATTCTGTTTCTTCCTCTAGACAAGGCAGAGGGCTCCGGGGCCTCAGTGCCAGTCTCAAAGCCATGTCTTCGGACAACAGCAAAGTTCTCCTCACACCACGCCTTGCCAGGCGGCTGGCTGCTGTCGCTTCGACAACCTCAACTCCCGGGGAGTCGCGGAGCCCCTCGGAGTCTCCATCCAAAGAGCCCCTGTCTGGGGAGGGTGGAGGGGAGGAGAAGGAGGGGGACAAGGAGGGCCTCCAGGCGCCACCCGAGCAGAACCTACCGGCCTGCACGCCTCCGACCCGGTCGCCCAGCATCAGTGCCTCTTCGTCGTCATCGTCGTCGTCATCGCCCGCCCTGGAGCCAGCCGGTGAGCTGCGCAAGGAGCCCATGAACATCTACAACCTCAACGCCATCATCAGAGACCAGGTAGGACACACTGCTCATGTCTCTGTCCTTTCTTTAGTTTTGTCTCTTAAACTTTTCTGTCCACTCTCTACCCCTCTTTTGGTCTTTTTCTCTTCCCTAGGATTTGACAACTCAAATTCATCACCAAAATAAAGTAAACCACCTTGTGTCCTCTTATCTCCTCTTGCCCTTGCCTTGTCACCCCTCCATCTCCCCTCTCTGCCCCCCCCCCCCCCAGGTGAAGCACCTTCAGTGGGCAGTAGACCGATCTCTGCAGCTGTCCAGACAGAGAGCCGCTGCCAGGGAACTGGCCCCTCTGATGGACAAGGACAAGGAGAGCTGTATGGAGGAGATCCTGAAGCTCAAGTCTCTGCTCAGCACCAAGAGAGAGCAGATAGCCACCCTCAGACTGGTGCTGAAGGCTAACAAACAGGTGAGATAAAGGGCAGCTCTGACTCTGCTATGACCCATGTCTGCAAACTAACCAATCAGAATACGGCATGAACTGATGCAGAATGTGCGGGATGCAATAATATTCTCCCAGGAAATGTTTCTAAAAGAAAATCAGCTATGCTAATGTCTCCACAAGCTTGTTCCAGCTGTGAGGTAGCATTATCTGTCCATCGATCCGTCCTAAATCATTCACTCAGCTATAGACAAATGATGTTAACAAATATTATCCACTGATGCCTGTTTAGAGCCTAGGAGACGTAAGAGCCCATGAGATGGTGGGTTATCAGTGTTTCCCATGAAACACTCACAGGCTTCACTTCCAGCTGACCTTATTGTGACGTTCCCATCATGGGACTAAGATTCCTACTTAATCAGATTCTTCAGAAATGAAGAATGTATGACACGACACGACACGACTGTTTACAAGTCTCCACTTTCCTCAAACGCATCTACCAGTAAGGCTGATTGAAGGACTCACTTGGCTGTCCCAAAACTTTCCCCCACTGCAATAAATTTATATTGCCTGTTTTATATGGATTCTCCCTAAGGCATGTGTGTATCAGTCAGTCAATGCAGAGGCTACAGCTAGCACAATGCCTACCATTGGCTAAAACAGCTCTTCACTGATGTGGATTTACACTCAGTGCAAACTATGTTCTGGAAAAATGAGTCATTTCCTGTAGAAACAAAACTCTTTATGATATATGTGAATGTGTGTGTGTGTGTGTGTGTGTGTGTGTGTGTGTTCACCCAGACAGCAGAGGTGGCTCTGGCCAACCTCAAGAGCAAGTACGAGGCGGAGAAGTCCATGGTGACCGACACCATGACGAAGCTAAGGAACGAGCTGAAGGCGCTGAAGGAGGACGCCGCCACTTTCTCCTCCCTGCGAGCCATGTTCGCTACCAGGTCAGAGGCCAGATCCACGAAATGCAGCGTCCATTACACAATATTGTCTTAGATGAACAGTGACAGATGGCGACACGCGATGTGAGGTGTGATAACTTTATATAGCAGTGATATGTTTGGGCTTTTTGTCTGTTCAGCATGTTTTGGACTTACTCTGCCCCCAAGTGGCGAAGAAGTGAATCGATGCAGCATTAATGTTGCATTATCAAGGCTTCTGTGGTTAAATTCAAGAAAACACAGAACAGTTATATCAGTTTTTTAACGTCTCAATAAGTGTAAGCTACAGTGTCTCCTGATCCAACAACAGACGTCCCGGTGGTAAAGAAATAGTTTGACAGCCTGGGAGGTACGCTCGTTCAACCTGCTGAATGCTTGCTCTCCTCAGGTGTGACGAGTACGTGACCCAGCTGGATGAGATGCAGAGACAGCTGGCTGCGGCCGAGGACGAGAAGAAGACTCTGAACTCCCTCCTCCGGATGGCCATCCAGCAGAAACTGGCCCTCACCCAGCGCCTGGAGGATCTGGCTTTCGATCAGGAGCAGACCCACCGCACCCGCGCGGGCAGGCTGACTCGCGGGAAGACCAGCACCCCCAAAGTAAGTCCCCCGTCCTTGGCTTCGGCCTCCAGCCTATCCCAAGGCTCCGCTTCAGTTCTGGCCCCTGGCAGCCTCCCCGCTTCTGGCCTTACTAGTCCCACGTCAGTTGTTCCTGATGATCGCAGTGCGCCCCTTAGTCCATCCATGGTCAGTGCAGCTGCTGCAGCTCTTGCTTCAGCTCTTACCTCCCCTACCTCACACGCACCCCCTTGCAGTCCATCCTCACCAGTGGTCACCTCACTGGCTGGCACTCTGGCGTCAGAGAGCCCCCCCTCCCTGGAGGCTCCCTCCGCTCCATCGGCGCGGACCCCACCCTCAACCCCTCTGAGGCTGGCTCACTCCCAGTGGACCCTGGGGGTGCGGACGTTCATGGTTGACTCCCATAGTTTCAATGTCAACATTTCCCCCGCTCTGCCCCGTAGCTTGGGCCTCTCCAGACTCTTTACCACAGACGCACACACCTCTCCCTCCTCCACCATCACCACCACCAACACCACCACCAGGCCCACCCAGCCAGGATCTGCCCCCTCCTCTCCATATCGGTCCCCTATTCTGGGGCATAGGCGTTCCACGTGGAGTTCCTCACCCCGAACTCGGCCCCTCTCTAGTTTGACGCGCTCTTCTGCCCTCTACACCCCTTCCTCATCCTCCCCTTACACCTCCCCCCACTCCTCTTCTTCGTCCCACAGCTATTCCTCTGCCTTCTACACCTCCTCTCCAGCTTTTGCGTCCTCTAGCTCCTACCTCCCCTCTGGCACCTCCACCTCCTACAGCCACTCCACCCACTACACGCCCCTGTATCCCAGATACTACAGTTCTTACCGGCCCCGGCACTGACCCTCGACTGTAAATCCTTTACAATAAGCCTTTTTCAGCCTTCTCCACCAGGCTCCTTATTGAAAACTGAAAACTGCAAGTCCCATCATGCCTCTCTTTTCTTCACCCGAGAGACTGGGGGCTCACAGAGAGGAGGACAGACTGGTTTCCCATTTCCCAGTCCATGCTTTCCTGTGCCTAAGCCTTGGCCAGTGGTTTCTGAATGTTCAGTGACTTTGCTCAGGGATTTGACTTAAGGAGCACAAGCGCCTTCCTTTTATTCTGAGACTGCTGATTGGTCCACAGGAGGGCGTTAAAAGAGACTTTTTAATGGGCGTTTTTAGCATTTAGGTTCTTCAGGTTGAGACCACACATGCATGAAGTGATAAAAAAAAAAAAAGGGGGACACAGAGACATTCAGACATTGACTGGACACTTGGCGGACACTTTCGTAGCTTCGAACGAGGGCCATGACACATTAAACACCGTCCTCTATATTCAGTGTAAAATCCACTCTGTTTTTAAATAGTAGTGAGTCTCATATACTGTGTTGTACTTGGACGCTTAAGGGTTCAGTATGATTCAAATGAATACGGTTGCATAAAGTGTCGTCCAAACCCGTCTGAGGTCAAAAGTATTTGTTCATGTTTTAGGATGGCCACACTTCAAAGTCTCCACAGAGGCATCACGGTGTTACACTTGTGTTGCTGTAATTTCAAAATCTGAAGGGGGGGGGGGGGGGGGGGGGGGGGGTGAGGGGACAAGCGTTTGAGTCGTTGTTGAGCACATGACATTAGTTTGAAGCATACTGACTCCTTCAGCGTTTCAACTTTGATTTCACTCGTTAATCTCGCACAGACTCACACACACACACACACACACACACCTTTTTTTTGTATGATGAAGCAGCTGTGGATGAGGAGTGACCGAACGAGTCACTGGTCTTCACTGGATATATTTCGTCAGGGTGTGTGTGTGCGTCGCTTTCCCGACAGCGCTCCTCAATGACTGACTCTTCATTTTCCTTGTCTAGGGTTGTTGCCGTCATCAGCTCAACCTTTAGCAATTTATTTATTTATTTATTTATTTTTTGGTCCATCTCTAGCACCACCCAGTGGTTTGTTCTTATATAGCCATGTACTCAGCTATGCATGTTTCACGTTTGGATGCTCTTATAACTGCAGACTTCCTTCCCCTTCCAATATGAACATCTGATAGAGGTGCAGGCTGTATCGACGACAGAGAAGAGCTTCATGAGAAGGAGGAAGGAAGGGGGGGGTGGAGAGCACTCAAACATGGCATATGACCAGTGTAGGATCAGCTGAATCCCATAGTCTAGTCATTGTACAAGGATTCAATAGGATGAAGAGTTAGCTCTGGGGTGTGTCTCAGTAGTCTGGGTTTAAAGGATGAAAATTCAGACTCTAAACTAAAATTACTCACCAAACAAACCACGGTGATTCAAAGAACATTCAGTGACTTTACATCCACACACTGACAGGAAGAGGAAGTGATCAAAGCCCTGCTGTGACACACCATCATGGCTGACTTCAGTTACACTATTACACTAACAATGTAGCACCCTCTTGTGCCTCCGAGGCAGAGGTTTTGTCAAGCAAACGCAGAATGAATGTATTCAGGTTGCGTGAAGGTTTGTTCGTGGCACACTGCACCAAACTCAGGGAATGTGAAATAACTTCATTCGACCCGGAATGACTCAACAACCAAAAACCAGAACGACTATAAGCATCATGACATTGTTTCGCAGGGACCTCCCAGGTCAGACTGCGCTTAGGTTCACGGTTACAGTTAAAAGAACAGTCTTAAGGTTTAAGAAATATGCTTGTTTTTACATCTTACCTAGGGTCACATGAGGAGACTGATATCAGTTTTATCTGGGAGTCCAGTACAGAGATAACCCGTACGGTTCAGACCCCCAAATACGATCAGCAGCTCCATAACACCGAGATTACACCTTCCCTAAATACATCCTTACCTCTGTACTCGATTCACAGGTTAATGTCAGTCCTCTCATTTGACCTCTGCAAACTTATTTCTTAAAGCGTCCGACGTCCCTGTAACTTACTATCATCATATCTGAGATCCCACCAGTTCAGCACACATGGTACCGTATTCCCTGTGTCTGTGTGTGCCTTACAGAACCTGTGATACAGCACCTCACGGTCACAGTGTAGCCTAATAACAAATACCTGCTCTGGCTGATTGTCTTCTGTCTGGACACTAAGCCTTTTTTTTATTATTATGTGCTTCCTTTACTTTTTCCGTTTCCACATCTGCACCTCAGGCTAAAGTGCTGGGGAGTTTTCTTTGTGTGTGTTTGAATTGCTCTCTGTGAGATGAAGAATTACTCTTTATTTACTCTATTTATTTATTTTTTTTTGTCTGGGTGCTGTCCAGAGTATACAGACTTTGCAAATACTTGCCCATTTTCAAATTCAACTTTCTTCCAGTGTTCACTTTCCTTTTTTTTTTCTCTCCTTTCCATCATTGGAACCTTTAAACACCACTCTTCTTGTTTCCTTATTATAATTCAGCCTGTCTCAGTTGTGTGTGGACAGTTTTCCCTTGTCTGATAATGCAAAACGGACGCGCCTTCGTTCCTAATACACCCAAGTTTTTCTGTATTCAACATGGGGCAAAAACTCATTTGACAGGCAGCTTTAATTCTTATTTTTTTTGATATCTGATTGGCTGCTTTGAAAGTTGTCTTTGCCATGACGGGGGCCCATATTTTTCTTCTTATTTTATCTTATTTCTCTTCGTCTTCTTCCTTTCTTTTTTGTAGCCTTAAACCATCAAAGCTCTAATGTCAGCAATCGGATTTCTAAGGTTCATATAACCGAAAAATGACCGAGCCCCACCCCCCGACGGGGAGCTCCAGGCCTCACCACATCAGACCACGTACCAGAGTCAGACAGTAGACTCTAGTGCCTGTGAGCCTGTTAGTCTGATTCCTGCAGACTTAAGTTGCCCAAATTTTTTTTGAGGATACTGAAGCATATTGTTTCACTTCCACCAGATACCATTAGAGGTCTGCACCTGGTTTATACCTACTCCCATTACAGCTACATTACAGCAATTCTATGGAATAAAATAATAGTCCGATACTGTAAATACTGTGTATTGAGAGTAAGAGACCTTTCAAAGTCTTTTCATTCATAAGACATCCTATAATGTGATAATATCTTACCTCAAAGGTCACCAAGTGTCATGTGGTGAGTTCATATTTTTAAAATTCCTCCCGTAACAGACTTAATGAGATGCTCAGTGTCTGAAATGACCAGATTCCACAGGAGATAGTGATGCAGAACATCATGTTTATTGTTAGTGCCATCTTTTTTTTTTTTTTTTTTTTTTTTTTGCTGTGTGGTAATGCAGTACTGCAGGATTATCACTTACAGAATATTTACTATGTTATGGTAAATTTAAATGGACATCTAAGATTATTTTTAGTTGAGGGAAAGTTGACATGGATCCAACATCGGGATCTGGTTTGGGTTCAACCAGGATGTTGGCTGAGGTAAAGGAAGGAACCCAGTGTGATCTCCTCTCTGTGATACCCCCCCACTCTATCTGAACACACACACTGTATACTTCCACACTCACTCGTCGACACACACGTGTTCCCTGCGATCCAACCCACTGACCCAACAATTTCTAAATTTCGCCTAGGTGAATTTGAACCCGATCGAGAGACGATCTGAAGTCTGTCAAATGTTGTTTTCTGCCCCATGATGCACCCTGCTGGAACGCCGGCTCCATTCATACGCTGTTACAGAATTATCTCCGTGGGTTTCATTCACCGGGTTGAGGTCAGGTTCTCGGCCTCTCTCGGTTTGGTTGGTGCACTGGACTGAATGATAGGACCCAAACATTCTCCACAGGTTGGATAAAAGTAGTGGTCAGAGGGAAATATTACAGAGTGAAAGGTATTTGTTCAGTTTGATATTGAGGTACTTTCCCTGCTGTCCCAGTCAAATGAGTTTGGCCACACAGACATTTCATATTCGAGTTTCAAGTTGGGAAAACAGGTGAAAACCAGTGCAGTGAGCGTGACAGGCAAATATCTTGGACGAGTTCTAGACTAGAATTTTTTTAAAAGGCAGCTATACTAACTAGATAACCAAGAAACCTTTGCACATTAAAACTGTATCTCTCATATACTCGTGTCCGGCCTGTCGATGTCGGTCTCTCGACGGAAGAGAAAGGCCGTTGTTGCTCAAAAAAAAAGTGTCATAAATTGCCAAATTTTGTAAATACGCTTCAGTGCAGTGAAAATACATCTATTTTGTGCCAATTGTAGGTGGATTTGTGGCCACGAGTGTTGTATGTACAGTAAAAAAAAAAAAAAAGATTTGCTAAAATAACTCAAAGAAATTGAGAAAAGGCTAAATTATGATACTGCGACAGTACAGGCCTCCCAGAGATAGAAGATAGTGCAGTATTATTCCTCAGCGAATTAGAAGCTAGCTACTCAACTAGCTAAGGAAAATAAAAATCCACACGTGGTTTCTCTGCCCCCGCCTTTTCAAATCAACTCATTTCTAAGAAATGTCTGTCTCGCTAAAACTCCACTCTGCTGTTACAGATCCCACCATGTCACGCAGCACAGTAAGAATCACGGCTTTGGGTTTTTCTTATTGTGGATCAATGCTGGAAGCATCTGTCCTAGCATACTCTGAGCTGACGACGCCCCCACTGTTTCAGACATCCAGACTGTTAAATGTCTTATCACTGAATGTGTCCAATGCCTGTTTGCTTTCTGACCACTTTATATGCACGTGTAAATACCAAGTATTTTAAAGCTTTAACTGTACAGTGTTATGTTAATACATACTGTAAATATCTATGGATCAATGCTCTGTGTGTGGTGTTTTGTGACTGAGTGGTTGATCATGGCTAATCCCATGTTCTTCCACCACTGGAACTGGAATAACGTTTCCGTAATTTTCCATCATTTGCGGTCATGACTTCGTATTTTTTGTACGGTAAAAAGCTACACAACACTTCAACACAACAAGGTCTCCAAATCTCACTTCTCATTTCCAAATACTAAATCCAACCCAGCCTTAGCCTAACTGATGTGTGGGGGTAAGTGTTGAGCCCTTCATCTTTCATTATCATTCGTGTTTAAATTTGAAGTATTTACACCGCGCGTCTGTGCTGTGTGTCCGTCTAACAGTGCGAGTCTCTTGCAGATTGTCAGTAGTCTTCTGCCACAGTGCCGTTCTTCGTACCCTCCCCGCAGCTGAGGGCTTGGGCCTCCTCGGGCCTCCTCAGCCCCGTCCACAGGTAACAGCACCATCGCGGTCACAGCTACACAACGACCAGCAGACTCCAGGGACAGTTTGTCTCTGAGTCAACACACTTACACCGCAAGGCATTATGGTCTATGTAAAGCAACTGGACACTTAAGTTTAACAGAGCAGCTCACCCATGATCTTCATCTTTCTTTTGTCAGCAGCAGTGTGTGTGGACTCTCCCGGATCACTGACCCTCGGTCCGCTCAGCAGACGCCCGCCGTGAGTGCCTCCTGTCTGGCCTTTCCTCAGTCCGCCCCCTGGTCCTCCGTCTCTCTCCCTGGCTCACACGTGTAACATTGCTTTGGAGAAACAGAGGTGATACTGTGACACTTGCTACTGCCAGCAGAGCCAACACTGAAGCTACGGACACACTCGTTGCCAGAACCACTCCACCTGTTTATCCGTACATTCATTCGTTCATTGTGTTCTTGTTCTTCTGAAACATCAAAATCAAATGAATCAAATCCCCTTTTTGTGTCACCCACAGTGGTTTTTCTGTGTGTGTAAAGGGTAAACGTTTGGCATTTTAGCTTTTTATGCCTCAGATGTTCACGTGTGAAGCATCACACTTTATTTATTTACTTATTTACCTTTTTTTTTTTTTTTTGTAAAGTGGAATATTTGCCGGCTTCTTCATCAGAAATCAGAGGATGAATCCCTGCAGGAAAAAGCACAAACTGAAGCAATGCATTCCGAAACCTGTTGTGTGTGTGTGTGTGTGTGATTGTTAGCCTCCTGTCAAACGCAGCTGACAAGAGCATCAGTAATCAACACACTTTTTTTTTTTTTTTTCGCCAGTTCTGATTGGCTCACATCAACCGCTCCACAGGACCCAACTGGATATGGAGATGGAGCCTGGGCAGAAATATATAATGTGTGTAATGTGAAGCAGTGGACTTTACTTGACGTCAGGCTTCTTCAGGATCTAAACTCAGGCTTAAACCAGGCTTTGTTTGTTGTGCCGCTCTGATCAGTCTCCGACATTAAGCTGCTGCGTCAGTTCCACTTGTCCAGACGGAGGCTTGAATCACAAAGAAGACTGCGAGTGGATTCATTTTGATGACGTCCATGATTTCACATGACTGTGCTGCAACTGTTAGGACGTCGCTGCTGTTTAAATGATCCGACACGGCCCATGTGAAGAAGAGGTGCGTCAGCATTAATGAAGCAGTATTGCTGTAATACGTTCGTTTGATAATGTTTCCCCTGTAAAAGTTTCCCTTTCCAACGAGAAATAAACTTCACGTACTCACATCTGTTGGATTTATGATGAGGGAACAGGCTTTACCTCCACAGGTCTGCTTAGTGTGTGTGTGTGTGTGTGTGAAGTGATTAGTAATGCAGAGCTGCTCTCCGTCCCCCCTGTTGTTTGCTCTCTTATCAGAGACTCGCTGGACCCTCGACACCGGAGGGGCCTTTCCTGCAAGACAAGCAGCAGGGTTATTATTTCTCACTCAAAGGGGGGAGAGAAACGATGGAAATAAAACGAGTCAGTCAATTAAACTGCAGGCTTCTCTCTTTGAAATATCTCTAACACATGTCAAACACATGACCCTTGGGGGACGTAATTCACTCTGGGCCTCTCACACGTGGAGGGAATTCCAGAATCAAAGACCAGAACTTTAAAGAAACTCACTTAACAACAAACTTTTATATTTACAATGATGTAAATCTCTAAATGAGGAAGAGATAAAGACTCTACATTCGTCACATTCTGTTTACCTCCAGTATCGATTCCTCTCTGAGGTGCAGGGGTGTGTTCAGTGTGTGTGTGTGTGTGCGCGTTGAAGCCAAATTAAAAGGGAAACACAATAAGAGCAGCAGCTTCCTGTTTGAGTCTCGGCCTGTTTGAATGTTGTAGACGAAGCTGAGGAACTGAGCTTTCAGATGGACTGGAAGCTTTTAGCATCAAGCTCTCTGCATGCGTGTGTGTGTGTGTGTGTGTGTGTGTTAATGTTGAGATGGTCTGTTACCTAGGTAACAGAATGGTGTGGACGCAAAATGTACTGTCCAATGAATATTTCATGTTGTGAATGAAATCGATCTCTCTGGAAAACAAAAAAAAAAAAAAAGCTGATTTTGTGGGATATTGGTGTCAAAACCTAACTGCCATGAAATTTACTGATTATATTCATGGTCCACAGAGGATGAATCCTAATGGGGTTTTTTTTGTTTGGTGACCTCTGACCCTGATGCAAAAACCAATATCAGAATCTAATGGGCAATCTGTGTGGTGATGCACGAACCGCTCCAGCTTTCATTTCACACAGTACTGATCGTGTTTCCGTGGGAGAGAGACGTCGCTGCTCCTGAAACCACAGAGAGCAGGAGATACAATGAATGTAATTCAAACAAACAAAAGACTGAGACATGATTTAAAGGCACATGTCACCGATCTCACACGTAAAGTTCAGGTTTCTGTGCCTAAACCCAAAACCTGAACCAGATCAGTTCAAAAACAGTGTATTTCATCATGTAGTTTGGTGGGACTTGTTGCACCTTGGCACCTCAGGGTGGCACTACAGACAAGCACCCAAAAATATATGTACATGAAGGTGTTTCTGATAAATGGACCTGGAATTTTAAATCCATATCGTCCACATGTATGACTCAATTCTGCACCACATGATCCTACACCACCAACGTTCAGTTGGAAAGACGGCAGTGTGTGGTACAAGTGTTAGTTTAGATTTATAGCGAATGCTAACGAGTTGAGATTTGGCAGGAGCATTGTGGGTCCTGCTGGGAGAGCTAACCCCCCCCCCCCCCCCCACAGCCAACAAGAAAACTACTGCTCCACTGTGATCCGCCATCTTTGAATATGCAACACGCATGTTGCCATGTTCCCTTCAACGTTCAGCTCATCTCATCTGAGGACTAACAGAAAGTGAGGGAACAGTTGTTGAGTTTAAGGAATGAGGATCCAGCTTGCTGCTGGGCTACCACCAGCGCACCCCCCCCCCCCCCCCCCCCCCCCCCCGGGAATGTGGTGAACCAGGCCTCAAACTCCCAGCGGTTAACAAAGCAACACAGACGGCCATTCAGCGAAAATGTCAGCGCAATTTCAAAAATGTCAAAGCATTTTCTCAAATACTGAATACAGATACTGCTGAATGTCTGTGGACTCACACTGCAGCTGAGCCATTTGTCATTAAAATCACACACACGCACTCAAACAGTGATTGCAAATCAGTGCATTGGGGGTGTGTGTGTGTGTGTGTGTGAATCCTGTACTGTGACGTAGGAGGAATAAAGGAAATAGTTTGGCTTTGGTATTAATGTGTGTGCATGTTGCTGCTGGCTGTGCTGTGTCGTCCACGTGGGAAGGCCTACACGCCTGGTTGATTGATTGCTTCAATCGCACCCCCCCCCCCACCTGCTCCAGACAATCTCCATTATGCTTCTACGTGAGGAGACTGCGCACGGCCCTCAAGGAGACGGCCTTCCCCCCCACCTGGTGTCACGCCGCCGTGGCCCTACTTTCCTCTACCAGGGCCATCTGTAAATATTCGGCTAGGAGAGAGGCGGGGAAGGGCAGCGGCGGCGGTGGCGACTCCCCCCCTCCTCTCTACAGCTGGAGGCCGAACTCTGAGCTGCTGATTGTCTGCTGCTCATCCTCCACCTCTCTGCTCATCCTCCAGCTGTTCATTCAGCGGCTGATTCTTTCCACACACACACCAGGGCTAATTAGAAAGAGAAGCTTGTTACTCGGAAATCTCCCTCTAATAAGCTTCGTGTGAAACAAATGAGTTTCCTGTCAGGAAGTACTCTCATTAAAAGCTCCTTCACACAGCTACTATTCTTCAAACTATCATTCCAGTGTTATGTTGATGGGTTTTTGTGGCCACAGAGCAGAGCTGGTGCGACTGGGTTCATATGATCAATCCCATATTTTGGACTCTCCTGCTCTGGTTGTACCACTGAAAAGGTTTCCAGATGTTAAATATATTTATAGACTTTAGGACCATTAAACCAACTTTAATTATCCACTAGATGACCACTAGGTGTCAGTAAGGAACCATGACTCAATCTGGGAACAAACCCCCTCTCTGGAGAACATAAAGACTGACTGCCATTTTCTCACTCAGGACTGAAACATCATTAATGGCAGCATGTAAAGGATAACATCAGTCACACAGTTTGGCATCTATGAGGATCAGTTACTAAACAGCTCTGTGTCCAGGGTCCTGTGAGTCTAGCTGCTTCCTTTCTTCCTTCCTTCCTTCCTTCCTTCCTTCCTTTAGGTATGTTGACGAAAAATGAGTGAGTTGCTTCTTGAATTAAAGTTTAGCTCTGTGAATAAAGGAAAACATGACAGGGACTCGGTTTCTCTTGAGAACGTCCTGCTGATGATAGGCTGCTGTTTTAAAGCAGTGTCTCGTCGACTGTCCACAGCTGTGTGTATGTGTCCTCCCTTGTGGAGTCAAACCACAGCTGGCCTGAGGCATATTAACCACGTGATGTCTCTCAGGGGCTTCTGTCCTGATCTTTATCCTGATTGGAACATTGTAAATATGATCTGACGTGTACAGTGGTTCACAGGTGAAGCAGGAAGTTTCCTTTTGTCTGCTAACCTGGAGGTTTGTTTCCAACATGTCTGTTCACCTGGCAGCCTAACCCCCCCCCCCCCCCCCCCCCCCCCCCCCCCCCCACTCCAATCCTCTGAATTTATTATCTGAAAGTCCGCTGAAATCCAGGCATTAAATTTTAAATTGAATTAATGAGCGGCTCCTCTAAAACTTTTAATAGCCTATCCGATAAGAGAAATGGTGTCGTGGGACCTTTCATTAAAGGGAAGTTAAGGGATGGGCTCTACCGGGCGGTCAAGTCACCGGGGGGGAGCTGATAAACTGGGTGCTCCACTGTCCCTGCCCCCCCCCCCCCCTTCCTTCAGCCTCACAGGACTACAGACCAAAAACAGGACTTTTCTTCCTCAGTGCAGTCACCCCCAAAAATTCTGGGTCTAATAATATGTCAGCAAGTTAATGCAGAAAACAAACAACAAAACTCAATAGTACAAATAAAATCCACAGGGAACTGGATGATCATTGGAATAAATAATTCATCATTTCCTAGTGTGTGTTTTGAAAAGGAACGTAATCTGGTTCCAATTAGAAGGAAAAATACAGCTAATGATCTGAGACGGTCTGCTTAGTGAGTACCTACTCATTTATTTACAACAAGGAAATTAGAGCATGTAGACAGTATCCTGTCTATCTTTGCTCTTGCAGCAGGTGATGTTCAGTACAAAACCTGGTTTATAAAAACCTGTTTTTTAAAAAAACAAAAACAAAAAAACCTGCTGAGCTCCAGAAGTTCAAGACTTTCCTTGATGTGGACGTACGTACGTGTGGTTACCAGGACATGTCTCTCTGCTGAGGCTCAGCAGTGAAGACTGATCCCATGACTGCTTAAACCACGTGTTAGCTTCAGCTGGACTTTTCCCATGCATCTGGGAAACACTCAGTGCAGTGAAATGAACAGATGCAGTATAGTAGCATCTTTCATGAGACCCTCCCAGACTGTTTGTAACACAGGCTCTCTGTTAGACGTTTGTAGTCCACCAGCCCACGTGCTGATGACCCCGTTGACAGTGATGTCCTCTTTTTGACAAAGAGACTTAGCCTGACATGTAAAATCAGCTGAGTTCTCCTTGAACTCTGAAAGGTGGTAAACTCTGGGGAATTCCTGCAAGTGTAACTACACACAGGTGTGTTTATCCTGCTGTGTGTGTGTGTGTGTGTGTGAAGCTCTTCCATGAATCCCTGTTCACTCAGGTGGGTTCACGAGGCTAAACGGAAATTCACAAAGAAAGACAGGATGAAACCGGGCGATGGCCGAGTGTTTGACTCTTTTGCTTTTATTCAGGTAGCAGCATCAGTCAGCACTGTCCTACTTACACACTGCAGCTCCTCCCAGCCCTGCAAAGCCACACACACACACACACACACAGGAACACACACACACATTCGGAGCAGCGTCAAACTTCACACACACACACAAACAAACAAACAAACCCTGCCAACGGAACAGACATGTACAATCAGAAACGCAGCCTTTTCACTTACACACACACACACACACACACACCTGCACATGACTGCACAGAGAGAGAGAGAGAGAGAGTGAGAGAGAGAGAGAGAGAGAGAGAGAGAGGCCTCTAGTTTCACACAGTGTGTACTGGGAGGGGGCCAGAGTGACCAGACTGAAAGGCTGGGGCTAATTAAAAATAATGATCCGTGTGTGTGTGTGTGTGTGTGTGTGTGTGTGTGTGTGTGTGGGCCGTCCTGTCCCTCTATACAAGCTGCGTCAGCTGCTGCTTTCATGAACCTCATCACATCTTAACACAACTTTAACGAGGCGATCAGCTTCTACACAATAAACTAGATCGACTGTATCGAACGCTCTTTAGGTCACGTGACCTTCCGGACCTGGGACAGAACCGTGCGACAGGACAATCCTGAGTCCAAGGTCTCAGTGAGGTCAGCCATCTTTCCTCCCAGTCTAACCCACTGACTGTATCTGTCCATCCTCACAGCTCACCAGTGTGTTGGAGTCAATGGGACGCTTCTTAGCTGCTTTAGCTTGTCGCTAAAAGTTGTGGCTGAAACTCATAAAGTGCAGATGTTCTTCTTCTTCTTCTTCTGGTGTTTTTGTCAGTTTCCAAACAGCCTCAGGTGTTTTAGCACCACCGTGTGGCCTGGTGAAACAAGACCCAGCGTGATGAGAACTCACAGAGATTCACACACTTTATATTGTTAAACATATTTTCTAAAATCACAATCATATTCAAAGACACTCTTTCAGTAACCTGGGATATTTCTGTGTTCTTCCTGTATAATGTCATCAAACTAGAGGCCAGAGAGGGAGAGCGAGAAGGAGAGAGGGAAGGAGAGAGAGAGAAGATCCATCGGACTGTGTGTGTGGAGGAGACGTGGTGGCTTCACTGACCCTCCCTGTAAACACACTGATAAATAAGACTGATTGTTGGAAAGTAAAATGAAAGGCGAGCTCTGTGATTGGTGCGTCGCCGCTCAGTGTGGTAGCTCCACTCACACAAACTTCCAGCAGGTGTGTGTGTGTGTGTGTGTGTGCATACTGTGCCGCCCGCTGTCAGACTCTGTAATCCTAACGAAAACCCTAACGCTCAGGCTAATGTGGACATACCCTGAATATCAACAGCGTGGACGACCTCCAGCCATCCTTGCTCTTAACTCCCCTGCCCCCCCTCCTCCCGTCATGTAAGGAAGAGGATTCTGATCTGTATCAACTCGACAGCGGCAGAAGCTCGGGCCGCCCGGCTGCTCGCCTCAGCGTCTGAGTATGTGTCACACTCGTCACAATGAGATTTCCAAAATCAGTGTGGACATGTTTTACCGCTTTGTCTTATCTCGCCGCCTGCCGTCCATTTTGCATTTGAGTCAGGCTGTGCTGTCAGTCCAACGGCAGCTGCGTTTTGTTACTTCGTGGCACTTGGAAGGCGTTTCCTCTGTGCAGCGTGCAAACACAACGTGAAGCTCACAACGCCTCACACCTTCAGCTCTCCTCAAGCTTTTGTTTTTTTTTTTTTCTTCTGCTAAGCGCCATCCTGAAGGAACACACACACACACACACACACAGTTACACATTTCATCTACACACACACACACACACACTCACTCACGCACACATAATGTTACACGTAGCCCACAACTTTTGTCACTGGTCTTACAAATATGGCAAGGCATTGAATGTCTCCTTTCCATTGCCTGTTGTCTGACAAGATTCCACAGCTGGAGCTCAGGGCCCCCCCCGCATCCGGCTGGGGGTCCAGCAGTCGCTCATATCACCTTTCACAGCTTTAAGATCCTGGGAGAAGTGAACTCCACCTGGATTATCTCTTCTGTCCACATAAAGACCCCTGCAGTCCCACACTGAGGGTCAAATGTTGTCCCAAAAGTCTGAAGGACTCAAGTCTCAAAAGTATCCTGATGGCCTCACATGGGGCCACCTGTTTCTTGTGCACCCCCCTACCCTTCGCCGCCCTGCCACCTCACCCCCCCCCCCCCCACCCCACCCCACCCCACCCTCCCCCCACCCTCCCCCATCCTGCGGAGCGGTATCAGTAGTTCAGCACCGGGGGCGTGAGGGTCTGCAGTGGTGGCTAGCTGTTGTTCTCGGCCGTCATGTACTTGAGGGCGGCGAAGCCGTAGCGCCGCGACATGTTCTGCTGGAACTCCTCCTTCAGGGTCTTGAGACAGACCCGGTACTGCTTATTGGAACGGAACTTGGTGATGTCGAAGCTGGGCGCGTGAGGCATGTGGATCATGTAGGCGTTGGGCAGAACCACAAACTCATACTCCTGCGGAGAGAGGAGAGGACGTTAGCCACAGTTAGCACACTTTAGATAGACTGGTCTTTACTTGTGCTACTGTTACACTGTCCCTTTGTTTATTTATCAGGAAAACACAAGACCTTTACACTGAAACACAGACCAGCTCAGACAGGTAGTTAGATAAGAGCTGGATTCAGTGGAGGTGAGTTACCTGCGCATCCAGTTCCATGATGTGAGCCACCTTGTTCCAGCCGAAGCCCACAAAGCGGCGGTCGTACTCGGGGCTGTCCCTCCTCACCATGACGTAGGGCTCAAAGTCCGCCTCCCACTGCACCCTGTAGGGCGTGGTGGCTGTCCGCCATTTGGCAAAGTTAGTTGGTGCGTGGCCTTTAGTCCACACGTGATACCTAACACGGGGGGAAAAAAAAAAAAAAAGTATAAAGAGTGTTTGTTTGCCTCACACTGCAGAGCAAATCATTTTTTAATGGGAAAAGTTGTGTTGTTGTTGTGTCCACCTCCTCCACCTCCACCAGGATCAAAGAGGCTTATACTGACAGCAAACTCCAGCCAGGTGGAGCCAAGTGAGTGTGACTGAAGGGAGCGTGACCGCCCGTGAGGGCTGCACACATGAGAACACCCCTTTTCTTCCGACCACACAGAGAAATCTTTTCCAGCATGTAGTCGAATCTTACACCACAGTGTGTGGTGTAAGAGGGGCGCTGTGTGTGTGTGTGTACACGCTGTGAGAAAGACAACAACAACAACAACAACAATACATGGACTATAGCTACGGCTAATCAACATAAATAGTTAACCTGAATGCTAATGCATTCCATTTGGAGTAACACACTGTGAAAATCACAGTAAAGGGTCAGTTCACTCAAATAAACAAGTGTAAATAAACCAAATATTTAGACCAATCAGTTCATTAGTTTCACTTTACTGTAGCCACGGTGATAGTTTCGTTTTTTTTTTTTTTTTTTTACGCGTCCAGGTTTTGGTCTGATATTTCACGGAGGTGTGCTTTTTTTGTATTTTGATTAAACCAACGCTTCAGATAATGAAGTTTTTTTTTTTTTTTTTACTACAGGTTGTTGTGTGAGAAATGATGATCACACACTGACAATTTACAAGTGGCAGTTGTGTATCAGCCGCTTGCTGAATAGTTTTCGTCGGCTTGCCTGAGATCAGCCGCTTTTTGTATCGATTCCTATTCACAGGAAAAATTGCAGTCATTTCCTATTCTGAGATCAAGAAAATTCTGAGTGTGTGGAAACAACTTGCGATTATTTCTGGCAAGCTGATGTGGATCATTTTTAGGCCGCTCTCATATACATGTGTTCTTCTTTTTGTAACTCGTGTACTGTACAGATTATATTTTAGTACGTTTCGTCAGCGTCGTGGTGTTTGCTTATTTTTCATCTTGAAGTTCAGCAGCAGTGTAACTGCCCATCATTTTAATTGCTCATCCATTCCTTATTCCATTTGATTCGGGGTCCTTTATCTTTTGCTACCGTGGCTCAGCACGAGTGCGAGTGAGTCTTGCCTAAGAATGATCCCGAGGATTAAGGGAAGATCTGAGTTAATGAATGAAACAGGAGATGAATTGATGATGGGGCTAATTTATGCCGTTCCTCTGCCACGGACAGAGGAATGAAGACAGCTGCTGTGGCGTGCGGTCGGTCGGAGACAGGCAGGTGGTTCACCTGAAGGTGAAGAGTGTACCCATGTCCAGCTGAGACAGCAGCTCGGCCTTGGATTTTGGGTAGGACAGGCGATATCGCAGCGTCTCAAAGGCTGGAACCACCAGAGCTTTCTTGGTGTTGGCCATGTCTAGCTGCACCACTGACTTCCTACAGACACACACACAGGTGGATCAGTTAATGACTTCAGCAATTTCAACAGCTGAACTTCCAAAAGTGTCTTGTCTCCTCTTACCTGAGATACTCGTAGAGGCCGTACATGGGCAGGAAGTCGATGTCTGACAGGAACATGTAGGGCGTGTTGACCTGCCGCATGGCCACGTTACGCAGCAGGTTGACCGGGTAGAACTGCCCCTCTTTGTAGACGATGTGGTAACCTACGTTCCCGCGGCTCATCAGCACCTCGGAGCCCTGAGCGTAGCGCAGGAACTGCTGGGCCTCGGCGTCCGACAGGTACAGGGCCAGGCTGATGGGGCCTTCCCAGTGTTTGCAGATGGCCTCCAACATCTGGAGCCTGCGGAGAGGGTGTCGGGGAAAAGACGGACGTGTTTACACTACGCACTGGATCCAAATCCCCAGTGGGATTTTTTTTTCTACTACAAACAAGATTCTAACCAGATAAAAACAACTGACGTAAACAAGATAATAACATGTGAACAACAAAAAAAAGGCAACACAAACATCCTTCTAAGATGTGTCCTGATAGCTGCAGCTCATCCGTCTTACAAAGTCTGGAAGGTTTTAAGGAAAGTAATGAGCTCTGTGACAGTTTCCCAGTGTTTTTGTCTCTTTGTGGGTAAGAAGTGAAACACAAACACTACAATTATCCCCCCGATGCCCACAGCTTGAACTGCTTTTTATGAAGATATGGAATAATGAATTACTCAGCCTTGGATTTGATATGCAAATAGATTTAATGGAGCAAATAGAAAACAAAAAATGTCAGTAAAGAAATCTTGAGAGGAGCCTTAGGGGGGAGACTTGGCTTTTCTTTGAAGAGCCGAGCTCTTCAAAGAAAAAACAGCTCTGGTCAGACCGGCTCTACTCAGCGTCCCTCACTCTTGTGAAAAGTTTTTTCCAGGTATATTTCAGCATTTCAAATCCTGAAGCTTCCACGCCTCGTTTCCTTCCTTCCTTCCTTCTTTCTCACTACAGTAACGCTACATTTCATTTGGTATTCTGACTGAAGGTGAGGTTGTGTGATTTGCACAGCGTCTGACACCGTCTCGGAATCCGGAATGCCAGCGTATCCCTCCGCAGAGCCACCGTGGGGCCTCATTAAAACCAGACAAAGTGCAAAGCCAGCTAGAAGCCCCCTAGAGGCGGCCATGTTTATTATACCCCCCCCCCCCCCCAACTATAACTTATTGCTGAGCAGAAGGCACAACAAAGTGACGATATTAAAACATGACTTAAAGTGATGTTTGTCCTGAAGAGGATTTTAAAGCACTGTTTTAATCAAAAGGTTTATTCCCCACGGGGAGCACGAACGAACTTCTCAATGCTGTGACAACGTATCAGATGAATATATGTTACGTAATGATCTGGTGCGGGGGGGGGGGGGGGGGTGGGGGGTTACATTGTGTGGCTCATTAGGAACCGCCTGTGGGACATCATCTTCAAAAGGAACATGTGGAGAACTAGATAATTTCGGGGGGCAAACCCGAAGCTCGTCTCCAGATGAAGCAGCTGAAGTTTGGAGGGGATCGCCCGAGATTATTAGCAACCATCCTCTCTCGTGACGTGTCTGTCGGTGTCGTGTTTTAATTTGAGGAAAGTCACGGTCCACACAGATGGGGGTTAAATGATCCTTAATGGGAAAGTGGGTACAACAACACAGAATTAAAAAAAACAAAAAAAACAGAACACCACACAAGACACAGAGGACCAGTTTTACAGAATTACATTTAAATTAGCATAAATATGAAAACACATCTGAAGGAGGAATCTGTCTGTTTTAGTGGGTTGCTACAGTCTCAGCAGGAAAGTACGTCTCTCCACTCTTACTTCAATGACGGCAGAGCTTTCTAAAGAGCAGCCTAGCTCACAGTGTGGATGGCGGATACGCCTCGAGGCGTTTATTCTTTGTCTTCGCTATCCTTGAACCAGCGTGAACTCAAACAGAGCAAATAGAGGGACTTTTTTTTTTCCCCAGACCTGGAATATTCCCGACTATATTAATCAACCTGGAAAACAAAGTTGTTTTTTCCTTTTTTTTTTTTTTTTTTTTTTTGCAGTTAGAAGACAGGATTTAAAAAAAAAAAAAAAAAAAAAGGCTGCAGGCAGAAACAATGTCTGTTGACTGTGACAAAATGAACCTCAAGTAATTCGGCTGGCAATCTCAAAATTCAGGCACTGCTGGAGAAACTTACAATCTTAACCATATAATTCCACAACAGGTGCTTCGGCTGGGAGATAAGACCGAGAGATCGAGAGCCAGTAAGAGCCCGCTATACTTCTACTTACATTAGAGAGACTTTCAATGACCCTCGAGCTTTCAAATCTACCCAGTCCCGACAGTTTGCATAGACTTGCTTGCTTATTGATGCGTTTGGTGGCACGGGGTAAATCCACAGGAGCAGCTGGATGAAGTCAGGTTTGTGTTAAGGGCCTCGCCCCGCCCCCCCCCCACCCCCACCTATCGACCTGCCACACTTGGTGGGTTTGCTAAAATAGGCAGAGCAAACTCAGACTGTGCTTTTGTTTGAATCCAACCAGCTGACCATGAACCATCCATCATCCATCCATCACACCAAAACGAAGCAACGTTTTGCTCGAGTACATTTGGCTCCTGTTTCCTGTTCAGATGTAGATTTTAAGAGAAGGAGAGAAAGAGGTAGAAGATCCACGTCACTACTGGATATATGGACCTTTCAGATTTGGGAGGGTGGGGTGGGGGGTGGTGGTGGATGTTGATAAACACGACGTTCAGAGAAAGAATGTGCTTATAATCCCCCCTCCTCGCTGGTAACGATGAAACAAACAGCAAAATTAGCATATAAATAGCAGATTGATTACGGCAGATTGATGTTTGGTGGTGAAAATCCCCGGATTTTTTTTCTCTTCTGTTTCTTCACAACTATCATAATGCTCTTTATTAAATCTGACAGTTGGGGGGGGGGGGGGGGGGGGGTTTCAAAACCACTGCAAGCCGAACGCTGTAAGGCATCATCAGATCCCGCAGATCTGTCAATATGCCCCATTGTGTCTCAGCATGGAGTTGGTGGAACACTGACAAACCCTTCTGCTTTATGGTTTGTCAATGACCCCTGTTACATGAAACGCAAGCCTGATTAGTTTGCCTATGTTCGCTCTAAGCCACGATTCTTAGGCTTTTGTGTGTGTGTGTGTGTGTGTGTGTGTGTGTGTGTGCATGAGACCGTAGGCAGGGAAAATATGAATGGATGCAGAGCAACAGAAACCCTTTCTACAGGATGTGCAGAGCTCCGCCCACTTCCACGCCTATGCACATGAGAAGTGTGAGTATCATTGCTGCCCCCCCCGCAGGTGTAGAACAGTACCTGTCCATAGACAGCTGGCGACCAGGGTGACGTCCGTGTTGTCAGAGCTGGGTTCGTACTCGTAGTGGAGGAAGTAGAGGTGCGTTTCGGTGGACGGTGAATCGCTCTCGGCGAAACTCGTAGCAAGGGTCGTCCTCGTCCAGCTCCGACAGAGTCTTCTGGAGCTGCGGACAGAGCAGTCGTCTACGTAAGTATTGAATCGTCGGGCTGCGGAGTGTCTCACTCTGCCCCAAAGCAAGCAAGCTGCCTTCACTGGGGGACGGACTGATACAGAACTTCAATGGACAAACACGAGGCATTTGGATTGTCTTATGCCCCCCCCCCCTCATCATCTCAGCTGTACATTTTTTTTTTTTTTTTTTTAGCTCTATTGGAAACCTAAGCTGTGCTGCGGTTGAAGGGCCGTCAGCGGAGGACTTGGTGGTGTGTGGCTTTTGAACAGCGTGATTAGTGGAGCTGCAGTGAGTAACCGGGGCTTTGCAGTGGCACCCGTGGCCCCCCTCAAGGAGCCCCGGCCTGCAGTGTGTGCTGCTGCTGCTGCTGGAGCCAATCCCTCAGTGACTTCATTAGTCTAATCATCACTTTAATGGGATTTTAAATCGCTGCTCAAACTCTGAAAAATTGAGTGAGCAAACTATTTCCTGAGTTAAGGACACATTAGAATTGACTGGGAAAAAAAAAAAAAAAAAAAAAAAAAGAAAGGTCTGGCACACCATGATGGAAATTATAATGTGATTAACTGACCACAGAAGCTGACACTTAAATGACTCCACAGACCACAGAGGCTGGTCCTGAACAAACCCAGCTCCTGGCCGTGGTGACCTTCGGCAGGCTAGAAGCTGAGGAGGTGTGAAAGAATAATGAAGCACCAACAGAGGCTACGCTGTATGCTAAACAGCACCTCTGAAGTTAGACGTGTTTGTACCTGTTCTGAATGGATGCACTGGAAGCGGCGTTTCAAAGAGCCTGCTGCTTTATACTCTCCCCCTCCCCGATCTCTCTCTCTCTCTATGAATTCTGTCTTTTATGTGTCTTTGTGGCCCCAGCAGTGATAAACTCTATAAGTGACAGTAACACTGCACGCTTTTGGACGCTCTCTGTTCAAAGACATTCACAGCGTTTGCACTCAGCTGCTACAAAGAACTGTGTGTCAACATCCTCCCGGATGTGGACGCATTTGATCGTCACCAAGAATTTACACCATGTCAGCGGTGCATAGGAGCTACTGAAGAGTCCATCTGTTTCGGTCCACTCTGACACTGACTGACAGACAGTGGTGGGGACTGTTACTGTCCTCAGAACCAGCTGTTCTGTCACCGGCTTTTTTTTTAGCTCTATTGGAAACCTAAACAAGCAATCACACACACAGGTGACACAGCGGAGGGTTCCCCTGTCAAAATAGATACCACAACCAGAAAACACAGAGGCGGTTCCACCTACGTTCTCGCTGTTGTGGTCGCCTCGCTGGGACAGCCCCAAACAGCTCTCGCCGCAGCAGGTTGCCGTCGTACTCCAGGAAGGTTAGATAGAGGTTCCGAAAGAACTCCACGTGCTTGTTCTTCACCCGCAGCTTCTTGGGAGAGTTCCAGTGGATCACCTGTTCAGAGGAGCCACACAGAAAGCAGAGCGGTGGAAGAGGTTAACAGGTTGTTTAACCATTTCATTCCCTCACCAGCATATTACACCAATCTGCAATGAGGACAAGGTCACAGTTCGTCTCTTCTCTCTGAATAGCAAATCCCAGTAAGAACAGTTTATAATAAGCATATCTAGGACACTGAGACACTTTAGTCTTCTTGATTGGACAGTCGGACGTCACGGGTTACAACAACCCTTATGAATTATTACAGTTTAACATTGGGTCAGCAATTTTTCACATTCATTTGCGTCCTAATTCATGTTTGTAGCATTGAATTTCAAGTGAGCTATGACTCACCGACAAAACCCATCTAGGCATTACTGGACGTCATTGGATTTGGAGCTCTGAGGTGAAAAAAGGCCAAATGAGACCTGTACAGATGGCTGCCTGTCAGGGAGCCGGATCACTGCTCCTTTAGGGGCCTTAACTCGTCGGGGGGGGGGGGAAAAGAGCTGTATGCAACAATATCTTTGAGCTTCTACAATCTTGCATGTCCTCACATATGTTGTATGTATACACACTGTCTCATTGTCCACCTGCTGAGAAGTACCGACAGGCTCGGACGGCTCCTCGCTTCTCCTGAAGCCTGGAAAAACACGGGCCGTCTTTCAAGGTGAACAAAATCCCACAACATGTGGCAAATGTGCGTCGCTGAGTGTGCGACCGGCTTGAGGACTCTTGATGAATGCGGGTCAGGTCTTGTGCGTCTGAAGTGACTGAGTGGGTGCAGAGCGGGGGGAGGGGGGGGGACAGCGGGGTCCTCATCCTTGAGGTCCGAAACGTCTTTGTAGCACTTCTCGGAGCGAGTGTGATCGGACAGCTGGACGTTCCAGAAGCACGGCAGCTGGTGAACCAGGAACGGGTTCTGTTTGATCACAGCGTTGAAGATGTCCTGCACACACACACACAGACACAGACACAGAACACACACTGAGCCTTATGGTTTCATCACCTGCAGACCTGCACCTCACTGTTTAATCGGACCAGTTCATTTGATGTCCACCTGAAGCCGTATTCAGTCTCCTCCTGCTTTTCTGCACGGAGCTTTGACTGAAGAAAAATCCCCACGTTATCTGCCGTGTTAGCGTCTCCGCTCAGGCTAAACCCAGACACTGAACAGTCAATTTGGTGAACAGGTGAGCGAATGAATGATTTTGCCGCGGTGCAGTGTAGCACACAGGTATCTGAGCTAAAAAAGCTTGATGAGCAGGAACAACAGAGAGGAGCTGGTTCAGAGTTTCTGATGATAACGTGATTTCGCTGAGCAGAGTCGGGCTGCTGTATTCCCTCAGAGCAGAGTGACATGGACGTTGTGTGTGTGTGTGAACAAGTAAACCGCGTCTGTTCCCCTGACCTCGCAACAGATGAGAACACCTGTTACCATGGTGACCGTACTTCATTTGTCAGTGTTTTGTGTCTCATTATGGTGTTTTTGAGTCCTTTTGTGGGCATTTTTAGTACGTCTGTGCTCATGTTGCGTCTCTTTGTGGTTATCTTCTGTGTCTTTGTGGTCGTTTTATGTCTTTGCTGTGATTTTGTGTCTTTTTGTGGTTGTTTGATGTCACTTTGTGGACCTTTTTATATCTTTTTATTGTTGTTTTTTTTTGTTATTTTTATGTCTCTTTGTGGTCACTGTTTGTCTCTTTGCAGTTGTTTGTGTCTATGTGCTAATTTCTCACCTTTTTGTCGTTTTTTTTATTTTTGTGTCTTGATTTATAACAACTTGAGTCTTATTTTTGTATCTTGGCTACGACTGCGCATACACACAATGCTTTTTTTTTAAATTTATGGTACCATTAATTCCACATATGGAAGGAGAAGGGGAAAAGACAAACTTTAAAGATTATCTTAAAATATTCCACATCTCTTACTTATCCGTTTAGATGCAATTCCCCAAAAATTCAACCAGACAGATTTGTCTTTGTAAACTTTAGGATCTCCACTAGAATTTAAAATATAATTCAATGGGTTCGGCTGCAGAGTATGAGTTTGTACCCATACTCTACTGTAAACTGTTCTCTCCAGATGTTAGTGCCTGTCCTGTCTTATTAAGCGTTTTCTACGTCTCCAGACGTTCAGGCATTAATTCTTAATTTATGTGCGATCACACCCGTAAAGCTGAATACTTCAAATAGCTTTGAGGAAACGTCCTTAGGTCACACTGGAGAGACTTTCTTTTTTTTTTTTTTTTTTTTTTTTGACTTTGAGGGTTCACAAGACAATAGTCTCACTGACAGATTCCAGCTTCCTAATGGGAAACATAAAAACCTCTATAGCCACCTAATGAATGCTGCGATAAAGAGGGCTGACAGTCCATCGGAGGAGCTCGTACAGCAGAAGGCAGATGGAACGTTGAAACGATTTCCGAAGCCCCGCTCATTTTCCAAACTGCATACCTTGCGGGACTTTACTTAATGAAGGTTTAATTAAAATCTCATAAACGTACCTCTCATCTAGATGAGCTCTAAATAGCTCCGAGATAATAGAGAGACCCTTCGCCAAGGTCTCGGTGTATGCCCTTCCTATGTTAGGAATAATTGCACAGGGTAAGATATTTATGACTTTGAGGACAGATGTATGAAATCAGAGGTAAAGATATACCCCTGTTTGGCTTTTTTCAGCTGAACATACTGAAGACTGAATATTTCAGTTTCACTGTATCGAGTTCAAGTCAGACTGCAGGCAGCGACAGATCGTGAGGGCTGAAAAACGAAAAATGGTCTGAGCTGAAAAAGGTCTCATCACACAGTGATTGTCCAGGTGTGCTGAAGTGTGAAGGCGGGGGGGGGGGGGGGGGGGGTTTTAAACTTCTCTCTCAAACTCTGCTAACGTGTGACGACCCTGCGGGCCACACAGCTGACTGAAATGTCTGGACCTCTCCTGCTCTCACACTTCACTTCTTTACTTTTCTTTGCGATTTACACTCACAACGGTTCATTCTCTCCTCCTTCAGTTCCCGTTGACCTTTTGACCTCGTGAAAATCAGGAAAACGGAAATGACGACATGTTTTTGTTTCATATCATCACCCTTTTAGCGTATTTAGTAGGCTTGGCAGTACACTCGTTTCTATTTGCAGTGCACATATTCAACTTCTGTAACAGTTACACTGCAGCTTGTTAGAGCTGCTAAATACAGGGAGTGGCCCAGTCGGACTGTACCAAGTGTCTGTCTTTGTGTTTCAGGGTGATTCATCACATCAGAAGCTCAAAGAAAACCGCAGGTTATCCGAGCCTAGGGTGCTGAATTTGCATGGGGGAGGTTGGGAGGAGGATGCGGATTGCATGTTTACCTGGTCTGCCAGCGAGGTGGACAGCATGCTCATTAGTTCTCTCTCTGCAGTCAACCTCCACATCTGCTCCCACCTGAGTTTCCGTAGCCGATCCAGGAGAAGCAAAATCACCCCTGGAAAGCATACACACACACACACACATACACACACAGAAACACACACACACACACACACACACACGCATGCAGGCAGAGATATGGTAGCTTAAGAAACAGAGAGATTAGTATCTTGCTGCCTGGTAAAGGTGATAAAGTCCCATCATGAGCCTCTGAATCAGAGGCTTGTGTTTTCTGAGATAAAGCCGTAGACTTTAATCTTTAAAGACAGACTGGAACTGGATGGAGAAAACATGTTAAAATCCTCCTGGAAACACAAATTATTCTTAGAAGCTCATGTGCTTTATTTCTCTGCTACGTTTCGCTCCCGACAAACAGGAGGAGGAGAAAAAAAAAAAAAAAAAAAATCCAAAACACAAACTTGTTCCTCTCAGTTCTCTGGCTAATAAAAGAAAATCTTCCCGGTTGCTACAAATCAAAATCAAACAGCCAACGTTCAGAGGGAGACACATGGTGAATCTTTTTTTTTTTTTTTTTTTTTTTTGGATCGGAGCAAACGAGCCGTCTTTCACACCCCCGCTGTGCCCCCCCCCCCCATCTGTTGCCACGGCCACTGCCACAGAGCCGACCCGCCGCAACTGAAACTGAGGTTTTGGTTTTTTTTTTTCTTTCTGTTTCACTGAGATACGGTGAGAAGTTTAAGAGCAGATCGCCGAACCTTTACAGCACAGTACAGCGTCCCGCTGATCACACAGAAAAGCTCTTAGTGCTAAACAGTCAATGTACTTTACTATTTTGTGCTGGTAGGAGATGAAGCGGTATGTGAGCTGTCTAACTCCTGATGGGTGATCACACAGAGGAAGCTGTTTGTTTTCCAAAAGATTTACTATCGCGGACGTCCACCGAATGTCCCCACATGATGGTCATCCAGTGTTCAGGCATGGTGTCACCATGTACTTACCGGTGTTGAAGCCTCTGCCCAGAGCCGGCCAGGGTCGATGGTTCTTCCACAGGTTCCCCAGGTACCAGTCACTCTGGTTCTCCACCAGACCAGAACCTGCTGACCTGAAATAAGTAAACGCCGCATCGTTAATGCTTTTTCACATCCTGTACATCGGTACACAAATGTTACCATCGGGAGAAACAGCTGACATACAGTATGGTGAACTCAACAAATAAAAGGTGGCATTCAAATAAAGATTCAGAAAGTAGGAAAGAACAGCTAAGGGCATGTCCACCGTGTGCAAGTAAGGCCAGTTCAAAAACACTGAGGGGGCTGGAATAACCTGGAGTAAGTGGATTATATGGTAAACTCATTTTCACAGCATTTATTCCATCAGCACAACAGGGCATACTGATACACAGTATCAGCCAATATAAATGTATATATTATTATTATTATTATTAAATCAGTGTCTGCATTTAATTGGTTTTCCAGCAGAGAGCACTTATAAGTTCGTTTTTTCTTTATCTTGATCTTGATTTTTATCCATTTTTTAATGTTTGTCTTCACTTCTTCACTTCATTCCACCTCTATTCTTTACATTCACCTCTACTTGTTGTTTTGTTTCTGGCGTCCCTTTTAAGCTGCTCTCTTTGACATTCAACACTTCATGCAGACGATTCACATTAACGCCGTGTCTATACACATTAGCAGAGCAGCAGGAGCAGCTCCGGCTCTCCCTGTGTGTGTGTGTGTGTGTGTGTGTGTCCGCACAGGAGGCGCTCGGTGCTCTTGATATTGAGCTGTAGATCAGAGCCCGAAAAAAAAAAAAAAACACACCAATCACTGCAGTTGCAACCGTAAAACACAGAGAAATAAACTTGGGTTTAAGGAAAAAAAAAAAAGCACTTCAGGCTGCATTTACGGGCGTATAGCGTGAGTAAAACGAGAGCCATTTCACACCCTGTGTAGACAGCTGGAGTGATTAAAATAGGAGCGTATCTGTGCCGTCAGACGCCTGAGATGGACGACTGAAAAACACGGCTTCACTGTAAAAGTCTTTCAGGAACTATAAAACGGACATTATCCTGCATTTATGGAGACATTAGCTGGACGTGAGAGGAAGCTCTGAGTTTGCATCAATAGCAAACAGCAGTGACAGCAGATTAAAGCTGGAGCAGATTAGAAAACATGGAGGATACAGGCTAAAGTGTAATCAAATAAACTTAATTAAGCCTCTATTAAAGGAATGGTTCTCTCTGCAGTTGAGGTAAATAAAGGTCACCGTATAATTTAAGGTGTTTAAATGTTAAGGTGGCAGCTTTAAAAATAAATGATAAGCTCAATAAAAACAGTATTTGTTGCTGCTGGTTTTACCTGGAGATAAGAAGATAACTGAGTCCTGAGTAGTAACTCAGATAACTGGCTGTTTTTGAATAGTGAGAGGACAGAAATGGAGGAGGGAGGAGGGAGGCGGATCAGCGGCGGACACTTCAGGGTTAACTTGTTCACCACAGAACCCCCGGCTGAAAAACATAATCCCCACATAAAGTGGGCTTTTACGACAAACCAGGAGAGAACACCTCACAAATCGCACACACGTGCCGCTTCATGGGAGAAGCTGCAAATTGAATTCAATACCCAGCTCATATGAATTTAAAGTTTTCTGAGCCCCTAGACAATAGGTATAAAAGAGGAGAGGTGGGGCAGAGTGAAATGAAGAGGAGAGAAGATGATGATGATGATGAAGGGATGAAGGGATGAGAGGGGAGGGACGTACGTGGGTTTCAGGGTGACAGATTGTAGAAGGCACGCTGGGCAGAGATAAAGGTCGAGGAGATGGGGCATTAGGGAGGAGATAGGAACGTGGTGAGCGGGGCATGGGTGTAGCGGTGGCAGCTTTAATGAAGGCTGTAAGGAAGATTAATGAGAGCTTATTGGAGCAGGCAGCCTTTAGAAAGGGCTGCAAAAAACAAAGACCAGAGATGTGCCGACGACGACGGAGGAGCAGGACAATTAGAGCTCCAAAACAAAAACGCTGCTCCTTTAACTGGGACAGGCTTCACAGGTGATCCCACGTTTGTTTGGCCTCATCAGAAACGTGCGTCTGTTAGCTTGATCTCACTTGTCAGCAGCGGCGGGATCACACTCTGCCGCAGATCCCCCTCTGTCTGTATTCTACTTCACATCTTTATAAAGGTTAATCATCTTTTATTGCAATGAAGTAATAACCCTGTGTGATTAATTATAGTTAATGACATTTTAATTGCGTTGGAATTCAATGAAAAAGCATATTGTCATTGCATTTAACTCCAGCAATATTTATTCAGGATCTCACCCGCGTGTCCCCACACATAGACTTTACTTAGGTGGGCCAAAGAGGTATATGAACCCAGGTTTAAAAAAAAAATCTGGTTAACTTAATCTCAGCTTTGGTTGCATGAGTTATGATAACATTGTGCTAAGAGTGGTAATTGCTGAGATGTGGGAACGCGGCAACACTGCAACAGCAAAGTCAGCTCTGACAGCTTGGAAACAACCCAGCAGTTTATCCAGACTGTCGAAAGCACTTTATCTGAAGGGCAAACTGAAAGTGAGTGCACCTCAATAACACTGTGCGCACAACTACAGCAAGTAGAGTGGGTCAAAGTTGAAGCAGGAGCTGTTTAATGTGTGGGGGATTTCCTACTGACCATCTTCCCATCCAAATAAGGCCGCGGCTCTACAGTACAGTTAGTTAGTACTGCTGATAGAACTGAAAAAGGAACTCCACTGATTTTACATCAGCTGTCCGTAAATGTCTTTAATATCATCTGAGTCGGTGTCAGTTTGGTCTTTTTAAGTCTGAAATTGGGGAAAGAAAAAAAAAAAAAAACCTGGGGGTGTGGAGTTAGAAATAAGTGAGCTCACCAAACCTCTGCAGGAGTTGGATTGTGGGTAATGTAGATGACAGGACATACTCTTCTCGCGTTATTCACTCTTTTGCTGCCGCGCCACTTGAAAGCTGTGCTGACACTTGCTGCTGTTCATACAGCATTTGAAAAAAAAATGATGATAGAAACTGATCCTAGCATTAGACTAACACAACAATGCTACAATTATGTAGCTTTAACCAAACATGATCACATGACCTGCTTTTAGCTCTGGTGTTGGTCTCCACCAGCTCTAGAGAAAAAACATTTTTGCAACAAAACAATGTGTTGTTGCTTTTATGTGACCGCAAAGTGTTAACACCTTTACTTTAACAGGCCTGTCTGCCTTACAAAAGTCTGTGACTAAGTCCAAGCACTCACAATGAGGAAAACTGATGTGCCACTGACCGTGAAGCCTTTAACCGCCTCCGGTTCCTCACAAACAGTCATATAGTCCGTTTCCAAGTCAGAGGGCCATGACAGGCAAGAAAGAGGAAACTAAATCAATACAGCTCCACTCTGTTTCAACAAAAAAAAGGAAATGTTCTGCTCTGGAATAATATCGGTAGAAAACGTTTCATCAGAACTCAGTGATTCTTCGCGCTGTTCTCCTTATTCAACGCCGTCAGCTACATCCAACCGGATCAGCTGTTTTAATCTTCAGAACAGATTCATTCACATTATGCCATTTAGTTGCTATTGATCCTGTAATTTACTGACTGGCTGTTTGGTCTGTGAGCCCCTGAAGGATTACAGCCAATACCTGCTGTTTAGCAAATGCAGTCTGCGTAGAAGGTATTACAGAGTTGGACATAATAGTATGTATGAATGTCCCACTATGCAAAGTCGTCACGCAGCAAACCTAAGGCCATCCACAATCTATTTCCCAGCATGCAGGAAGCTGATGGAGGAGGGGGGGGGGGGGGGGGGGGGGGGGGTCTTAAATTAACTGTGGAAAGGTACCAGGAGATCAGTGGGAATATTTTTTTTTTTTTTACTGCTGAGTCAGTGGTGCTGATACAAGTAAAGATGAATGCCAGGGTCAGCAGGTCCCACACAAGCACTGTTCACTCCACCATGTTGTTCCTCCCACTGCAACTCACATGGAGCATTATTTAACAACACAATCATTATTACATTATTATCATTATGGAACAACTTTGTTGTAAGTTGCTGACACAGTCCAGTACTATGACTGGTGATGATATGATGATATCGTGTTGTTGTTTCAATCCATGCAATCCATGATTCCAAGTAAACTGTAATTAAAAACCCAGTCATTTAGATATTAGTGAGCAGTTTGGTCTGATAATGAATAACAGCGGAACACAGTCCACTGCAGTTAACATCAATTATTTTACATAGGGTTATTTGCTGTGTATACCTTAACCCAAATATAAGATGATCCTTTTTTTCTGGAAATCATGTCTGAAAAAGTTGGGATTGTATTATATTTGAGACATAGAGACGACTGTGCGTTGCCTTCTGAGTTGTTTGCATCCTTAATGCGGGTTGCCAGTTTATAGAAGTGTATCTTTTAGTCAGCATTAGGAAGCTAACCGTCAGAAACAAGAGTTTCTGACAGTTAGAAACTCTTGATCGATACGGGACAATTCAGGAGAAGCCCAGGCTTTGTTCAACGACACTACTGTTTACCATCCAATGCCAATGATTTTTTTTTTCCCCCCATTTCCTCTCTCTACACACTACACAACAATAAGGAGACAACACAAGTTTACCTGCACTGGCTCTGAACATGATCACCGGATCCATATCCAGCACTGCAGATTTGGCAAATACGAAGATAATTCCTAGGGACACTGGGCTGAAGTATCTACAGTGTATTTAGTGCAGTCCGTGCTTCCTTTACAGCTCCATACTTTACAGCATTTAATATCCAGTGTGTGTGTTTAACTGAGAGACACTAAGCAGCAGCCAGTGTGACAGACGATGTTGAACCGTCTCCCAGGCTGTCACAAATTTAAATCTGAAACTAAAGCAAATAAATGCAATTCAATTTAAAAAAAAAATAATTTCTGTTTCTTAACTTCCAGAGACATCACACAAGAGCTTGGAAAAGAGCAACAGGTAAAATAAGAGGCGAGTTCGTGAGCCGGCAGTACGAACTCGTCGCTCTCTCTGTCCCAGAGTCCTTGAACGCCCCCCTTTTCCCAAGTGATCAGCTAAAAAGCATTTCTGTCACACGAAGGGCTGAACTGCTGAATAAGAGTGAAATGATGCTCTCCTGCTCTCAGAAAGCTCTAATACACTTAAGTGTTCCTAATTCAAGGACAGGTAGCTGGTAGGTCACACTGCCAAAGCATCATCTGCCATTAGTTCTGTTGATTACAGATGGTGGGTGGCAGGGGGGGTGGGAAAGCGTGATGTCATAATGTAGTGAAGGGCGTTGTCATGGTGACCCGTTAACGTTATTAGGGCGGATGCCGTTTTGCATATTAACTGCAGGAGCAGAACGGGTGTGATTGGGTTTCCTGCATTAATCTTCTGTTCACCTTCATCATCGTCATTTTTGCAAATGTTCAAAGAAACATAATAACAGAAACAGAGCAACGCTCATTGCTCTGCAGATGCTCCCTGTGGATTTGGTCAATTTAGGAAGCGAATCTGGATAAAATCTAAAAGGTGCGTGGCTCGTTTTTAATAACCAGCTGAAGACTTCAGGTTCTTGGGGAGAAAGCTGAGGACAAATTCTTCATTATTCGATACTTTTTTTTTAAGACTCTGGAGAGTCCGATGCTCTGGAGACAATCTGCAGAGCTAACTTTCATGTGCAAAGCCTTCCATCATCAATCACCTGCACAATCACACAGTTTCCCCATTTCTTTCCCCTTGGTACTCTCTCCTATCTTTGCTGCTCATGTGCTTTTCCGTTTAAAAAAAAAAAAAAAAAAAACGGTGACCAGGGGCCTGAGAAATCGGCCAACGTGCACTGACTGGAGAAATGTATGTGCAGGCTTGTGCCGAATCTAGGTCTCGGGAAAAGCTGTGGAAGCTGAGATATTTCTACACTGCTGTAACTTAATGGTACCTTAGTCTTTCTAGTGTCAACAGTCTTTAGTGGTCTCTGACCTCCATTTATACTGGCTCATGGTTAATCTACCTTGTCTGTCTGAGCAGAGAGTAAAATGTGAGTAAAGAAAAAAAGAAATGTGCCTGTGGCTCTGATGAGGGTACTTACAACTCTCTCTGTTTCCATAAACCTACACAGAATTAGCTGGAGACTGGCCTGAGAGCTGTCTTTGGTCCCAGCAACCAAGGGTTCAACCTCTGAGGAGCATGAATGTGATCACTAAATTTTATAGGATTAAAAACTTTTATATAGTAAGATATCTTATCTATGTACTGCTCTTCCAACAAACCCCCGGTAGATGTAGCGCTTACCCACCGACAGACAGAAGCTCTGTGTGATTTTAGTCTTTTCATTGCTGGGCGCTGAGAAGAAGAGGGTTTTTAGTTGCCAACTCAAACTCGAAGATTTATTAACTGGAGAAGAGACAAAATTGTAGAATCCTGACCCTACACAACTCCCCGGGAACAGAATGATTCCAACAAATTAAGTTCTCTTGTGAAATTGCATTTCAGGAAAGTGAAATGTTAAGGAGTAATTCATCAATTTCGTCAGATCCCAACATAAAAGCAGACCAGAATGAATTGGCTTTTGGCCCTCACTTTGATGTGTGAGTCTCTTTTTCAACTGAAGTTTGTTTTCTCGTTGCTTTGCTTTCATCGCTTCCTCTCCAAGTTCCAAACTTTCCATCACAAAAAAAAAAGTTGCTCTTCATACTACAAAGTCTCTGTCTGTGAAGGTTCTCAGTCACCAGGTCAGGACATTTCTAAGAGCCATACAAAGACAAATGGACTTGTTTGAGGTTCACATTCATCCGAAAGGCTTCTTCAGTTCTAACTGACTGCTAGGGAATCCAGGTATTTAACCTCTTGTGGGGTCACTAGCACCTTGAGAGTCATCGAGGCCACATGAGTTGTTGACCCACCTGGCTGTCATATGAGTCATTGGGGGGGGGGGGGGGGGGGTCACATGAGTCATGGTGTGAAAGACTGCTAAGCTGCCTGTGGAGGGGTCTCAAGAGAGCATTGTAAGTGGCTGACAAGTGGTCACCAAGGTCCAGTTTGGGTAACCACACATTTTAAGTGTTTCTCCTTCCCCTCTGTCCTTGTGGGCACATCCTGAGTGAACGTGATGCTGCTGTCCACTCCATCGAGGTGCTCTGTGAAGTGGACACCTACATCGAGTTCACTCAGGAGGACGTCAGAGGAAATAGTGCTGGCTTTCTTGGACTGAGCGGTGCACACTGAAGATGACTGAAGCCTCAACATTGAAGAATACAGAAAACCCATACACACAAATCAATATTTCATTCTTTGATTCTCACCACCCGCTGGAGCACACACGCTGGGGGGTTATCAGAACCCTACACCATCGGGCCTAGAACGGAATAACAATACCATAACAAGAAACGGAACAACAGTGCAGGAGTATCTGAAAAAAAAAAAAAAAACTGGAGAGGATATTCAACAAACACTGCATCCCTGTGCTCTTCAAGCCCTGTCACACTCTGAGGGCAGAGGCTCATCCATCCTAAGGACAAAACCCAGGCATGAGCAAAGAGCAATGTGGTGTCCACAGTTCAGTGTAGTGAGGAAACGCAGAGACGGTACACTGGGGAAAATAAAACAACTGCTCCACAAGCACAACACAAGAGAGCCAGCTCTCTAAGGTCAGGACTCGGCAGTCCACCTTACATCACTGTGTATTCTACAACTCGCAATGCAAGTGAAGACTTCTTCTTAGACACATGGTTTTGTAGAAAAAGGCCCGGTGAAGAGAAATGGACCTGGGCTCTCTACACAGCCCCAGAGAGAGACGTTTAAGAATGAATGAGTTCAAATGCATTACAACGGTCTGTTCAATCTCCTCCCTACCTCTACACCTGACCTCAACCTGTCTGCTCCCCCCCCCCCTTGGTACACACCCTCACAGGCCTTGAATTTGTCAAAGTGGCTAAGGTCATGGATTGTACTCTCTGGAGGCCACGGTCTATAGGAATGAGGCTGAAATGAAATATGAGGTCTTGAGCGGAGCGCTAATTTCCCCCGGGGGTTCCACACCTAACCCCCGGAATATCTGCTGATTAGAATTGGAGGGTTAACTCTTAATAAATTCCAGGCAGGAACAAGTGATATCTGACAACGGATGGATAAATGGTATGTGTCACCATCTTCGAGCGGGCCGGCCCCCCTCCCCGCCCCCTCGGAGCCCATCAGCAAGAACATAACAATCGGCGGCGAGGGAAGAAAAGTGGCACGCGTTCAATGTTTCACCTTCCTGAAAGCTGCCGGGCTCATATAGAGAACACAGGAGAGACGCTGAAAGACAAGGCCTGCAGGCCAGCAGGAAGAATAATCCATAAAATAGACGTAGCAATTAATTGGGCAATGTGACCAAAGCGGGCTGTGAAGTATGGGGCCCCATTCCGCCAACGATTACACTGGATTGGACAAACATGCTCTTCTTGCAGAGTTCTGTAGGGCCGCGTTTATAACATCTTGAAAATAACATCAACCAAAAGCATGCAGGGGAATACAGATGACGTTAAAACCCACAAAGTAGCTCCTCGTCCTCCTTCCTAAATCCAGACTCTCCTCACTGTTGCAGAAACAAAGCTCATCACCCAGGATGCTCTCTGTTCAGACGGAGGACACCACAGACCAGGGAACATCAGCACACACACACAGACTCAGCAACAGTAATAAGACGATAAGCTAAGGATGTTCAGGCTGGTTGTAATGTATCCTAAACCCACCTGTCACACTCACTCAACCTGACTGAAGAATCGCATAAGAATTACAATGTGCAAATGGCAATAAAGTTTGACACAGTTTGAAAAACTGAAAGTAATTTAACTGCACTATGAAAAGAAAAAGACTCAAACTCAATAAGCCTCCCACCGTAAAGACAGGACCAGTCCTGAGAGAGGATGGACCGCTGCAGAGGAACGCTACATCAGTGAAACAACAAGGACCGGGGACATGAGACTGAATGAATGAACCAGAAACAATGACAAAGATGAGCTGTCAGTGAACACCACACCAAAACTGCTGACAGTGTCCACTGGGAAGAGGTCCAAGGTCATGGACCGGGACTTACTGGATGACTGGAGAGAGATCAAGGAGGACATTCACACCTGGCACCAGAGACTATCTTTGAACAGAGACAACACCTGTGACCTGTTGTTGTTATCATCGCAACCGAGCCATCTCCATGGCAACGGCACACTGATTAAGACTGAGGTGTTGATATAAGATTTATTTTTGCCGCACCGGGCGGGCACTGTTACCTGAAGCGGGAGAAATCAAGACAAGCTGCTCGTCTTGGGAGACGAGACTCTGATTAGAGCTGAGATCAAACCAAACCGGTTAAAATTCAGATAACATGTCTAATTTCATCTGTTTCACAAAGCTGTTTTAGGGGGGATTCATTCGCCGTGACGTCTGGGTAAATGAAGACCTATCTCTTTTTCAACCTATAACAACACGGCTGACCAAGCAACCACAACTGCCAGATGTCGTCACAGGCTGTTACCGTGGGAACGTGGCTCTTAGTTTAGAGTTAGCAACTTTTTTTTTTTTTAGGCCTGAAATAAGTCAGACTTTATTTTGGTGAAACTGTCTAACTTCCATTAGACGAACCTAAGAATGGTCTAACACTAAAAAACCCAGTCTCAGATAACTTTTTAAAACCTGCCTCACCCTCTGCAGTCACTTTATGTAAACTCCTTGATGACATGTATTAATAAAAGCCTCCTTTTATCATCCCTCATATACTGAAGGCGTATATATATGAGGCTTATAAACGTGATGACCAAATAAAAGAGGAAGTGCTCTGATTGAACCGTGGCGCTGTATCACTTCTCTTAACTGTCTTTATAAGCTTGCGCATCCGCTGGTAATGTGAAGAAAGCTAAAGCCGGTGGAACATTTATTGAGTGTGTCTTAGTGGATTGTTGCAACGCCTTAAACATAATGGGGATGGACAGTTCATCCGGGCCGAACAGCAAAAGGAGCGGGTGGCAGAGGTGCTACATTGGAGTCAACTGTTAATTAAGATTGATTCCAAAACTCCTGCTGGCGGTTGCGGCTCTATAGGACTAGCACTACCCATAAATCTTTAAGGTGACTCACCCACGCCTCCTTCCCTCCTCCTGCCTATATGCCTTCCTCCATCTTTTCCTCTCGCCTCTCTTCCCTACATCCAAGGGATGTACTCACAGGAAGGTGTCCTATTGCTTCCATACCTCCCGCCTGTCCTCTATTAAGGATAGAGGATAGGATGCTATCATGGTCTGACTGTTTGAAAGCAATGCTTGTCTCGTTGTCTCACAGCATGGGGCTGGGTGGGGCTACGTCCAGAGGGGTTATCCCGGGAACAGAACGTTGTGTGTTGTCTGAGCGTGTTGGCCGGTTTTGATCAGCCACGCTGGACAACAGAGTGAAAAGCCGGCTGTCATAGAGAGGGGATGAGAGGCGATATTGTTTGAATATGGAGATAACAGCTGACAGTCTCTCCTGGAAAGCATGCATAGTGCAAAGCCAGACATCTTCTCTCTCAAGCTCTCTTTTTTTTTATGTTTTCAATTTGTTGATTCATTCGTTCGTTCATTCCTTGGCACCTCATGCCATTTAAAGATGGATCATAAAGACTGAACGTTCGCGTATCTGATCAACAGACGTAAGACCAACATCGATCTTCTCTCTCTCCCTCAAATAATAAGTGTCGTTCGCAAAATGCTGTACTATTCCTTTCTGCACACTCTACCAGTCCAACAGCAAACAGGAACTGCTGCAGGCCTCTATTTTAAAGTGTCATTTGGCAGCACATGCAGTTCATGACAAGACAAGAGAGCTACTCCTCGCACGCTGCTTCTATCCAGCTGATCCCAATCACATATCGATTCAACGGCGAACCTACATGTTGAGTCATGGTGCTGATTTTCTCCACTGGTGATGAATCAGCCTTTTTGTTGGAGAAAGTGTGAGCAGAGAAGAGATTACAAAAAAGATCCACATGCCCACCTCTGGACCAACAGCTGCCTCCAACAGACCTTTATTCTGTTAACATCGGGCAGCATGTCTGCTGCATCCTGTTGTGTTGAGGTCCTGATGGTAGCAGGCCCAAACTGTAATGGTCTTCTCCACTAAAGCCAAAGTCCCATTCATTGTCCTGTGGTCTCAACACATGCGCCTGCGTTGTCTGTTTTTTTTTTTTTTTAAAAACCCCCTCTGTGCTCAGCTCTCCGTTCTTATTAAAATCTCTGGTTTCGCGTTCCTCCTCCATACTTCACTGTTTTCTAATCAGCCGTATCACAGCTGTGCTCGGTTCCCGCTGATGCCAGCCCGCCCTTCCACCCCTCCCCTCCCCTCCCCTCCCCTCAAGAAAGTTTTCCTTTGGCAAACCAGATGTGCTGTGGAAAAACACTCGCACCATTGCCAGCCACAGCTTGAATAGTTGTGGTCGCTCACGGCTCAGCTTGGCACAGCTATCCCTTGCCCAATTGAAAAACAGGATTTGTTAACTTCACAGGGCTAGAAAATAACTCTGGCAAGTGGCTGACAGTTCTTCCAGCAGGCCCGGGCTTATGGCTGCTCGTGTTGATGAAATATTTGCCATATTTGAATCATCAAACATCACGTTTCAGTGCTTTTCTTTCTTCTACCTCCTCAAATGAAAGTGATAAACTGAAACAACACTGTCTTAACATGTTCGGACTGTGCTGTGTATATGCATTTACAAGTGAATCCCTGACATAGATTGTGAAGTAGCACAAAGACAGGACACAGGAGCCTGAGCTGTGAGTGAAGTGTGACAAAACTATCTTTAAAAAGCCATACTGGTGAAATCCTTGGTAAAATATGCATGTACATATAGTCAACTTAGAAACTTGGAGCTGTATTACCTTTGAATTTGTGGAAAACAGCCCAAAGTTCAGCGATATCAGTGGCAAAGGTGATATCTGTGTCCAGGACGATGACTCTCTGCAGGTCGGACGGCAGCGTCTTGGTGAGCACCAGCTTCATCAGACCGTAGATCCCAGAGTAATGTTTGTTAGGGATCCATGACACCTCAGACTGAAACACACACACACACACACACACACACACAGTGCAGGGTTGGGATCATTTGCTGTTAAACTGACTGAATTCTAAAAGCAAGCACTCAAGCACTACAGGACAGTAAGTGAAGAATGTGAGACTTAGTAAAAAGTGCAGAGGAGTCGGTGTTCCTCACTTTCAGCTCGTCTGCGTCGTAGAAGTCGACCCTGACGGCAGGAACCATCCAGGTATGGAACAGAGAGGACAGGATCTGCTGAGCAATGGAGTCTGTGATGAAATGGAAATGTAGAGGGTTCCGTCTGTGGACACACACACACAGGAACAAACAAACACCAAAGGTTGAGACTGTTACGTAGTCCATAATATAGGTCAAGCTCTAAAAAACCCTTAATGCAAACTGTTTCTAACATCTTATGTTAGATCATCGCTTCAGGCAACGTTTCACATTTTTGAGAACTTTAGCTTCTTTTTTATTAAAAGAAAAGAGCTCTTGTAGTTTTGGTATGAGCTCTGAAACGTGTACATTATCGGCCCCTGTAGGATCATGTGATACGATTGAATGCTCCAGAATAAGGAAGTAAAAACGGTTAGTTAACTTTTATAATACATGTTAATTATTGATGCAGAGAGGACGAAGCGTCATCTTACATCAGCACACACACACACACACACACACACACACGCACGAGTGTACAAAATAGGTATTCAAGACATTCAAATCAGGTCAAGAGGCTGGTGACACTGAACTGAGGATGTGAGCACCCCGGGGTGTCTTGTGCTTGAATAGACTTCGGGAATGAATGTGTCAGCTGCACTTGGTCAATAAGCACTGGAGGCTGGGAGCTGTCAAAATGTATCGGAAACCCATGGTTTTCATACAAGCTGTCAGCCACGGCACCGCAAATACAAAGGGCCTTCACATCCACAGCAACAAGCCCTTTGACTGGATGCTTTGGGATTGTGCCAATGAGTAAGTAAATATGACAAGCACATCCTGATTATCGGGGGGGGGGGCCCTGGGCCCCGTGATAATCGAATCACCTAATCTTCATAATGCAATGCTGTTAACTTGTTTCACTAAAGACTTTCAGCGTGGACCACCGATTCAGATTAATTGTGCTCGCATTGACTACGACAGGAGCGAGGGAGGGATTGTCCTCAACCTGAGCTTTCACCTTGATGCAAAGAGGAAGTTCCTTCCCCTGTGTGTAAAGTAAAGGGGGCCGCTTTGATCCCATCTGCTTCCTCCCGCTAGCGATTCCAGCATCAGAAGTCAGGGTGTACTGCATATTTCCCTCATAACAGTCTCTCATTAGACTCGTGTTGTTATAGTACACCGACGTCACGAACGGCTCCTCACGGTTGAATACATTTGGAGTGAAGCACAGGAGGAGTTAGCATCCGCTAGCAGCTGACATTAGGCCACCACTGAACGGAGCCTCTGCCGTGGGTTATGCCATCCTGAGTGACGGGGTGATGGCGAATAGAAGTGTCATAAATAAGGCGGCATTATCAGGAGTCGCTGCCGCACTAACACTTGAGTCATCAGCTCATCACGACTGAATAAACGCAGATAATAGAAGAAGCGCTGAATTACATAAAGCGGATTTCTGTATGTCAATAAATCTGATCCCAGAACAGGGAGGCTGCCATTGATTCGGTTTCATTTCATCCATTTCAATGCGTGTGCTAATGGAGAAAGAAAGAAAAACAAAATAACCACACTCAACGGTGTGTTCTTTGTCCTCACACCTTATGGACAAAGTAGGTTGTTTTGTCATTGAAGTGGTTGCTGATCTGGCCCCCACGGGCAGGACACACAGGGAAGGTTAAAAGAAACCACTGTTGACTTTTGGTAGGAGATGAGATGTGGTCTGTGGTGTGAAAATCAAACGCTCTGCACGTCCAACTATCCCCCATCCACCCCTGAATTCCTCCCCAGGAGGTTTCGTAGCCACTGTGTACTTCAGCTTCTGGCTCTGACAAAAGAAGAGTTATCATTAGTTCAACCACGAGAGGTCACACAGCTCATTTAAAGCCTTTAAAGAGACGACTGATGCTGTCATTTTTTTTTTTTTTTTTTTTTCTGCTGAGGACGGTATCGGATCATCCCCGCAGGACAAATACGGCTGCTGCTGGACGTATCAGAATGATGAGAGGGGCCCCCCCGCGGTCTGACTGAATACAGCAGAAAGAGGGGGCCATCTCTCAGGTGGAACAGCATCAGTCACACAATGAGCTCTTTCACAGGACGGGGCTCTTGCTTACGGAGGCAAGAGATGAACTGATGGCAGACATGTGATTTACAGTGCAGGCTAAACAACGCCGTACCACTGCTGGAAATGAACTGGCAGTATGGAAACTAAAAAGAATGGAATGAAAGTGATATATATATATATATAAATATATATACTGCATCCTTATAAATCTAGTTTCACAGGGAATTTACAGCATATTCAATATTGCATTACAAATCGACAATATAAAGAAGAAATACAGCTGGAGAGACTATTTGATAAAAGCTGCAGGGCATCTTGATGTAGGCTCAGACTGTGTTTGACAATCACTCAGACGGCCAGCCCCCCCCCCCCCCCCCCTCGCGTCCCATCCCGCGTCCCTTTCAGTCATTCAACAGGATTCAGCAGGCTGACCTCTCGGGCTCGGGCTTTCGGCTCACATATTTGTCACGCAGGTTGCAAAACAACCGTGAGTCAACATTTAAACATCCCCCCCTCTGATTCAACACAGCCTGCAGGGGTTGGCATTTTAGCTGCGCCATCGGTGACCTGTTCCCCCGACACAAAAGCCCTTTTCTGTCCAAATGATCACCCGTTGATCTGATGAACCTGGGAGCATAGCAAATATTGATAGGATACAAAAGCAAAAGTCAAGGGTTTGATATTTGGGAAATGAGTTGTGTGAGTCAGATACATTTAATCAACATTTCATGTCTGACGGCCATGACAGACCGTAGCTAGCACACATGAGGGACACTACTACTGACTGGACATTTAGTTACATTTGTAATTCACTTTCCTGTCCTTTTACCAAATGCATTCATTTAATTATAACACAACACGTGCTTACATAGAGTGGAAATACACGTGTGTTGTATTTCACTTTGTGTACAGGGTTGATTTGGTTCAGTTTAGCCATTGTAAGCCTCTTTTAAGCTAATTCCAGCAGTAAGTTCTTGATATTTGTGTCGTTTTTTTTTAATGCAAATTGCCTCGGTTGGTTTCAAAGAGTTCCTGGAGACCAGCATGGATCTGCTTCTTATTTGAAACCATCCAGACAGTTGACAAGCATAATCAGAATTAGACTGTTTATAAATAAACACCACAGTAGTTAAGACTTTTTTTTTGCCTCCCTCCCCATGGTTCTACCACAGAGAAATATTTTTAACCTGACACAAATCTTACATCACTTCAGCCAGAATTCAAACAACACAAATGGGTCCTATGCTGCTTCAGGATCTCTGGTCATAAAAAAAAAAAAAAGAAAAAGAAGATAAACAACACAGTCTGAAGGTGTGTCTGCCAGCAGGAGCTGAAGCTAAGTTTCTATCAGTATAAAATGAAATTAGAATTGCACTTATGATTAATTCACCTGCAACTCCGGAGCTAATTAACAAGTAGAGCTGTTAGAGGCTGTGATGCTGAATGCACGCTGACTGATTACTAATGGATCCTCCATCTCCAACGCATAATAAACCCGCTCATTATTCATGTTTACATAAGACTAATGGCACATACCGAACATGGAGCGATGTTTCACACTGTTTAACAGTTAAGTGCTCCCATGTCAAATTACGTGAGTCTTCTTTATCACATTTAAGAGGCTCGCTGAGTGGTTCTGCTTCGTCCACGTGTTGTTCGTTTAAGTTGTAAGTACTGAAAACGAACATCAGAGACACCACTCATTCTGTCGTTTGGACATTGACATCTTTCTGGAATTTGGATGAACTTTAAATTTATTTATAACGTCTTCTGTGCGACATAAGACTGACTGGATGCGCGCACAGGTTACATATAGCCAACCCTACTTTGTCGCTCAACATTTTCAACAAGGAAACAGAATCCTGTCGGTATCGCTTACTGTTGCAAATGAGTTAGATATAAATCTAATTTCTGGGAGCCAGGGTTGGTGTAAGAAAGGATAAGAAGAAAGGAAAAAGAGCACTGCCGTACCTGTGGAACAGGACCGACTTAACCAGGGTCACCACATCTCGACTGGCATTGTAACCCGCACATACGATGGCCACGTGGATGGTCTGTGGAGGAAAATGAACAAAGGATTAGAGGGAATATACTGTGGGGGGAAAAAAAAGCAGTTAAGAAAGGTGGAAATTTCACTGTACATGACACAGGGTAGAAAAATATTGAGGTTTGAATTTGCTGAGTAAAACTACCAAAAAAAAAAAAAAAAAAAAAAAAAAACATCATTTGTAGATATAAATCACAAAGTGCTGTCTTATTTTCAGATAAGAGGACAGTGTTTACAGCAAATCATATAGTGGAACATTCATTAAATTACATCAAAGAATCAAGGGAAGAACTGTGATCAGCCAGAATAATATCAAGTCAGCTGCTTATGATCTATTGCCTTGCAGCCACACATTCTTCAGCATTATTCAACCCAAGCATGAAACCCTGTGAAGCTCAGCTAGGATGCCAAATGTTTTAAGTCAGCAATCCGTTTCTGCCCGGCGATTGTCGATTCACTAAAAAAAAATGAGAAAACAGCAGAATGAAATCCTCCCTTTAGGACATTATTTATAGTAATTCGTAATAAATTTGAGAGGTTTAAAGGAAAATTATTATATGTTTTTTTTTTTTTTTTTTTTTTTTGCAACCTCTTTCTTTCATTGTTTTATTACAGCAATGATCCGAAACCATTCACATGAAAGTGAACTCAAAATGACTGAAGTTGTATTGACCATTATACTAATTCACTGTGCTACATAACCGTGCATGACACCTGCCAAAGCACTCAGAACAACCCTGCTACAGT